>NC_092816.1:98424032-98728199 GCF_023375885.2 Dermacentor andersoni
CGCGCAGATCTACTTACTTGGATTACTCGAACACGCATATGTCACTTCCGCAAGAACTCAAAACGCATCCTTGATAAAGAACAACACTTCGCTTATTATTTTTAAAGTCACTTTAGGGCAGATGTTACAGTTTACAAATTGAAGTGCATACCCTCAAGGCGCATTAACTCAGAATGAATAGTGAACCTTGCCGCAGTTTTGAGATAAGCGCCTTCAAACTAGTGGTAAAGATTCACTGTTGTTCTGATTGCCCTTTTAGTGCAATTATTTTTAATTGTTAATTTACGCAAAAAAGTCGAATGCATAGCCAAGGAATTTAATTTTCCATTTCGCGAACGCCTAGCCTAAACTGCTGTTATCCTCAGAATTCATTCGAAGTGGATGTGCTTTCCAAACTCACTTGCTACATTTTTCTTTAACTGCACGAATAAACGATCACAGAAAAAGTACACAAGTACAGGCGCAGTCCTTGTGTGCTCTGTCTGTGATTGTTTATTCGCGCAGTCAAAAAGGTTTTTGCTAATATGCACCAACTTCCGCAACAACAACTTCTGCTTAATCACTTGCTACGTTTCGTAAATTGCAGCCATATGTAGTAGAGCAAATGTATTGAGAAATACTAAGGGGAATCGGTGCAGCAATAGAGGTATGCAGGTTCAGCTTCGGTGCAACAGATAGTGGCTTTTCAGAGAAACACAGCTGAACTAATAGAATTTTTATACATTCTACACACCAGTCCCAAATTTTTCACATTTGAAAATAATCTATTCAAGCAAACAAATTGCTTGTGTATGGCGCTTAACAGCAAGCTAGACGATTTAGGCTTGCCTGAGATACTGCTACCACTGCACAAAACTCCTCTGAGGGCCCGAGGCCAAACAATATGCCTCTATCAGGCACGAAGTTTGTGGGCTATCGTTGTTCACAATGCACTCTTCAGCAACACCAAAGGCAGTTGGTCGGCGTGAGATTTGAGAGTTGGTCCTAACTACTAAATGCTAAAATTCATGACTTCTTGGTCATTGGGGTGAGGCACCATGGCTGTAAAGTGCAGAGTTCTCAAGGTTCAGTAAATTCTGACGCGGGCAATGTTGGCACACTTTGCTGAAAAACATACGACACGGTATTTTCTACCCCATCAACAGGGTTCTACAGTGCAACGCTTCGTGAAAATCACACAAAAGAAGCCTTAATAAATATTCCCCTGGGAGAGCACTTTGATTCCTGCAGGCAAGCTGCACGTTCTGTCTCTCGCTGTACCCAATTCTCGAACATTGCATGGAGGCGTCGAGTGTTCGAGCTCGATAAGCGAAGCCAGCGAGAACGTGGTGCGTTTTGCCATATTTGGCGAATGAAGAGAGACGATTTGAAAGCTCCAGTACGCAGGACATGAAGAGAACATTTTGTTTTATCTTTACTTCAGCTGTTACGCTGCTGGGCGTTTTTTCTAACAAAGAAAAGGACAGCAGTTCCAGGTTGCTGTGTGCCTTAGGAACGCTGCTCGCTCTTGGTGTAGGCGATAAAAAGAGACTGAACACATGCGTAATGGTTGACGCGCAGAAATATTGTGAAGTTGCTTGCGACCGAGTAAGTACAGCTTAGGAAAACTTCTTTTTACGTTTAAAGAACATAACAGACAAAACGCGAGACTGCTGATAAAGCGCGAAATAAAACGAATAATAGTGACCACGTTTAAATCTTCTTGCAGCACCTCCAGTTTGGGGACATGGAAATGAATCGCACAGTCTTTTAGCTCCTTTATATTGTAGTGGGTAACATGCATGTGGCGCTGTGCGGACTGCCACCGCTGCGGCGCGAGACCCGAGCTCGGGCTGCTGATGCGAACAGCTAGGACTCGCGATCAAGAGCCACTTGCGATCCCGCATACGAGCTGCAATAAATCCCCTTTCATTTGGTGGAGTTGCGGGGTAGACCTCGGAAACTGGAACTCCGAAGCCGGACGCTACCGACTGCTACGACCATGCCTGACGAAACCACCCAGGAAGATGCACCACAGCCTCCGGCGGTCATCGTTTCCGGTGTGTTGCGCCAGCGTGATCCTGCCATCTTTAGCGGCACCGATGATCATGACGTGGAGGATTGGTTGTCTTCTTATGAGCGGGTGAGCCAGCATAACAAGTGGGACGACGTCACCAAGTTGCACAACGTGCTGTTTTACTTAACCGGCGTCGCGAACCTCTGGTTCCGAAACCACGAACACGATTTCGCCACATGGAGCACATTCAAAACAAGTTTCGCAGAAGTGTTCGGGCGCCCCGCTGTGCGCAAGCTTCGCGCAGAACTACGCCTACGTGGGCGTGCGCAACATCACGGTGAAACTTTCACAAGTTACATCGAGGATGTTATTGACCTGTGTAAGCGCGTGAATCCGTCAATGTCAGAACAGGACAAGATAAAACACATTATGAAAGGCATTGATGAGGACGCCTTTCAGATGTTGTTAGCGAAGGATCCGCGTACCGTGGCCGAAGTTATTAATTTGTGCCAAAGTTTTGACGAGCTACGGAAACAACGCATCTTAGCTCGGCGCCCACCGCCTACGGAAGATTCGTTAGCCGCATTAATTATTGGCGACAACCACACAACTTTGCTGACGCAAATAAAAGAATTTGTGCGCGAGGAGGTCGCACGACAGCTCTCGATTTTGCCGACCACGGAGAAGCCTTCTCAATGTTTGGCTCCAGCGCTCCGACAGATAATTCAAGAGCAAGTGACCGAAGCTCTTCCACCTCCGTGTCAGCCGGCTCCCGTGGCCGCGCCTCTGACGTATGCTGAAGCCGTTGCACGGGCGCCTCGTCTACAGGGATTCTCTCCTCCGCCTTCAGCGCCTCGCCCGCCGGTGTTCTCTCCTCCGCCTTCGCCTCGCCAGCCGGTGGATCCCTTTTTCAGTGCACAGCAGCGGGGCCCACATCCTTGGCGCACTGCTGACAACCGCCCAATATGCTATGCCTGCGGTACCCCGGGTCATGTTGTGCGCTTCTGCCGCCGGCGCTTGCCGGCCTTCGTAGGCACCCCGCGACGACCCAGCTCCGACTTCCGACCTTTCCGTCTGCCTCAGCGACCACCACCGGAAGTCTACGCTGCTGATGACATACCGGCACCGCAGTCACAGCTCTACGGCACTCGTCGCTCGCCTTCCCCTCGTGGGCGCTCACTCTCACCCATGCGTCGTAGACCCAGTGCCAGTACTACTGAGGCGGAAAACTGATTTCCGCAGTTCCTGAGGCACGAACTGCGTCATCGTCGGAACATCAAAGTCCTCGTTTTCCCCCCGCTAACGTTATTGAAGTGTCCGTTGATGGCATCAAATGCCTTGCGCTCGTCGATACAGGTGCTGCTGTATCCGTGATTAGTGAGAAGCTTTGTCGTGCATTGCGGAAAGTGACCATGAAACCTTCGGTTCCATTGCTTAGAACAGCCAGTGCACAACAAGTTCAGCCAGTCGCTATGTGCACTGCCAGGGTGCTGATTCGAGACATATTGTATTCCATTGATTTCTTTGTGCTAACTTGTTGCTCCCACGATGTCATTCTCGGTTGGGATTTTCTGTCGCGCCATCATGCCGTCATTGATTGTGCACGTGCTGAGGTTCAGTTCTCCGTTCTGTGCGATTTGCCATGTCACGACTTTCAAGTTCAGGATCTTAGCAGGATCTGTGTAGCTTCGGATATTGACCTTCCTCCTCACAGTGCTGTATTTGTCCCTCTTTCATGTGCATCGCTTGCCGAAGCGACGGTCATGTTTACACCCGCTGCCGTCTTCATTCGCCGCCAACCTATATTGTTGCCTTTCGCCCTCCTCACGGTTCACCATGGTGCTGCAGAAATACTGATTTCAAACCCAAATTCATACACTTTGGCTTTGCACTGTGGCGAGACTATTGGTACCGTCGAGTCTGTCGACATTGACGCTATTGTGCATTTCCCTATGGCCGACGACGTAGATACTGCCAACGTAGCAGCACTGACACCCCATGTGCCATCTAACCGAGTACCACCGGATGTTTTTTGTCGCTCCATTGCGGATGACCTCGAGCCGACACAACGTGAGCGACTAATTACTCTTTTAAATGATTTTCACGCCTCTTTTGATTGGAACCAAGCATCATTAGGCCGCACAAGTACCGTCTCTCACCACACTGATACGGGACATCACGCACCACTACGCCAGCGTCCGTACCGCGTGTCATCCACCGAGCGTCGTGTCATCGCCGAGCAAGTTGAAGACATGCTTGACCGCGGTGTTATCAAGCCATCCTGCAGCCCTTGGTCATCGCCCGTAGTACTCATTAAGAAAAAAGATGGCTCGATTCGTTTCTGTGTGGACTATCAACGCCTCAACAAGATTACACGCAAAGATGTCTATCCTCTACCGCGCATAGATGACGCCATGGATTGTCTACATGATGCTGAATTCTTTTCTTCTTTGGACTTGCGATCGGGCTATTGGCAAGTGCCAGTGGATGAATCCGACCGCTCGAAAACAGCTTTCATTACGCCTGATGGCCTGTATGAGTTTACAGTAATGCCATTCGGCCTCTGCAATGCGCCCGCGACATTCGAAAGAATGCTGGACAATATTCTGCGAGGCCTCAAATGGAAGACGTGCCTGTGTTATTTAGACGACGTGGTAGTTTTCTCCCCTGATTTCACCACTCACCTCTCTCGTCTACGCGAAGTCCTTATTTGCCTTGCCACCGCCGGCCTTCAACTTAACTTGAAAAAGTGCCGCTTCGGCGCCCGCCAGCTGACCATACTTGGCCATGTCGTTTCCAAAGACGGCGTCCTTCCCGACCCTGACAAACTTCGCGCTGTCGCCGAATTTCCGCGGCCGACTACACTGAAAGAGCTCCGAAGTTTTATCGGCCTTTGCTCTTATTTTCGACGCTTTGTGCGCAATTTTGCCTGCATCATCGCTCCCCTGACGAAGCTCCTGGCTGGCCCCGGTGACCTTCGCCATTGGACTCCGGCATGTGACCAAGCCTTCACCACTTTGCGTCGTTTGCTTACCTCACCGCCTGTTCTACGCCACTATGACCCGACTGCACCAACCGAAGTTCATACGGACACCAGTGGCGTTGGTCTTGGAGCGGTCCTTGCGCAACGCAAGCCTGGCTTTCCGGAATATGTGGTTGCGTATGCGAGTCGTGCCCTCACGAAGGCAGAAACCAATTATTCTGTCACAGAGAAAGAATGCTTGGCTATAGTTTGGGCGTTAAAGAAATTTCGCCCTTACTTGTATGGCCATCCGTTCGATGTTGTGACAGACCACCACGCGCTCTGCTGGCTTGCGTCACTGAAAGACCCGTCAGGCCGTCTTAGACGTTGGGCTCTTCGGCTCCAAGAATTTGACATTCGCGTCATCTATCGATCCGGGCGCCAACATTCTGATGCCGATGCACTCTCCCGATCGCCCGTGCGATCCGACGAAACGCCACCCTCACCCATAGAGTGCCCGGTTGCTACGCTTGCTGTTACCGACATGCCGTCTGAACAGAGGAAAGATCCGTGGATTGTGTCTCTCGTTGACATTCTTCACAGTTCTTCGACGGCTACATGCCCTCGAGCCCTTCGTCGCCAAGCCACCCATTTCGTGCTACGGGACGCCATCTTGTACCGCCGAAACTATCAGCCGGACGGTCGCAAATGGCTGCTAGTCATCCCTCGCCATTTGCGCTCCGACATATGCACGTATTTCCACGCCGACCCACAACAAGCTCATGCTGGCGTCCCGAAAACCTACGAGCGGCTCCGCCAGCGCTACTACTGGCGCGGCATGTATTCTTATGTCCGCAAATACATTCGGTCATGTGCAGCCTGTCAGCGACGCAAGACATCTTCTCATCCGACAGGCCCTCTGCAACCTTTACCGTGTCCTGCGCGTCCTTTTGATCGGATTGGCATTGACCTTTATGGGCCTCTTCCATCCACTGCTAAAGGAAATCGTTGGATAATTGTCGCAGTAGACCACCTCACAAGATATGCCGAAACTGCTGCACTTGCTTCGGCTGCTGCTCGCGACGTCGCCGCATTCATGTTACGGCATTTCATCTTACGGCATGGCGCACCGCGAGAACTGCTCAGCGATTGAGGCCGTGTCTTCTTGTCCGAAGTTATTAATGAGCTACTCGCCGCTTTCCGCACTATTCACCGCACCACTACGGCGTATCACCCACAGACTAACGGTCTAACGGAACGGTTCAACCGCACTCTTGGTGACATGCTCACCATGTATGTTGCGTCTGATCATTCCAATTGGGACGATGTCCTCCCTTTTGTGACGTACGCGTATAACACCGCCGTTCAGGCTACCACAGGCTTCTCCCCATTTTTCCTTCTTTATGGACGTGAACCATCCACTACCCTCGACACCATGCTACCATATCATCCGGATGCCTCTGAATTCACCCCTCTTTCCGAAGTTGCTCGCCATGCTGAAGAGTGCCGCCAACTGGCTCGCTCGTTCACGTCGGATACCCAAGGAATCCACAAAGATCGCCACGACAACGGGTAGCCCACACAGTCCTTCGCCGTGGACTCTCACGTCTGGCTTCAGCTGCCCTTCCAATCTCCAGGCCTTAGCCCAAAGCTCGCTCCGAAATATCAGGGTCCGTACCGGATCGTCGCGTGTACATCGCCGGTGAATTATGTGGTCGAACCGGTGACGCCATCTTCGGACAAACGCCGCCGTGGCCGCGAGACGGTTCACATCAGCCGCCTGAAGCCGTACTACGACCCCCTTATCGTGTGATCACCTTAGGTCGCCAGGATGGCTCCTCTTCACCGCGGGGGCAATTGTAGTGGGTAACATGCATGTGGCGCTGTGCGGACTGCCACCGCTGCGGCGCGAGACCCGAGCTCGGGCTGCTGATGCGAACAGCTAGGACTCGCGATCAAGAGCCACTTGCGATCCCGCATACGAGCTGCAATAAACCCCCTTTCAACATATATATTTTTAGGCATGTTCTATTTAGCTTCTGGTGGGCTTGATAGATGCTGAAGGACTTTGGCTGGAACTCGTAATTATTCGCAGTATTTACTTTCCAGTGTTTCCGGCAGGGCTAAAAAAATCAAGAAGGTGTTATTGTATTTTGTCATGCGTATTTCTTTATTAAGGCCGCCATCTTTAATATATCAGCAGATTTACGGATATGCGAAGACTACGGGAGGTATGCTAACGTGTTTGTCTGGATATAAGAGATTGTGTGAAATGGATTTAAGAAGTTCTAATTGTTCTAGAAAAAACACATAATGGCCATGTAGCCAAGCATTTCGCTGCCCTAATTTTTTTGAACTGAGAAAAGAAGAAAAGCAAGATTATGAGCGGAGACACTGAGAAAAGATGCCGCATCACTGAAGACGCAGGTGAAGACACAGCTCAGAGGCTGTATCCACAAAGATGTTCTTGCGCTAAAACTGTTCATACGGGCATGTTTTGGCCTCTTGTGATGCTATACAAATTACAAGCGATGCCTATCGGCTGATTACAGCGCCCACCTAAGGACGAGAAGCTTTGTGAGTTTGGTCGGCCCCATGTCAATAGCTGTTACGTAAAAAGCTCTCGTAATCCCACTTGTACAGATAAGCCGAGAGTGCTCTAGAAAGGTTTCTATTTTGGAAACCTAGTGGTGCTTTTTCAGCATTCTTAGGTGACGGCTGCAGCTTTAACTTACGCAGGAATAAGGAAGCGGCAGTCGCTCATGCTCAAGACAGGCCAGCCGAGTGTTATTTTCATCTGGAGATGGCGTACTTTCTACTTTGAATGTGACAATCCAAGTAATTTGACTGGAACAGGTAAGCATTGGCGTGATAGAGAAGCACTGAAGAGTGTCACATGAAGGCTTTTATGTTATGAAACTAATGCCAGCTTTCGGTCTTCTTTTTTATTCGCAGTGGGATTTGGGACGAAATATAGAGTACATCGTGACAGTTGCGAGCACTGGAATTAGTCGACTTCACTTCTGCGGAGCAGGGCAGCCTGTATTCAGTCATCGCGCTTGAGATTGCAGCTGTGAATCTGGGTGCAATTATATAAGAAGCAATCTCTGCAGAAGGAACTCTGCAATATAAGAAGCAAGCAGCAATCTCCTTGTCGCGTTTGACGGGCTAACAGAAATAGCAAGGTTGATTGCTTTCACTTAGGCTGTCGCACGTTTAGAGACAAGGTCGAAACAGGAAAATGATCGCAGTGTGAGCATTCGTGCAACATTTGCAGCACGGTGTGTTTCGTAATCTTGTTTATCATGTCCGGGTAAATATATAACGGTAGCAGGTTTTGCAGTGTTGGTGTGTTCTACAGACAAAGCAACATGCGCCCACTAAAACATTCAGTTTCTCTGAACCTGCAAGTTCGATGTGCACGAAGACAGCATGAGACAACCTGTTGTAGTGATCTATAGGTTGCAGCGGCATCTCTACAGTGATATCAACTCAATTCACGAGATAGTTTTCAATTTTCGTCAAAGAACTTCTCATATAAAGGGGACAGGAATAGAATAAGGAGTTATAAGGAACACACCGATTACAAAAAAAAATACAAAGAGGAATAATTTGTACAAATAATATTTTGTAGCGTTATGAGGTAGTAATGGCGCCGGTGTGGACTGCAAAGCAGAGTAGAGACACATTATTTTTATGCCCTTGATATGCCAAGCGGCATAATGTCTGAGTGAAATTTCATTTGAGCATGGACACCCCTTTCACGCACACTCTGGAAAACGCAGCTCTGAAATGTGTTGGCCATGAGCCATCATTCACATTATTCAGGTTCCAAATTAGTCGAGTTCACTGGAACTCAGGAGGAGGGCAGTGAATTGCCTGTATTCGCACATCGCGTCGGACAGCGCATTCTAAAAAATGGGGACGCCCATTCCTTAACGTAGCCATCTCCTAAACCTCGCACCTCGCAGAAAATGTTCTTATATGGTCTGTGACGTAAAGCATGTCCCAGTGCACGCCCCAGCCCTACATACCCGGACAGACACTTTTTTTTCTTCCACTCCAGGAACAGCACTCCGGCGAAGATTGAAAAAGCTAATAACCATTGTATTTAGATTGTTGCCATACAATAACTGATTGCTGACGCACAGTGAAAGGTAATGTTCGTTCTGAGCAGCGCAGTGCCGTTCTTTGGTGTGAGTTTCGATTGGTTTTCCTCTGAATATCTTGGAACATCACAAGGGACCACAACAGCGCCATAATTATGGAGGGCCAGTGGCATTCTTATATTTTTGCAACACTCCAAGTGTCACAATATTGTCACACTACTTTCGCAATAACTGTCACACGACTGTCAAAATATGTGTCAATAACTGTCACAATAAGGAGATAGCATGTAGAATTCCTAAGAATACATGGAATCGAGGGCAGGCTCGTGCAAACCTGACCTCTACTCCTCGTTTCCCCTATTTGTCCCACCGTTCCTAGGCGCCGGCAAGGTTCGCGCACAGAGATGCGCTCTGACTTCTCGTTGCGCAACGCTCACTTTAGGCGGGAACCAAGGAAAGATGCTCCACAGGGAAATCTGCTGCGACTGAGGACTTCAACTCTACCGCCGTGTCTAATTCCAGAGGGGAAAAAAAGTAGCTGTGACCGCACAGCCGCTGCCCTTGAGGGAATACCTCTGCGCCGCGCAGAGTGGTGATTGCGAGCCGCGCAGTGCGTCGTGTCGTCGCCATAATGATGTCGAAGGAGGCATGGGCTGATGGCGGTTGGTGATTGGGTCACGCACGCAACTCACTTCTCTGGGGTGCCGTTCACGTCGTGAAGCAAAGTCGCGGCGCGTTGCTGCTGGTGTACGGCTTCGGAGACTGTCCCACAAAACGCACTCGATCAGATTGCCTGGCGGTGCAGGAGAAAGGAATGCACGCACAGTGCAACCTAGTTGCAGATGCTTTCTCTTATGCACAGGGATGTTGCAAGAGCGAGACTGCAAGCGGTTGCACTGAGGCGACTACATTTGCCGCAATGTGCATGTGTTCGCTTTGAATATCAGCATACAAGCAAGGACGAGTTTGCGATCTCCATAAGGGGCGTATGGGTCGAGCAACGTTGCTTGTTAGGAATAACTTCTGTGCAGGAATAAAATATGAGCCTTTGCGAATTTTAAAATATTGTTTAGCAGTGTTAATCGCGACCTTCGCCCGTGTGCAGTGCTTGACAATTTGGATGTCAAGTTTGGATGTTTCGAGTACCAGTATTTGGCAGGGGATGTCTTGGCTGCGCGAAGTAGTTGTGGATTAAGTGCTGCAGCAGACAGTGTGAATGAATCCGCTTCACCCCCCCCCCTCCCAAAACAAATATAGCAAGAGATAGAAGGTGCTTCGATACCAGGAGATTCACCGAGCTTCAATCATCTGCGTGACGCTTGATGAATTGCAGTTGATCTTTTAAAAGTTTATCGACCGAAAATCTTAATTATTTTAACCGAAATGTACACCTTCTAAGCCAAATGCTCAAGAAGGCAACGCCATGCATTTATTAGAGCCACTGGAACAAATCGGTATATTTGCGTATTGATCAACAAACGGTATGATGTTTTCGCATTCCCACACGTAACCACACTTAAGCGTCTTTGCAATTTTTTTTTCGGCAATGTACTCATGTTTGCTGTACAGGCCTTATGCGAGTATACCTTACGACAGAGTAAAGCTTACAACATTGCCTTACTCTTAACATGTTAAGGCAATGTTCCTAAGAAGTTTTTGCTTCTGTGTCTACAGCTAATATATTACACACAGAACAGCGTGCGATGTGTAGGGTTATCCAAATTCTTTTTCCTCGCTTCCACCTCATTTAATCACAGCTTAGGTTAGCCACTCTAGCGCATCGGACCAAAGAAACTGCCCATGTCCTTAAGCCAGAGCTTCAGGGTCCGAGCAGAATAAAATATAAAAAGAATAGAAAGAATGAAAAAATAGACGTGACTCTATTTTTCTATTCTTCTTTCCGTGGATTACACTAAAGTGGCCTTGAATATTTGCTGCAAAGCCTACAATAACACATAAAGTATTTGGTGCTGCCAACAAAACTAGTACAGACTAACCCCATAAAGACAAATTTAGACATAGACTACAATAGCATTTTTGATACGTTGGAACAAGTTTTCTGTAGTGAATAGTTCACCAAGGCAATGTCCAATTATCATATTCCAGACAAATTTTTTGTTTACTGAAATAGCATTTTAGTATTCATTCCTTATTTTTGCTTGAGATGTGCTCGCCACGCCAGACTTAAAGGTGAGCTATCATAGTTTAGGCTAATGTGTAACTGCGCTTCATGATTAGAGGATGGTGTTTTTTTTTTTTGCCTAGGTGACGTAATATACAGGGTGTCCCACGTAACTTGAGCGAAGATTTTAAAAGTGAATTTCGCGTCGAAAGCGAATTGAACCGAAGGAATACAATTCGCACTGGCCAATTGTAACTCATTCACTTTTTCTTTCTTTACCCCGTAATTCGCTAATTAATTAGGCCTAATTACCCAACTTCATAATAATTGGCTCAGCACCCCCCGTATGATACGCAGATTTGTAGAGCCCCTTCAGAAGCCACTGATCGCGTTATTTCCTGTACAACACGTCTCATGTACTCCTTCTTTCCGAGTTGGTAAGAAAGCCCGCGAAATATGAAAAAAAAAAAAGCCACGTGACGGAGCAGTTGCGCAGTGGTATCGTGCTGCTCTCAAGCGTGCCTTTGATGAAGGTCAGCTCTCGTCGGATGAACGCGCCAATGCAGGCTGCTGGCTGAGAGCTGCCGAGGAGATAAAAAACGCCCTGCTGCTTCCCCCACCATCAATCAGAACATCAAGGTCAGCCCTTTTTTGGTCCTGCGTCGCTGTTAGGTCGCGGACTCGGATCACGGCTGCGTCACGTTGACCTGTGGCTGGTACGTCGCGTCGTCAGGTATTCTTGGCTTCTGTAGGGGTCCCATAATGTAAATCTATTCCAATGTGATTTCATTCCATTCTCCTGACGTCAAATTTGCGTAATCGTCGATGCAAGCATCGAGTGGTGACCCGCAGGGTTATCTGAACAGACGAATCAAGTGCTCTCCTCATTTACAGGCGGTAACTTTTCTTTGCTTTAAAGACGAATAACATTACCTACACTGAGCGGCTTGTCATATCTAATTGGCTGATAAGATGTGAGGAGCACACTCAAGTGGAGAGGAATTCGATGGGGCCGAGCTAGTGCGCTGAAAACCGATAACCGGGCGAGGAGGGTGGTTCCGGCGTCTGTGATTGGACCGCTCTTCATTACTTAGCTTGCGGTGGCTTTTCAGAAATGGCGGTGGCATGCAACGGAAGGTTAAGCATGGCGCTAAAACGGATCATCAGCAAAGAAGAGTTGCCAGAACAAGGTCATCAACGTGCCTGAAGTGCTTGAAAATGTTACACGGTCACGCAAAAAGCTTTATTGTACGCAAATAAACCTATGCTCCCTGGCAGGCGCGACCAGCCAGTGCCTGAGCGATCGGCGGCAGCCATCTTTTATTGCTTTGGGAACGGGGAAACCTGGGGCTATTAAGAAGAAAATTCAGTTTTTTTTTCCGGCAAATTAATGCATCTTTAACGCGTTCACGCCACTTTGACGTGGTGGGTTCTCGTGGTTTTGTGTCGCCGCGTGACAGGAGGGTGAAGTGAGTCAGCCCGAAATCGTTCGATCTATAGCCGAGGACTAATGGCTAAAAGGCATTGAATCAAAAACAACTATTTATATATTGTTCTGTCCAATCATGCATAATCAATGTGTGCACGTCATATCAGATAGGGAGCTTTCGTGACGCTTTCAGATGGAGAGTTTTCATCACGTCGCTTCACAGACAGGCGAAGTGGGGGTAGTCCAAAAAAGTTTTTGACCAATGGTGGAGGGTTGATATTGGATAATTGAAACGGAAAAGTGTGGAATAGCTTGACCTTATAGCGCCAAAGGCTTCGTTGAGATGGCGGCGTGTAGTTGCTAGGTGGTCGAGATAAATTCTGAAGCGTCGTCCTCGGCGGAGGCTTTTCGGCATTTCGACGTGCAGCAACCTCACCTCCGTCGGTTGTTGCGTTTATTTTTCCGGGCAAGGGCTAAAGAAGCGGCCACGGTACGGGCCAGGGTACGGCCCAACCTGTGGCGACAGGTTGGGGACTTAGGGGGGGGGTTGGGCGTAGTAGTCGGCGATACCACGAGGCCGTTTACTTTGTTACGAGCGCGATGCTTTCACGGCAAAACCTCGCTCATCCAAGCGGCGGTATGGGCATCGGTGACTGACGTGGTCGGCTTCTCCGCAGTGATAGCACAGTATTTTGATTTTCAAATTATTATGTTACCCTCTCATTCAAAGCTTTTTTCCAAATATTTTAGAAAGAAGTGGCAGCACACATATCGGTCTTTAGTTGCTTATGTTGTCTCTTCCACCTACTTTGTAGGCTTTTTATGTATCCGATTTTTAAATTGTCATGGAATTCCCCCTATTCAATGTCATATTCATAATTGTAGATGATCGGAAAATGGTTATTTTTCCAGTGTGATTAATTTGCAGCAACTAAATTTCATTTTATGATGCTGCAACGTCATCTTATACAGCTGCCATAATTTCCTCGACCTCATGTGGGGAATTTAGCCGAAGCATGATAGGCCCATAAAGTTTGCTCCGATTTACACATTCATTTTTCATGTAACTAGTTTGAACATATGCACCGACACAGGTGAAATGACGATTTATATAAACTGCAAGCTTTTTTCCAACGATGCGCGTGCCGTTCATAAATGATCCTTCAATGCTGGTGCGTGGCGCCTTCTTATTCATGATATTGTTAACAGTGTCGCAGTGCTTTTCGTAAATGATTTTTTTTTTCATCAGCTTATCGTCCTAGTGCATAGTCCTTTCTCGTTTTATATCCGAATTGAACTTGTTCCTAATCTTTTTGTACTCTGCTAGCATGGTGGAGTTTTGGGCAAAACATCTTATTAGTTATTTCTTACCTGTATTGGTTCATGAAAAAAATACGGTATCGATGGTCTTCTGATGTTTTAATAGCGTACCATCATTTCCCTGAGTGAAAACGCTGCATGATATAGTGATTTATATTTACTTGAAAATTGGCGTGCGCTGCTATGTGCATGTAATTGAGAGATGCGTCAAAAGTCTCTTCCTATTATAGGGTACGAAACATTTGTAAGCATTCATTGCTTATTCTATGGCACAAGCGCTTCTCTGTGTTCCAATTTTCACGCTTTAGCCCAGGAGGCCCCAGAGTAAGTATGGGCCGGTGATCACTGAGTTCGTGTAATATGGCTCCTGTCGCTAGAATATTAATAATTTATTTGTTATGCACACATCAGTCAACATAGTAGTGTCACAAGTTATTCGAATTAGCAAAATAGTACTGTTCTGTAAAATTGTACTGTAGCAGCCACACGCATGTATGATGTCCTCAAAATTGATCGTGCTCACTTGTTCCGATATTATATCCATATTTATGTACCGTAAAACACTAAATTATGCATATGTTCAATCAAGAAAGTGCACCGCGTTATCTTGATTTTCTGTCCTACAAATACCGCCGTTAAATATTTGACGGTAAAGATCCCCTGGTGGTCAAAATTAATCCACTGACCCCATCTACGCCGTCCCCCGCAATCAAATCGTGGTTACAGCACCTAAAACCCCAGAATTCATTAAACTGATGAAACTTTCTTTCGACAAATTATCTTTGAGATATGTAACAATTCATCCACCTCTTTATTAGACTGACCTCGACCTATTAAAGAGAGTGACCTCCACGCACTGCCACAGTGTCAATCTGCAGATCAATTAAAAGGAATTAGATACGAAAAGGGTTCTGCTGAAATTGAGGACGACGCAACGAGCTATGGAAAGAAGAATGATGGGTGTAACTTTAAGGGATAAGAAAAGAGCAGATTGGGTGAGGGAACAAACGCGGGTAAATGACATCTTAGTTGAAATGAATAAAAGGACATGGGCATGGGCTGGACATGTAATGAGGAGGGAAGATAACCTATTATCATTAAGGGTTACAGACTAGATTCCAAGGGAAGGGAAGCGTAGCAGGGGGCGGCAGAAAGTTAGGTGGGCGGATGAGATTAAGAAGTTTGCAGGGACGTCATGGCCACAATTAGTACATGACCGGGGTAGTTGGAGAAGTATGGGAGAGGCCTTTGCCCTGCAGTGGGCGTAACCAGGCTGCTGCTGCTGATGATGATGAGAAGGCTTAAACCTGCTTCAGTATGATCAGGGCTACATCAGAGCGCAACAAGAAGTTATGAGCGTGCATCGTTTCGTCGTCACAACTCTTGAAATTTGATGAAGATCCCCGCTCTGGTTTTTTTTTTTTGTTTACTTTAGTCCCACTATATCTGTGGTCTAGTTGTACTGTATCCCTAAACGTAACCCCCAGTTTGGAATTTCAAAGTTACAACTTTCACAAAATGGCGAAATGTAACAAAAAACAAACTGCGAATATAGGTAATTAAGGTTGCTTTGCGATATAAATAATACTCATTTTAATTGCTTGGCGCTGCTGTGTACGAGCAATGCCCCAGTGCTTTGAAATACGGACAGAAGCTTGCAAACTAAAGGCGGCAGAGAAAAGCGCTTCGTAAACACGACGCACTTCAGCGGGTCCTGATCCGTCATTTCGCCAATGTCGCCGCGCGGCCAGCGGTCCTGGAAGACGGCACGCACACATACCGCTTGCATGCGAAGTGGGAAAAGAGGGCTTCTGCGGAAGCCCTCCTCCTCTCGGCTGTGCACCCTCTCCTTCTACATACTGATTTCAACACCGACATCATTTAGGTACTGTTTTGTTCGGCATTTCCAGTTCGATATCCGGCAGCCGCCAGTGGTGCAAGTGGCGCTGCCGCCACGTATCGGCACGCGGCCAAGCGCCCCAAGGGAGCTACAGGGAGTTTCCGCAACCTGCTGGGGCCTCAAGTCACGTCAACGCTGCCGCGCGAGAAGTGCTTACGAGTGTATCTGCAAAGACTTCACTGCTTTTCTGAGGCGTTATTACTGGGACGAGGCGCATGGAGAACCCACACTGCCAGAAAGGGTCGAGACTTTTCAAAACAATAAGGCAAACTTAAGAACACTCTCAAGGTGAAAACAAAAGTAAAGTAAAGTAGTAAGGTGCACATGTTGTTCTGGCTATACACAACGATGTTATTTTAGGGTAGATAACTATTGGAGAATGTCAGGGGTCCGCGATTTTTCACGACAATCAGAATCTAGTCTAGTTTTGCCAGCATTTGACTCATTATCCAGTAAATTCGGCAAAATATGGCATAAGCTACTGCTGAGGGTTAAGTTACTTTAACAATTCGATAGGTGCGAGCCATTATGTTGTGTTTCGTTGTAAGATATAGTGATGAAAACACTTATTTATGTTCTACAGTAATTTATTCAACGACCAGTATTTCCCAAATGAGTTCTGCTGGAGCCAGCAACGTAGGCATACCTGTACTGATATTTTCAGACAAAAATTTATTTATGTCTTGCAACAATGTATTCAACCACCACTATTGGGCAAATGAGTTCAGCTGAAGCACCCAAGGGGCGCTTGCCCTTTTATGGTCCACGAGAATAGCTTCGAGTAAATCACTCGATTCTCTATGTTCATTTAAATTTCCTACATAAAAACCTCACAAGCGTAGCAAAATAAGCATCATCCTCCTACAGATTATATCAGAAACGGTGTCTCTCGAAAATTGTCACTGTATTCCAAGGAAACACATCCGCACATGACACCGTTCTCTTAGTCGAGGAGAAGCGGCTGTGTTACAACAACTGCACATGAATTCATTCTCTCTGTTTTTTTTTTTTTTTATCTTTCATATGCCCTATTCCATACAATAGCGTCCCTCCTGTGCTTTTGCGAAACAAAGTCTACATCCTACAACAGCATGTTGGAAAGACAAACCCTGCGGGCTTTTCCGCAATTAATTCACCCTCAATTACCTCCTTGATGACTGCATTGACAAGCTCCGCAACTGATTTAAGACGTTTCTGGTAATAATTCCTGAGAAGCCGCTTAGGGGTGCGGTTATATTGTCAAAGGAGTAAAACGAGGAGTTGTCTGCCAATAACATTTTCACGGCAAACGATGTTCTCCCTCTCGCTTTCTGGAGAATTGATTATGACACTGCCTCTTTTCTCGAAGGCAATGTAATGTTTGCCACCGAAATGTGGCAACGTTTCCGCGACTTTCTTTTGAACACATGGAACAAAGTCCATACGTCTGCTTGCGACATCGGAGCCAAAACTTGAGCCCACAGAATCCGGTTTTGCGAGTTTCCGTGTGAGTCTAGGACCTCAGATGACAATAAGTCAATTCAACGCTGCGACGCAATAAGTGCTTACAAATGACTCAGCATGAGCGCTGTGGGCTAGTAGCGATGTGATTTCGTGTCATTACAGCGACGGGGCCAACCGAGAACTAACACGGCCAGCAAGCACTCAGATATACCAAAATGGCGAAGAAAATATTTGAATCCACGTAGAGGGCCAACAAAATCCTCGGATTGTCATATTATCAATGCATAATACAGCGGTTTCCTAAAGAAAGCGATTGGCACGCCAATGCACTTCGTTGGACACATTGAAAATAATTATCTAGAAACTGGTGCTGTCCACAGAACACTCTCCAAGTGCATACGCCATGCTAGCTCAGCGGCTGTGATTCGTACATTGAAATATGTGGCTCAAGGTAATTAATTAAATAGTTTGTTAGCGTAAACACGGTAATTATTTAACTATTCAATTGAACGTTTTTTTTCTCGTAAAAGTAATGGCCGCCCCATCAACTAATTTAGGTAAAGAGTTATAGCTATGCTATCTGCCATAGACAATCTCTAGAAAATTTCGGCCAGTTAAAACAAAGCACTCTGTATACATTCGGTCATACCCACTCCCCCCCCCCCCCCCCCCCTTCTCATGAGGCGGAGAATGTCCTTCCTACTCTGCCGGGTGTTTTGTAGCCCACAGTGCACAACACCACCGCAGCATGTGCAGCCGATAGCGCGTCACATAACGACGGCCACTCCAGCCCCAACGACACGAAGGCTCCTCTCGCGCTTGTGTAAACGCTACGGCAATGAAATGTGATTATGGCAACGTTTCTATGGATACGTACCTGTTTCAAATCAGGAAAAAAGATGGTGGCGCGTACATCATGCAACATAAAAACACTATTAAGGGTATTTCCTAAAAAAAAGAAAGCTCTCTATAATGCTGCTATAATTGCATCCATCCATCCATCTCTATAATACTGCTATAATTGTTACACCCGTTGAATGAGAAGAAAGGGGGTTAACCGAGGGACTCGGTGTTTATTACTCATACCATGGGAAGCCAACAAAGACACAAGGAAAACAAAAGGGGAATTATTGGTACTTACTAATTGAATTAAATAAATGAAAAATTAATGGCAATGGAAGTGTATGAAAAAACTTCCCGCAGGTGGGGAACAATCCCATGTCTTCGAATCACGCGTGCGATGCTCCAACCAATTGAGCTACAGCGGCGTGGTTTCTCCATTCATTTTATTGGGTATTTATTTATTTATTTATTTGTTTATTTATTTATTATACATACTTTCGAGGCCCTAAGGCACTACAGAAAGGAGTGGTACAAACAAAGCAATGTAATATGCAGACAATGAATGGTATGCATACAACGTTAAGCGATAGCGTGATTGACCGCTGTTTTGAGTGAAAATATATCTATGATCTGAATAATGGAAGCAGGAAGCTTGTTCCAGTCGGTACTTGTGCGGAGTAAAAAATAATCATGATACTTGTTCGTTCGGCAGGATGGAACGGCAACTTTATATTTATGGTCAGGACGGGGTGAAACGTAGAAAGGTGGGGTGATAAGTTGATTCTTGAGCATGTGGTTAGAGTGATAAACCTTGTGGAACAGGCAAAGGCGAGCACATTTGCGGCGTAAGGAAAGATTTGGCAGATTCAAGTTTTTTTTCATACATGTAACTGTGGAATGGCAGGAAAATTTAGATAAAATAAAGCTAACTTCTCGGTCTTGAATTGCCTCAAGGTTTACGGTTGGTGATGCTTGATTGTTATCCCAAATGGCATGGTTTATGTAACTGTTTATGTAAGTACAACTTATTTCCCCTATGTTTTTCCTGTTGTCTTTGTTGGCTTCTCATGATATGACTACCCTCGTTCTAGTTATTTTAGAAACTGTTTATGTAGAAAATTATATGTTGGCCTTCCGAGCAGACATTTCGCCCATCACTGCATCCCATTATTTAAGGAGAAGCCTTCGTATGACAACTGCAAGCTGATTCTTTCCGCTGTCTCTTTAGCCTTGAGCTTATCCATCTCGCATAATGCCCCTACTTGTTTTCCTCTTGAGGAGTCAAGTCCACTTTACCCGTGAGTATACCCGCGCCTTCCTGCAGCCCTGTTGGTATTCGGTACTTTGCCAATGCAGAAGTGCTGCCGATTTATTTAATGGCTGACCGCCGTTTATAGGCTTGAGCTGGTGCCCCTAAACTGCTGGGCAATAAATAAGGGTATTTCTCTCTCTCTTTCTTATACGTTTACGGCAAGATCGCAGTCGCGCATCTTTAAAGTGTACCGGACAGTTTCTACATCTCCACACACCTGGTGCAAAGTATAGGCAATGAAAAAAAAAAGTTTAATTTTTATGGTGGCACAATCTTGAGATAATAGGTTTTTATAGCACATGGCTTGCGAGCTTCGAAAGAAGTCTCAGGAGTTCGAGGCAAATTATTTGGTAAATAGGACTCGCGGAGTAGCCAAGAATGTGTCAGTCTGAAAGCAGGCATGTCGCGATTTTTAACTGAGGTCTCCATAACACCAGAGAGCATTTACTGCGATAGGTCTTATTGGCTAATCTGAAGCATCGCGACCCCATTGCGGCAGCGCTCAAACGTGGGAGAACTTACATTCGAAGGCGTCTTCAAAGAATGATCTGAGCAATGGGATGGTTTCGAACGATCTTCAAATGGATGCACAAGGCCAGAAAAAAGATTAAATCTGCAACCACATGTACAGTCGGAATCAGACGTGTCTAAAGCAGCCGAGCAGGTGGCTGACAGCTACACGAACTGCTGTCAGCCTCCTGCATCACCTACATCAGTAGCCGCTGGGTTCGAGATGTGTTGGATAAGAGCGCCAAAAACCCGCATGCGGTATTGTCGCTCGCGGCTATTTGCGTTATCAGCCAGTAGATGTTGTCATGAGTGATGGTGAACGGAATATGCGCTTTTTCTTGGCCTGCTTCGGCGCGTGCAGCGGCCGCCCCTGCTGATAAGAGAGCGAAAATGAAACGCGGTTTTAAACTCTGTCGGCAGTGAGCGGAGTAAATGAGGCTGCTATGCTCACACTTATGAAGCGAGCTCAATGTGGCACTATCGACTGCACTTCATCGGCTTTCCGTGTAGCTTGCGTGTTGCCTGTAGTCCGAGGTGAACGCCTTCAAAGATTTTGTAGTGTAATGCCAGGTGATTATGTTGCTATATTCTAAGCACAAAAGTCACACTATTTCTAATACAGATTCTGGCTTACGCCACGAGAATAAGTGAGACGATAATTTTGCAAACAAATTACGAGAGCGGCACGTTCGCATGCTGATAAGGGTACATAAAGGGAATAACAATCACGCTATAGACACAGACAAAATAATAGGGAGTTCACGGGACAAAGCTAGTCGCTACGCACCGCAGCTGTTTGAGCGAGTAAAATTATACAGCTTAAATTTATATCGTACCAGTAAATAGAAAGCCGAAATTCCATATCAGGACCTTGTAGATATAACGCAAGCAAACCGATTTCGTCGAGATAGCAGCGCCTAATGCAATTTTTCGCAACTTACCCGCACCTTTCCGGCCGCCAGCTTCTTCGCTGAACCCTCAACCGGGTGCAAATTGACGCAACGTCAGTGAAGACAACCACGCGCCATTTGTCGGGACTCCACGACTCGCATGTGGAGGCAAACTCAAGGCGAGCCCTTCTGTGCTGTTTTTCCAGCAACGTCTTTTTGGGACGCAACCCTGCTGTGAATGTCAGCTTCGTGGAGCATCCGTGTTATCGTTGGTGGCAGGCTGACACTTGCCAAGCCGAGCTCATCCCTGATATTCTCAGCAGTCTGAAAGGGATGTGCTACTGATGCGGCCACAATCAGCAGGCCTTCCACATGTGACTTGGCCACTTCAGAGTGACCACGTGGATTGTCTTTACATCATACATACGACATTTTGTTTATTGTATGTAGGTGTGCATCCGTCATACAGAACACCGTTCTCTTAGTTTAATGAGGGCAAGCTGCAGGTGAGTAATGTCGCTGGGGGTTGTTATTTCTTCATATATTACATATTCTTTTGCGAGTAATTGAACTCTCATCTTTATGTTAGCTGTTATATCTGTAACATTAAATTAAAAAAAAATATGCGTGCCTCTGCTATCGCAAATACCAGAGACCAACGGAGCTGGGGGAAAGCCAGCAGTTAAGTGATGCCAAACCGCACACTTAGTCTAACTTTTGCTGGGCTTCCCTCAGCTTCGCCGATCTCTGGTGTTTGCGATAGCAGAGCCACGCATATTTATTTTTCCACTGCGAGAAAGAGGACCGCTGAAGCGAAGGCGGGGATATTTATCGGAGAGCAATGACTGCACACCACCTGTGTCCCTACCGCGCCGCTGCTTCTCCCTCGCTAGGCTCCGCCCACCCTCGCCTCGTCGCTCTGCTGCTCGATGCTATTTTTATACTGTGCTTTAGCTCTCTCTCAGCTCCCTCTCCCCCTGCTTGGCAAAGGTACGCACGTCAAAAGAAACCCTGGGAGGTTCAACCAGGTGCACTGTAAAGATAGAAGTGGGTCCAACACTGACCCCGGTGGTACCGCTGATATTAAGCTTGCACGACTCGATATATGGTTTTGTAGTTGGATGGACTGATTAAAGTTTGTTAATAACTGTTCGCGGCATTCCTCTGTTTTCTGATCAATTTTAAGATTACGGATTTTTAAGATCAACCAGTTATGAGGGACGCAATCAAATTTCTTCGAAAGATCGACAAAGACTGTGTCGACGTGCAGCGATGAGTGCAGTGAACAGGTGAAGATCAGCTATTAAATAAAAATTTTGAGTTAAGAGAATAGAGTCCCCATCCCTGAAACTATACGTCTAAAACCAATCAGCGAACGGCAAAAACGTCTTAGCTAAGGTGAACAGACATTTAACCGCTTACGAAGATTCAAGAATGCTTCCGAGGATACAAAAACATGAAAGAAAAGTCTTCCTATGAATTGAGCAAAACGTACATCTCATCAAAAGCAGTCGCTCCTGTCGTGAATATCTCTAATGGTGTTATATCTCTTAAGGTGTTCACCATTAGAAAAGCGCTTCTTTTCTTTCTGTATTTCGTAGCTATCTCCGCAAACTAAACCGCGCAGAGAAATAATAAAACCCTTTATTTCTAATGGTCCCTGACCCGTCGACATAAGTTTCCATGCGCGTGAGTTACCTTAGAGAAAAATTACTCGTGTAGTTTGACTTTCAGTTTACGTGCCCGTGAAAAAAAAAAAGAATAAATGGACAAGTTAAGTGTATCCAGTGAAAGTACTAGTCGCATGAGTGGGCGGCCGGTGTTTTCCCGCTCGCTTTTCCATGAGCCAAATTTTATTTTAGGCTGATGCCTGAAAGTCTTGCTTAGCGGCCCTTCCTCTGGCTTCTTGCTTTGGGCAAAGTAAAGAAGATATGGGAAACTTCATTGCTGGCGATCGAATCTGTAACTTCTCTTTGCTAAATGCACCGGATTGTTTGTTCGTAGCGCGTTCTATATTTTTTCTTTTTATCGAGTTAGTAAAATGACATTTCTTTTTTTGCCATTTACAACTTCTGTTGCTCTCCGTGTATGTGTACGGGACACGTAATAGCAGGAGAGACACAGGTAAAGTTTCAACACAAAGATAATAAAAGGCAGACTACTCTGGGTAACAAAACTTAGAACAGAAGAGCAATGGTGGCTCCACGAGAAATATTTGCTGACTGCAATAAATATTTGCCGACTTAAACTTCGCGCTCTGCACAGAACGAAAGAAAACAACAACAATAGACAAACAAAGAAAACATTTGCAAATACATAATTGAGATATGCCATAACCTTATTTAATTTCGAGAATCGGCAAGAAGATAATATAAGATGACTAAAATGGCATGACAAACTTCATTATAACGATGAAAGTAACTGCAGCGTTATTACTATGATGAAAAATGGCAGCGCAAGAATATAGATGGTGGGAGTGCCGCTGAAAATATGGCCGAAACTTCATTTCGATTACAGACTTCTACTATTTGCAATCCCGTCCATTACCGCGGCTTGTACGAGGCTTCTCGTGCCCTCCCTGATTATTTTCTCTCTTACTTTTTTTTAAAGGTGCTCCTTCCTTGACATTTTTTTCTGACGAAACTCCCAATATTATTGGCCGCGCGACGTCTGCGCTCGACGCTGCGATCGCGCTGCAGCAGATGGAATGCTTATATTAATGGTAAAACTGACCTCCACAAAGCTTTTCTGCTGAAGCTCACGAAAAACTGAAATGGGAAAGCAAAGGCGGTTTGAAAGAGGAAGCGACATTTAAAAGGAAATTAAGTTACATGAGTCCACAAGGTTCTAGACACTATTACAGATACAGACAGTTTATATCAGATCATTTGGCCATGAAATGCGTCTCCATTGGAAAATAACCACTTTTTAATAAAGTGCCCCAGTGCAGTCTGAAAGCCGACACAATATTTTACGCCTATAGATATACATTAAAAAAAAAAAAAACGAAAGCACCAAGTGCACGGCCTCACTGAGAAACTATACGAGCAGTGCTAAGCCATAACAGCATAGAAATAATTAGTGTATTTGTTATATAGACTGCACTGTGCTTTTTGTTTTTAAAGCGTCAGTTCCTACTGTATGGCTATTCGCCACAGCGGATGCCAATCGAGCTGACAGACGAGCACAGGGTGCGACTCTGGACTAGTTGGACACAGTCGGACGGCGCTGGACACGCCTCGCCAAGCGCACAAGAATACGCTGCCTAAATAACGTCGGAATGGCACCTCTTCCAGCAGGCTGCCTCTTTTAGACTCGGCGCCAAGTTGAAAACCTCGGCATGAGAGCTCGGCTTATAGGAGGAGACAAATTGAGCCTCTTCGACATCTGTTTGATAGCTGCGATATCTGTGATATCTGTTTTGATAGGTTGTATCTCTTCTTCATCCTTCCTTGTTCTTTAGAAAGGCTTGTGTCGTTCCGAATATCCGAGAGGGTAGATATTTTAATTGAACGATTGTACTTATTTGTTCTCGTGTCTTTTTCTTTTTTTCGATTCCCCGCATGTATCTGTTTACGCACGTATGCCGGAAAAGAGAGTAGAAACACTTAATAATTTCGATTTTGTTACCTAGCACTTCAGATTGTTTCCGTGTTAGGTGCGTCGCATAGCAACAGTTTACTCATAAACAATGGTCGCGTGCTTCTTCTTCTAGTTGATGAAAAAAGAAAGAACCGGACGAGTTCATCCACAAAATTCGCTGCGCATATTTTATGCTGCTGGGGCTGTGATCGTTTCGACAAGGTAAAGCACGTCGTGTCTCGCAGTTCAACACGGTTTCATGATGAATAGAAATATCGCTTTCTTTCCAATGGCGCCAAGGTGACTAAGGAGGAGTTCATCACTGAAACCTGGAGCGTCTTTCTTGTCCTAATACGCTGGCTATTGCTCAAAAAGATCTCCCCGCAAGGTTCATCCCGACGGGACCTTTAGCTACACATGGGGATTTGCAATTAAATGAGAAATAAATGAGAGAAAGTTGACTGTTAATGCAGCCAACAGTCAAAATCGCTTCGGTAATGCAGGAAAGCTGACTTTGAGATTCATGCTTGATGTTTTGGGCTGGCTTTCTCCCATTCATATGACTGTCGGCGTTCGCAACGCATGAAGAAGGTAAATGTTTCTGTATTATTTGCAACATGACTAAAATTTTTTCTCGCGGTACGTTTTCTACTATTTAAAGATTTTGAATAAGGCTAGGCTGGCCTATATCTCATTCATTCATTCATTCATTCATTCATTCATTTGGCACCCTAAAGTCCCTAGAGGGCCGTATAAAGGAAGGGGAGAGGGTAGCAATACAAAATACTTGTTTGAAATATGGAAACATCTGAATAAAAACAAAAGAAAAGAAAACGAAACATATTTGAATTGTGCGAAAGGTAATCACCACGGCATTAAAGAAGTTAAACGCGACATTCAGAATGTTATTCATAATTAAATCAGGCACAGCGAGGGAAATATTACTCAATTTCAAATGCGCATAAATAACAAGAACACCAAATAAAGAGAACACTGATAAGAATCCAGGAAATGGAAAGTACAGTGTGATAATATGAACGTTGTGTCATCCATACAAGTGTACACGAGTGAAAACAGCTGCAAGAAAACAAAAGCAGGAAACCTTATACCATTATACGCAACGCATAAACATAAGAACAGCCGTTATTATAGGAAAAGATGTTCGAGCATTTCCTTTTGGAGAAATAACCGCTTCAGTGTAATTGAAAATATTTCGTGGTGACGCGTTCCACTAGTGTGTTTGTGCAATGCACTAAAGATGAACATGGACATTTTAATCTTCAAACAAATGTAGGTTGCATTTTATGTTCATTATCCTGCCGGCAGGAAATATTGCGCGCCGGTTTAGTGCGGTTGGTTGCAAATGTTTCACCGTAATATTAACAATTAAATAAAGTTGAATACGAACATTTTCGTCGGGTGTTAAGGTCGGAACGGTTGATGCTGCTTTTTAACAATGAGGAAAGTATACATCTTACCATGAATGAAAAAAAAGAATGATTCAGCTCCTTTAGTGAAAAAGCGCAAATGTCAGGTTGAAGGTTAATATTCTGAATACAAAAACAACGTTCAATAGACTGGCAGGGTAACAAGAATACAAGATCGCCAGCCAGCCTCTAGAGTCTGTACAGGAGTTCGTTTAAGGAAGCTTACAGAAGAATAAAAATGGCGTTGTAATGCATACAGCAGGCATATTAAGTCCTGACTGGGAGCTCACCACTCTCGTTGAAAAGAAAAGTGTCCAGTCATTGCATTCTGAAGATGGTAACATATCGGGCACAAACTTGAAGGTTAACATAACAGCTCGACAACAAGTTAAGGACTGCGAAAAGAGCGTTGGAATGAGAAATATTAAGCGTAACGTTAAGAGACAATAGAAAAGGGGTGTGGTTCAGAGAGAAAACGCGGATAGCAGATATTCAAGCTTACATTACGAGAAAAAGAATGAAGCTGTGCAGGCCTTGCAATGCGAGGGGTAGAAAATCAGTGGACCATTAGGGTTACAGAATGTTTGCTAAGTGAAGTTAAGCGCCGTCGAGGACGGCTGAAAACTAGGTTGGGTGATGAAATTACGAAATTTTCTGGCGCTAAGTTGGAATCAGCCAGCGTAAAACAGGAGGAATTGAAGATTGCCGTGAGAGGCCCTCGATCGGCAGCGGACATAAAAGCGGGCTATTTATGATGATACTAATGGACCGTACCGCCTTATTCTGTACTGAGTCGATGCGGTTCTGCAAAATGGCAGCACTCATTTGGCGGCCCTATTATCCATGCATAGTCTAACAAAGACGTGATCAGTGTCGTGTAAGCGTGAAGTTTCATTGCTGAGTTGGCAGGATACAAACGATGTTTGATTATCCTAATTTTTCAAATTCCTTCTTTGTTATGTATTCTATGTGTCTACGCCAAGCTAGATCTGTAGTTATATAGGGGCTCAGGTAATCGAAACTTTGCATTGTCTCTATAACTGTGATGTTTACTGTGCAAGCATTTAAAGTAGTATTGGTACGTGTAGAAAATGCCGCAAAGTTAGCTTTTTCTACGTTAATCTCCGTGTGCCAGACCTTACACGACTGGGTGAGTTGCACATAGCCCGCTTATAAGCTAGTGACGTCCTCGGGAGTTAATACTTGCTAGTAAACAAAGCAGCCGTCCGCAAAATGTATCGTTTTAAAACTTATGTTATTCTTTACATCTTCAATGTAAATGAGAAAGCGCAATGGCTCTAGATATGATCCCTGTGGTACTCCTGTGATGACATGCGTGCTTCCAGAAGTATGTGCCTTACTGACAACTCCCTGATATCCATTAGTTGAAAATTCGGCAGTCCAACGGCTTGTGTTATAACCTAACTCTAGGTTATCGACGTCCTTGACTAGTCGGTTATGTGCAACACGACGACAGGGTTTCCTAAAATCAAAGAATATTGCGTCTGTGTATTTTTGCTCGTGGTTGTAGTCATAAATGTCGCTAACTAGTTCGAACAATAGTGTTTGAAAAAAAATTTTCTGCCCGAAGCCACTCTGCCTGTGTAAAAGTAAATTATTCGTACCTAATTGACTCATAATGTGTGAGAAAAGAATGTATTCCAAGAGTTTGCTGCAAATAAAAGTCAGTGATTACGGTCGGTAATTGTTACTTCTCCTAATGCTGGATTTGAATATGGGAATGACATGTGTCATTTTCCTGTTGTCAGGAATGCTCCCATTGTCTAAGGAGTGCTGAAAAATGAACGGCAATAGAGAGGGTGAAACATGCACTGTAATTTTCACAAGTTTAGTGTTGATCCCGTCTAGACCAGGACTTCAATTAGGTAGCAGCCGCTCAATAGCAAGGCTACACCTGGTACGCTTCTGGTTACCTGTAGATATGGGTGACGAAGAGCTGAATTAGTGCCCTCAAGAGTATCCTGAAAGGTGGCTCATTAGGGGAATTTTCAGAAAAGCGCTTACTAAAAACGTCGGCTGTGGTTTCCGCGGGGACAGCATTACAGCTTTCATCGTATATTGACGGAACTGCGTGTTCTTCAGGAGGATTAATCCCTCGCCAAATTTTTGTAGGGTTACTTCTTAAAAAGTTAGGTAACGTAAATGAAGAAACTTATCTTTAATATCAATCAGTTATGTTCGAGCAGAAACGTACATTTCTCTGTATTTTTGCCCTTCTCTGTCAGCGTCTGTTTTATCCACTCTTCGGTAAAGGGTCTCCTTTTCCTATGAATATATTTTTAATCTCTCTTGTGAACCACGGCATCTATATTCTGATTTGAATGATTACCGTAGTGATATTAACAAGTTCAATTTCTTTCATTTTATCGTTGAAGACAATCCATTTCTCATATGTTGTGCGTGTATTCAACGTGTCCTCGAACATGAGGACAAACTCACTCAGCAATTGGCTCCGTTAAGTAGTTTCAGCTCTGGGATAGTTTCGTTAATGTTTTGTGGCAGTATATTTTGCTAAAAATGGCAGCGGCAGTGTAGAATAAGCAAATCGTCGCTTATTTCCTCAAGTACGTTTGCATGGACTTCGCCTGGAGTGTTTATAAGTACACTCGTAAGTAGATGAATTGGCTTTGTGGAGGTACGGAGGCCCGGACGTAGCAACAAAGAGCATCTCGAAGCCGAGAAAGTGGTGGCTGTATCTGAACACAAATACAGTAAAAAGTAGGTGTATTGGGATTGAATATTTCATAGAACTTTCTGCAAAATTTACTAAAGAGAAAACTGGCGGAGCACTGGCGCTAATGGTCTACGATAGCTACAAGCATGGCGGGTCGACCAGCGTGGGAATGGTGGTTAGTACGTAGATTTACATAACTTCCACCTTCTGACATCAAACGGCTTTGTGACTTTGCAAACTGATCCTTTTTTTTTCAAGAAATTATTCCTTTATGAACACCTCAGTTCGCAGCTGTTCGGCATGTGCGCAGTTTTATTGCCTCCTATTTTTAAGAAAATGGGACCACTTTCAAATATGGCTCTATGACGGCAGGTAGTAAACAAAGCCGCAAGAAAGTCTGCAGACACAAGTACCAACAGCACAAATCCATATACTAACAATCGTTCCCGTGCTATAGCTTAAGGGTGGCAGCGCAAGCGCTCAGGCTAGTAATTTTCGGTTGCGTTTCAATACTCGCCATAGATGGCAACGTAGAAAGATAAGTGGACAGTGGGCATTTTAAGTTTCGTTTTAATTCTGTCGAAGACGGCAAAAAACAGAGCTACATGAGGACAGCATACAGGTCAGAAATGGTGCAGGCTACATTCATGTCCAAATAGTGTGGCGACTGAGCACAAAGCTTTAAAACTCATCAGGAAGGACGTCTGCCCATAAAAGAATAGCCACACTTTACCAGGCGCTTACTGCAAATTACGCTGTGTTTTGCACTGTATCGCAAGCGCAACTTGTTAATGGATATGCCTGACGAGTGTATACGCCTGTAAAACTCGCCGGTTACAATATGTAAATTGCTATATGTTCCATAGTTATCAATTAAGAAGTCCACTGGATAATTTTTGTTGATTAGTTGAATGTGCTTCAGTTTTACGTTCAAGTAATGTCCGCCTCTCTTAACAATACTGTTCATGGACTGGAATTATGTTATCTGCAAACGAAAATTTTAAAAAATGAGTACAACTTGAAAGGGATCAACCCGTACAGGCATATGCATGTTGGTTCCGGCATACAAAGCGCGAAAAGGAGAGGAAGTATAACTGGTTTTGTAGGCGAATGATGGTGAAGGAAAGCATTTTCTTCGTCCCGAGATTTTCCTTGCGTCCGTCCGAATAATATTCGGAAGCTACAGGACACTATCACGGGACCGTACACACGGGCACACATGACGCTCTCACTATACATGATACTTGCTAGCTGTCTGAAATCGACACTCTCTCTGCCTCTCTCTCTCTCTTTCTATTTTTGAACAATCGCACATAACGTTTTTAATTGCGTTGGTAGTGAAAAAATACAATGCGATGAACAAGAAGATAGCCATCACAATACATATTTACGGTCGGCTTGCGTGCTGAAAAAGATGCCATGACGGATGTTGCGGGAGCTATTTTACGTCACTCACCTGGCAAATTAACAAAAATACTGCCATACCTTGGGGAACAACTTTGGCCGCGCTAATCGGGAGACCGCGAGAGGCAGCGCGCGGCTGAGGTGCGGGTGCGAATCACAGCAGCCGCCGCAGACAGACCTCCGCTCATGCAGTGCTTTCGGAACAAACGATGCTTAGGGTGCCTCGATTTGCGCCTCCCCTTGAACGGAGCGGAGGCGAGCGAGCGCTTCCAGGCACCCTAACGACGCACGTTACTCTGGCGCCATCTTGTCGCCATCGTCGCCGCAGTTCGTCTTGCGCGACACTGCGCTTTTCTTCTCACGCATTCGTCATGCGCTCCTCCTCCGCTTTTCGCCTCACGGTTCCGCTACACCCTACTCCTATGATTTCCTCCTCGCGCTCTCTTTCTTCTCGACGTCTTTCATTGCGCGCGGTGCTCCGCGTTCACTATCAACTTTCGCTATGCTCGTTCGCTTGGTTACGGGATATGACGCCGACGTATGCTACAGGAATGGGTGCCTAAGAGCTGCTCTCTAAAATTCAACAAAGGGCGACCGAATATTTTTTGTGCGTGGAATCGGTGAAACAAAGAGAGTCATCCCCTTGCAATACTGACTAAGAGCCGGAAAGCTTTGATTTCCCCTGTTTATTATTACACTAAGAGAAAAGGTCGTGACATGCGCAAAAATCCCTCTAGGTCGTTTTCTGACATCTGACAGCTCCTTCCTCCGACGCCAACGAAGTGCTGGCTCTCTCTATGAGACGAGAAGGAATTCTGACTCTTTGCAAGCAGCGAAGTGAAAAATAAGTCGCATGAACATAACCTGCACATGGCGATAACTGCATCTTACAAAAGAAGCTCTCCTTATCTGCCTGTTTTTTTCTGTTTCTGAAAATGATATAGGTCATACCCTTGGACATTTCATTAGAAGGAGAAACCACGTTACATTCGCGCCGGTAACATGTGTTGCAGGAATATTTTGTACGAGGGCTATTTTTGCATATGCTTGCAGGTTCTTTAGCTAACTTGTGTCAAGCTTGAAAAATAAGACCAGGTTTGCGCTACGAAAAGGAAATATGCTCAACGTTGTCGACTGCCCTCTTGTACAACTGAAATTGCGCATTTCTATGAGCTTAAGAGTAAGATTCAATGAACAAACGCCATTTTTGAAGTAATAACTTTTGCTCACAATCTTCAACGACTAATTTTCTTTTGTTTCGTTTTTTTAAACAGTATTCAGAATGAACGAATTCTCTTTATGAAAAGAGATGTTGTGGATTTTATTTTGCTCCACTCGAATGAAAGCGCACGAAACATGAAAGCGTATGCCACGAGACCGTGCCCTTGCGCGCAACTAAACCACGGTCGTCAAATATGCTTTAACCTAAAGATCAGCACCGCATGAAGGAAGGATGTATGAAGAGGCAGCACGCAGTCGACATGATTCTAAGTAGACGGTCAGGACTTCCACATTTGTCGTTACATTTCATTTGCTAAAACGATAAAGCAAACGGATCAATGTGCAGAGCGATAAATAGTGCACGTAAATTCCTAAAGCCCTGGCTGCTTCTTGGTCATCTCTTCTTTTGATAAATTATTGCGTGGTCAAGAGGGCTCTGATGCCAGATGGCGACTCATTCGAGAGAATGGTCGTGGCCGCTACCTTGCAACAATAAATTGTGGTTTGGCATATTCGATCTGCCTGCGGCATTTATTGCTCGATCAAGGCGTGTTTGAGGGTGCACTGGCGTCACTGCACGCAAGCGCCTATTCATATGGTACTCATAGTTTCCTGATTTCACTAATCGTCTTTGGAGATTCTAGAGCTACGAAAAAATAAAGAAAACAAATTTAATGAAAAAATTCAAAACAGCGTCGATTGCTCCACGACACCTTCGCTTAAAATATGTGGTGTTTATGTGATTACTCTGAAACTTCGTTGACTACCTCGTTTTGTAAAAAGTTGCTGAAGCTCCAAATCAAACAAATGTTTTTGAGCGCTTTCGGAGAACCGTCGACGATACTGACTTGGTGCTTCCTTGTTAGACAACCTGTTTTCTTTATGTATTGGGCCAAACAAATTGCATGGGAATGTACGAGGGACGCACTCATGTGATCACGGAGGGCCTTTGTTTGTAATAATTTCTTTTTTTTTTCTACCTGAAATATTAATGACTCAGTCAGATTTCGAGTTTTGCCGCTAATCTGTTGCATTTCAGCCGGCTGCTTATTTTCCGCCGTGTTTGTGCAATCCACGAAGCAAGCACGTTGATCAATTCTATATTCATCAAGATGCATTTCGATAACTTCAGTTCGACATTTGAAAGCGCCTTATGCAATTTTCCAAAACGAATGATACGGCGACTCCTTCACGCAACGGAACTTCCAGGAAATTCTCATTTCCTTGTTTGAGCTAAATTTTAGGAAAATTCTGCGCAATGCCAGTGCTAGCATTTGACAACACTGCTTCGACGGTGTAAAAAAAAAGCGCTACAATGGCCGCGCCGTAGGTAGCCGACTGTGTGGTGTTGACAGAAATAGAGCCAACTTTATTTCTTGCGTTTCCATGGTAATCTGGTGGCACACGGCTTGATCTGCTCAATCTGCAGATTAGCACAGCTGTATTGCAGCGCCAGATACATTTATAAGATAAGAATGATTCGATGTTATGATTTTGGTCGGAAAATTAAGACCCCCATTTCGATAACATCTTCGTTTAAAATATGCACGTTCTTTTCGTGCTCGCCAAAAAGTTCTCACGTGACTAATCTGTAGTGCACTTCGCCGACATTGAGAATCCGAAGAAATCCATTAGACATAACGTAGATAATAAGTAATGATTTACTGCGTTCGTGAATATAGGATTGGCCACTGAAAGAACGTACTGCGGAGAGAAACTTTACAAACATCATTACTAGAACATGTGTATGTACAACAGTCGCCTTTCGTAAAAGAATTGACGCTGTTCCGACATCAATAACCTGCAGCATGCTAAAGGAATAAGCTTCTAGGTGTCTCTTTTACTACGCAAATACTAATCTGGCGCATGTGTACATGTTCCGCTTAAGCCGACTGCTACATATTCTCATTCGAAAAAATAAGGCATGAATGCAGTAATTGCGAAATATTCCAGTCGCCTTATCCTTCCAGACAAGGAAATGAACTGTCAGTATTTATCTTCATTTAAACATGACCGTATTGCTATAATCTGGCCTTCTAATATTCATGCCACGTGCGAAGATTAGTTTACAGAGTGAACTATTAGTGCGAATAAAAAAAACTCGGACAAAACTGGTATCTGCTCCGAATTTCTTCTTTACTAGTTGGCGTGGAAAACCACGATAAGTCATGTTATGTGCCATGGTAATGAAAAAAAAAAACATGGCAATAATAAAAAAAATATTTAGTTTTCGTACTGTTAAAGCTGTTTTGACAATTGTGCTATTTATCTTGTTTCTTTTCTTCACCGTCCTATGTCTTTATTGCGCATGGAATCAAGCTTTGAAAACAAAAAAAAAATATAAGGAAGAAAAATTTACACAAGCAGTAACAGCAAATCTCAGCTTTCTACTTATGACGATCGTAAGTTGCCTCATCATATGAAAATATTTTCTCCGCTGGCTTTCTTTTTTTTTTTTTAATGATAAATCTATTGCGTAGCAACCTGCATGGCATACTGAATCACGAAAAGCGAAAGCGTGACCATCACCAGCACACGTGAGTCCAGTAATGAACCTTGCTTCTGTTGCTACACCGCTTACCGCCAGTATAAGTGAACCTGTCGTGGACTCATAGGAAAACAGTATGACTGAGTATCCTATTAGCATTTAATCTTGTGCTGATTACACAGGATATCGTGCTTTACAATGCAAAACGATCGCTGTGTCAGACTAATGCAAATAAATATGCGCGCTAGTTATCGCAGCCTGCGCCTGTCTTCAGGCTGGTATCCATAGAAACTGCATCTGTTGGCAACGAGTTCTTAGCTATTTCTCTAGGTTAACTCTCGAGTTCTTCGTTAAAATGTTACGGCTTGATGTTGCGTAAATGTTCAGTATTTTGTTTCCTTAACGGTCGAGCTTCCCTTCCATGCATGGTAGTTAGATATGCTAGTAAATTGTATTCAATAAGAGCACTAAGCTATTTCGCGTGTTCGTTACAGAATGATCTTCGCATGGTGCTATTCGTGCAGAACAAAGCTTATCTTAATTTGTTTTATACGATTGGTCACCTCATATCGATTGTCGGTAACCGTTCAAGATAACCTGCAGCTGCTTTTACTTCGTCGTCATTACACCTTTGTCGACGCTTACCCATCTGCTGCTACACATGACTTTCGAGAGCTATTAAATTGCATAAACTGTAAAAAGCGGTATGACCAGGCTAGTTCGTGTGCAACTGCATACATACTTTCTTGTTTTCAGTAGATAAAATCTAGTTGGCAGGCAGCGTTTTTCTTTGTTTACGTTCTTCACGTCCTGGTCCTATTTCAACGCTGCGAATTCGCTGAACAAGTTCATGTCATTGCACTGTCTGACCAATCGTATGCATATTCGTAACGCCCACGTTTTGTGTAAGCCTCTCTATTACCAGAATGCGTTGTTAAGCCCTTTCTTCAGTATGATGAAGTGGTTTTCTTCAAGTATGCTGCGATGCGCCCCTGGACGAAGCAGGCATCTAATTCAACATAGCATCCGGCAGCTGGCGCCGTTCTTATAGAACGTTCCGGAAATGCCTAAAATTATTGTGTTAAGAACTCTTGAAAAGCCGCCAAGGAACGCGATTACGTTGTCATAGGAGAACAAGGCGGACTCGACTTATGTAAGGCGCTGTTCGCCCATCACAACACGTTGGCTGCAAAGCATCTTCTTTGGTTTCGTCTAGGGGGAATTAATTATGGCACCACCATATTTCACAAAGGCAGTGGAATGTGTGCCACCAAACTAGTGCCGAGTTTTCCCGACTTTATCCGGAACCCCCGGGAGAAAGTCCGTATGTCTGCTCCTGACAGGACGCACCACTCAAGTCCGCAAAAACTCCGGCTTCGCGAGCTTGACTAGGATCTCAGACGGGAATAAGTCACGTCAACGCTGCGCCGTTAGAAGTGCTTACGAATGGCTCAGGCAGGATCCCGCGGCTTTTACGGCTTTGCCGAGGCATCATTACTGAGACGAGGCGCACGCGGAAACAACACTGCTATACTCGCGGACAACTTTCTGCGGTAATGAAGGCAAAGCTACGGGGGCAGAGCGTCTGCACATCTGTTACCACGCCAAATAGTCGGCTAGCGTTTGACAGGGCTTTTGGTTGCTCGGAACAGACGCTGAATTGATGCAGCTTCCACGTGCGACGGTCACGCGTTTGCCCAGACCCGGCAGGGAAAAGCCGCAAAATGAGCAAACCTTTACATTCAGTGGTGTGTTTTATCTTACTCAACTGTTGCTTATGTTAACTGTTGTTAGGTTTTTATGTTTTCTCTGCACCAGCTTAAACTAACGTGGGTGAAAACATCGTACTCTTTTCAGAAACGATCTCGCTTGTGCGGGCTTTGCCTCCGTAGCTTTCCCTGTATTGCCACATGAAGTTGTCCGCGAGCATTGAAAGTATTTGAATAGTATAAAATTTCCTCTCCTTTGTCTCCTCCTCCTCCACGAGTATAGAAACCATTTAGACTTCCGAAAACATGCGAGGCATGAATGAATGAATGTTCATTTTTCTACAAAACAGGTACAATACAGTGTTGTGGTAAAGCGTGGAAAAGGCTGCTCATAGCTGCTTGAGTGGCCCCAAAAGCCAGAAACATTCAAGCAGCAGCGTGGAGCGAAAGATTTCGTAATAGCTGTCAAAAAAGTTGCGATTATATAAGTGCGAGTACATTGAGTATCTAGTCAGCGAAAGAAACACATATTTCAATAATAATCGAATCACACACTGTTGAGACATGAACGGCACAATCGCATCATTTAGATGCGTGATAAAAAGATGGAAAAATACAAATACAAGTACTTTTATTTCAACATCAGGGATGTTAGGGGTGCACCCAAAAAGCCTATGACTGGCTTGACAGAGGGGCGCACCCCCGTACATAAGAACCGGCAGCAACAGAACACGAACAGAACAATAATAAAAGGCTACAGTGCATAGGTAAACATCATATTCAATAAAAAATCTGTGAACATCCTTCTGCAATAACAAATAAGTGAAGTTGGCAGAATTAACACGAAACGCCTAGGAACACTTGAAGAATGCAAAACGAAGAATAACGATAAAAAAAGAAAAAAGGGAGAAAGGAGGCGCAAACTTGCAGTAAACAAAAACCGTATGGTTAGGCCCTCAGTTCTCTTTGCACCGATTAAGAAAAGTTGGAATTATATGTCGGAGCATTTGACGACTGTAATTAGTACAAAAGGATGGCACATGCCAGACGTCGTTGTTATGTGCTGGGTAGTAATTAGCTTTGGGCCGTAAGTTAGCTGTATCATCAAAGAATGCGTCATTATTTTTCCGTTTTCTTTCATATCGTTTACATAGCAATAAATTATATAGGTCATTAATTGGTATTACTTTTAATGATGCGAAATGAGGTTGAGTGTGAGCAGTAAACGGGGCATTCGCAATGATACTAATGACCTTTTTCTGTATTTTCTGTGACATATATGTATTTGACCATGTTGTACCCCACACCAGATGACAATATGAAAGGTTAGATAGAAATATTGCATTAAAACTAAATGTGTAACACTCAGAGGTAGTAAAGAGCGGACTTTGTATAGCTTGCCTGTGCATTTTGCAAGTTTTTTAACCAGATTGTCGATGTGTATGTCCCATGAAAGATTGCACTGCAGTGTCACACCTAGACACTTTACTGACTCCACTATTTCAATGCTTTGAGAACCAAGCGTCAGCGTAGGTAAATGTTCCAGTGGTTTATTCTTAGGTGTAAAAAGTACAGCTTTAGTTTTGGTAGCGTTAATTTTAAATAAAGATTCGACCAATTCGCGCAGAGTTTCATTAGCGTTTAATGAAAAGTCATTAAATGCTTTAGCCGTAAAAAATATGCTGACATCATCTGCATACGTTATACATTTAGCGCTGTTGTCAATGTTCACAATGTCGTTAATATAGATGTTAAAGAGCGTAGGTCCAAGCATACTACCTTGCGGCATGCCAGAATGAATGCATCTAAAGTGCGATGAAGAATTGTTAATTACAGCCCATTGCTGGCGGTGCTCTAAATATGTTACTAAAAACTGCAGGAATGTGCCGCGAAATCCATAGTGCTCAAGTTTAAGGAATAAAATTTTGTGATTTATGGAGTCGAATGCTTTGGAAAAATCCACGGAAACCCCGAGAGTTAGTGTTTTTTCTTCATATGACTAATATAATTTCCTTCATGGTTAGAAATGCTGTTTCTGTTGATTTTCTGGCAAAAGAACAAACTGGGAAGCTGATATGACTTTGTGTTTGTTAATAAAGCTTGTAATGCGCACTTGTAAGAGCTTTTCAAAACATTTCAAAAAAACTGGCAAGATCGATATAGGTCGGTAGTGGGAGAGAGATAGAGAGAGAGAGAAACAACTTTATTCGGTCCACTATAGACGTAAGCAAGCTCCACGTCACCTGGCTAGGCCCACTCGGGGACCATCAGGTGAAACCTGACGGCCCTCTCGCGAGCCCTCTGGACTGCCACGATTTGAGAGGTGTGATTCTGGGCTTTAATTAACTTCATCATTTCCTCTTGAGTGAAAGGGGGACCGGCAGAGGCGAAGCCCCACAGGACATGTTCGAAGTCCGCATAATCACCACACAGAGGGCAGTCCGGGCTTGGGAACCGTTCGGGGTACATTGTATTTTCGTCTCCTCCTTCAAAAATTATGGTAATTTTGGCAACCTGTAGCTTTTTCGGGAAAGTTCCTGAGGAAAATGCCAAGTTTATTATGTATTCTAATATCGGTGCAAATATGTGGGATGCGTAGTTCTCTGGCAATATTTGGAGGTCGTCAATGTCCTTACTTTAACTATTTTTCAGCGACTGTAGGACCGACAGAACTTCCTTAGTTGTAACAGGAATCAGCTGAGGAACACGACAGTACAGTAATTTTATTACTTAACAGTTCATTGAGTACCCTAGGCAGTCTAGAGAATATGATTCGCATGCCTTCATTGGTATATGAGTGAGATGTGTACCCGTATACCGGAAATCAGGTGGTGTAGGGAGTTTGGGCTTGTTGATGTTGGGATATTGGTTGTTTAACGCTTATGTTTCTCTTGTGCTCGTTTTTACAGGTTATCGCCAGACAATATTCGACACGATATGTAATTTTTGTAGTTTTAAGCTCTCGAAATGAAGAGGCTGATGTGAAGTACTACGGCTTCTTACATTAGCACGAACAGCTTTCTTTCGTATTAAGTACAACTTCCTAATATCTTTTTCACAGAAGTCTTACCCTATACGAGGCAAAAGTAGTTTAAGTGGCTCATAAAAAAGGAATTCATACTGTTTAATCGAACGCTGGAGAAAGTTCAGCAAATAGATGAGACCAGCGATATGAGAAAGTCTGCCTGCAAGGAAATTTGTATGATTATTCCAGGTCATGTGTTGGTCATTTAGAGATTCAGTGACTGCAATTCTTGAGCAAAATATCCTAAGGTCTTCTTTGAAAGCGCCTCGCATAGTTTCAGTTCGCAACAGCAAACCTTTTGTTTTATAAGAGGTAATACTACGGCTATTATCGACTGACCACTTGTATAATCTTTCCAAAACGATATTAGCAATTGAGACTAAATAAACAACATTATTATATGAGACAAATAACGTGATGTCATCAGCATATAATATTTAGAGTTATTCTCGGTCAATGTTAGCTCAATCAATAACGCAAATATTGAAAATAAGGGGCCCTAAATGCTGCCCTGGTAAAATACGGATGATTATTAAACGAGTTTTAGACGCTTTATTGTTTATTTTCACATACTGTTTTATGTGATCTACGTAGGATTTACCCACACCAAGGGCAATGTGACGAATTCCATAATAATTCATTTAAGGACGCCTAAAGTTCGGTCGGAATAAAAATTATTGAGTGTGAACAACGGAAGTGGTACATGCGACGCACAAATTGATGAAAACTTTTGAACCGGACCACGCTTTATGTAATTCGCTAGAAATTCGGTAAGTAGCTACAAATACGAGCTGACTATTCTTATTACTCGGCTTAGAATAAAATTTCAGAGGCATTTTCAAGCTCTCTATACAAACCGCACACAGTCTTGGATCGCGATCGCGAAATTTAGTAAAAGCCTCAAATGTAGGTTCTCGATTCTGATGGAGTTGGGAAGGTCCACGTAGAACGTTGTGAAGCATTGTTTCGTAAATGTACTTTTAGCAGCATTGAAATTCCCAGTGACCAGTTATAGTGCAATATGAACATTGGCGTGCAAAGGTTTGATAAGTAGTGGGGCAGGATATTATGTTATTTTTGGTAGCCCTTGAATAAATCAACTGCCGGCCAAAATAAAAGTGGTATATGTTAGATGTGCGTCTACAACTGGCCACTACTCGAAGTCTTTCTTTCTTCTTAAATAAATCATTAACTGAAGCATTTGGAAGTATGTGCTGCAGAAAAAGAAATCTTGAGCGAAAACACGCAATCACAGGTGTGTAGAAAACAGGGAATATTCTTGCAATTTGGCATTCCATGAGCATGAATATAATATTGTTTGGTAAGCACTTTGTTAAATAGGACGAAGATGTTTTATTCAAGTGTGCAGCGAAGAACTACTGGGCGAAACAGGTGCTTAACTCAACGTATCAGGCTGCTTAAAGTACTGCGCTATGCTTACAGAACAATGCGAAAATGCTTAAAACGTTTCATGCGAAGAACTCTTGTGCAGCCGCTCAAGAACGCGATTGCATTGTCACAGTAGTTAAAGCTGGACTTCTCTTGTCTAAGAAGCTGTCCACCCATTACAAAAGGCTCGCGGGAAGGCATCTTCTTTATTTCTGTTTTTGGAGAAATAATTAGGCGCCCTCGCTTTTCACGAAGGCAGCGTAATGTGTGCCGCCAAAGTAGTGCCGAGATTTCGCCACTTCCTAGTCAAGTCCTTAGGCAAAGTCCGTGTGCCTGTTCCTGAAAGGAGCCACCACTAAGATCCACAAGAAATCAAGAATGGCTAACTTCCGCGCGTGTCTAGGACCTCAGTCGTGAGTACGTCGCTTCAGTGCCGCGTCACTAGAAGTGCTTACGAATGACTCAGCTAGGAGCCAGCGACTTGTATGGCATTTCTGAGGTGTCGTTGTTGGAACAACGAGCACGGAGAACCAACACAGCGAGAAAGCATTCGGACTTCCTAGCGAGGTAAATTTCTGAATTCGCTTAGGGTGAAAACCAAAGTGTCGGAACTTCTCAAGGTTTTCTAAGTTGACTTGCTGCACTCCGCTGCACAGAGCAGTGTTATCTGGAGAAAATACGTTTTTGTCACACCGTCAGAAATCTGTTTCTCGGAAACTAAAATTTCGCCTAGATTTGCCAGCAAAAATTGTACCCATTGTCAAGTACATTTCACAAAATTATGGCGCGAGCTACCGTTGTGGGTGCACCCGTTTCGAAGGTTTCGCAGGCGCGGGCCGTTATACTGTGTTTCGTAGAAGTGTTGCCTGCATGATGAAAGCGTTTTTTCACATCTTATAAATGTAAATTGTATCCACCCATGAAATTTTCTGGGGCGCTATAACCATGCCGTAAAAAAAAAAAAACAAGCAAATTGTCTCAAAACATAACAAACATAACAATGAGGTCCTCGGAAAGCAAAAATCGCGCTGTTCTCTGTTCCAGCACTGTAGACGGGCACTTGCTTTTTTTCCCCATCATGTCCATGCTCGAGATCCCACGAGAGTGTTCCTGAATGGCGAAATATTAAACTGTTCATTTTGAAAAATTCAAGCTGAAGTACTAAAGCCCAGAATTTGAGTTATGACCCCATTTATCTTTTGCAACGTGGTCATCTGTAATTCTGCATAACCTTTGGATGCACATCTGGACACCGCGCGTCAAAAGCCAAAACTCTCTTTTTCAGTTACGTCATTTCTTTTCTCATATGAGAACACTTTTTTTCCAGCATAATCTATTAGTACACTGTTAAAAATGTCTAATCTTTAGCTTGCTGGTATATTTGGACAGATTATATGAAAAAGGGAGCTCGAACTCGCAATATATTTGACTTCACATCGCCACGGATGTCAAATCAGCAGGCGCCTTGACGCAAGTGCCGGATAATGCACCACCTGAAAGCACCATAGAAATGCACCAATAGAAAGTGACTGCCAGCAAAGGTTGGGGTCAATAGTCAATGAACGGTGCCTTATTTCGCATTGCCCTACTCAACACCAAAAGGTGAGGGTTCGAACACCAATGTTGATGCCATTAAGTTTTGGTGGATTCTTTTTCGAATTTTTTCTACCCATGAACCCTCTAAAGACTCTACCCTAATAAGAAAGATACCTCATTACTGTTGCAATTTATATTTTGACACACGCTTACATGTTAACAAAATATTACAAACAAGGTCACCAGCTACGCGTACCGACAATCATGATGACTGTAGTATTTGTGTGCATCGGCACATGTACCATTGAGCACAAATGAAGTGAGAACAGTGGAGCGTGTGGTTGAAGCATAACTAAAGGGACAGCGCACGTGATAGGCAAGTCATTCTGCACGTCTGTGCGCATACGTTTCTTCGGCAGATGGCAGTGCTTCTCGCTGTACTGCGGTAAATGTCACCCGCATTTTGTACGAAAGTTGTTTTCTCATCTCTCTGTGGCAGTGCCATTCCCACCTGGCAGAACACTGTTATGGTGGCTTGCACCATCGTAGCATCTGTAGCATGACATAAATGTCACGCCGTCAGTTTCCCAGCATCCATTGTTTTGCTTTCGGCACCCCCCTTTAACGCTGCCAGTGTCTAATCGTAATCTGATCTAAAAATGCATCGCACTGGAGGAGCAACAACAATGCTAGCCACCTTAATGGTAATCACGCATAGGAATGGCACTGAAATGGCGCGTTCAGAATAGAAGCTACAGGATAACGCTGTCTTGTGTCTCTGTCAAGTCCCTGCATTTCTGAATTGCGCTTTACCATTGTCAATAAACCGTACCAACTATCCCAAGAACCAGCCTTGTTGCTCTCTTGTCGAGCCCTTCAAGATTTATTTTATCTTCGGCGTATCAACCTGGAACCCTACTCTTTCATTTTCTCAGCTAAGGTCCTAAGGTGAGGTCATTTCCGAACCAAATACTTATGTTGAAAAAAAGTATGGAATGTCAATACGGGTTAGCGAATACCGCATAGCATTGAGTGAAAATTGGGCCTGTTGATTCGCAACTCCATAGGTACCGCACGAGCAAGGTAAGGCGGAATGAAGCTGACAAATACAGGACATTTAAAAGTTTTTCCTTCTTTAAGGTTTGTTCAAATCAGCGTTCTGAGTATCTATCTACTCATGTTCGTCTTGTTTTCCTCGTGCTGTACTTATAGTTGCCGTACATCGTACGTTTCTCTTCAGCGCTAGAAGTGAATGTTATAACCGCGTATTCAAGAAAGAGAGAGAGAGAGAGAGCATTGAGTGGCTTATGGCGAGGTTAACTTATCGAAAGGCTTGGAATGCTAGTGAGATGCTGAAGCATGAAAAAAAAGGAAGAGAGAATCAAAAGCAAGTGAGAGCAAACAAACATAAAGTTACATACACTAACATACAAATGCGAGAAATGCAGACTAAAAGTTTACCACCGAATACAATACTCCCCATTGCAAAAATTTAGCACAGATATATACGCGTCTTCATTCCGCGATATACTGGCTGGCGCGCACAATCTGTCCCATGCGGCACGCTCCAATCGGAGCGCAGTGACGGATAGTCGTCGTAAAGAGTATATTTGATTTCTGAAGTACAAGAGAACGCGATTATACATCACGTCATTATATATTTTATTTCCTCTTGAACCTTAGGCGAGTGCCAGTTTATTTGACGATATTACAGCGCGTTTGCGAGAGAGACAGAGGGAACTGAATGATATCTGGTGAGATTAGCCCAGCCACAGGCTTGTCATGGCACTCTAAGTGAGCAGACAAAAGATGCAACAGAGGGGATGGGATAGGAAAATCAAAAGAAGCACCAAACACAAATTTACATTCACTAAGCACACGAACTTGAAATGCAAAATAACATACGTAGTTTTATTACACCCAAACAACAAATTTTATCACATAACGAGCTTTATAATAAAGGAGCTTGACCTTTTGAAAGTGTGCTATATGCATCTAGGTGAGATTAGCGCTGGCAGTAAAGTCGTAGTGTGGTCCTACGACACGACATGGCGACGAGCACGGCATGGTGGTGGCCTGTCACTCGATTATCTGAGATCAAACAGATCGATTTCTGGCGCAACATGCGTGAGGAATATCGCACGACGAGGAGGAGAGTGCAAATAACAGAACTGCCGGGCGAAGCACTTCATGTCGCCTATACCGTTCGGTCGGAATAAAAATAATTCAGTGTTAACAACGGAAGTGGTACACGCAGCGCGCAAATTAATGAAAACTTTTGAACCGGATTAAGCGTTACGTAATTCGACACAATTTTGGCAAGGAGCTACAAATACTAGATGACGTTTTTTATTACTTTGCCTAGAATAACATTTCAATGGCATTTTCTAGCTCTCTATATAAATCGCTCTCAGTCTTCTATCGCTAACGTGAAATTTAGCAAAAGCCTAAAATGTAGGCTCTTGATCCTGACGGAGTGTGGAAAGTCTACGTAGAACGTTGTGAAGCATTGTTGCGCATATGTAATTTTGGCAGCATTGGAATTCCCAGTGACCAGTAATAGTGCAATGTGGACATCCGCGTGCAAAGGTTTCATAAGTAGTGGGGCAGCATATTTTTTATGTTATTATTTACAGCCGCGGAAGAAAGCAATTCAACTGCCAGGCAAAATAAAGTGGTACATGTTACATGTTAATCTGCAGCTGGCAAGTATTCAAAAAGTCTTTCTTCTTTCTTAAAAAATAATAATCGACTAAAGCGATTGGAAATGTTCTGTAGCAAAAAAATCTTGAGCAAAGTCACGCAATCACTGATTTGTAGAAAAGAGTGAATATACTTGCTAGTGGTTGCTGAGTGGCAATAGTGTTGGGCTGCTGAGCACGAAGTCGTGGGATCGAATCACGGCCACGGCGGCCGCATTTCAATGGAGGCGATAACACTCGTGTGCTTATATTTAAGGCCACGTTGAAGAACCCCAGCTGGCGGAAATTTGCGGAGTCCTCCACTACGGCGCGCCTCATAATCAGACAGTGGTTTTGGCACGTAAAACTGCCTAATTTAATTTTGATGTTATTGTTATTTCGGCATTTCATTAGCACGTATCTAAGATCGTTTGATGAGCCCTTTCTTGACTATGACGAATTTGTTTTATTTAAGTGGGCTGCAAAGGACTAGTTGACGAAATAAGCTTTTAACTCAACATATCAGGCTGCTTAAAGTACTGCGCTATTCATACAGAACACCGCGAAAATGATTAAAACATTTTGTGCTAAGAACTCTTGTGACGCCGCTCAGTAACGCGATTACGTTGTGACAGGAGTTAAAGAAGCACTCCTCTTATCTAGGGGGTTGTCCGCCCATTACACGAGGCTCGCGGGTAGGCGTCTATTTTATTTCGGTCTTTGGAGAATTAATTAGGCGCCGCCGCTTTTCACTAGGGCAGTGGAATGTGTGCAGCCAAACGTAGTGCCGGGATTTCCTGACCTCCTCGTCAAGTCCTGGGACAAACTCCGTATGTCTATTCCTGGCTGGAGCCCCCACAAAGGTCTAAACACACGCACACAAGAAATCAAGATTGGCTTGCTTCCGCGCGGGTATAGGACCTCAGGCAGCTTTAACGCTGCGTTACCAAAAGTGCTTACGAATGACTCAGACAGGACCCAGCGGCTTGCATGGCATTTCTGAGGTGTCATTGTTGGGAGAAGGCGCACGGAAAGCCATTACAGCGAGAAAGCATTCCTTTGACTTCCTAAGTGCGTAGTAACTTTCTCAAGTATCTTAGGGCGGAAAGAGCTTCGCGACGTTGATCTATTGCACACATCTGCACTCGATGGCGTTATCTATAGAAAGTAACGTTTGCCAGAATGTCAGGAATCTCTAATATTTCACGTTAACTAAAATTTAGTGTACATTTGCCAGCAAAAATTTAGCTCATTAGCAAGCGCATCGGAAAATTATGGCGCGGGATACCGTCCTGGTTTTGTCTGTTTTGAAGACATGGCAGGTGCGAGCCTCTACAATGAGTTTCATAGTAATGATTTCTTGATAAAAGCGTTTGTCCGCACCATATAAAGCAAAGTATCGACCGCGAAATTTTCTGTACTGAGTAATAGTTTCGGTGTGCATTATACGAAGCGTATAATACAGATACACATATATCAGGTAAAACCTCATATGCGACTAGCATACGCCTGAACCTCGTTATGATTATTTCAGAAACTGCGCATGTGCAGAACAGTCACTTCACTTGCAAAAGACACTTTCCCCCGCAAAAGCGTTCTCTTATTTCATAAGAAGACGCCGCACAGTGACCCCTGCAAGATAATTCATTATATGTCTTTAATAATCGAATATCCTGCTGCCATCCAGCGCGCTGCGATGGTGAGGAACACGGAGCCGATTACAACTGCCACCCGCTGCCGGGTGGAAGTAGAACTCTCCAGGGGTGGCGCTGCGTATATGGCTCCCGCAGGGAGCTTTTGCGGTTGACATAAACAGAAACTCTACTCGCTGCAGCCTTCGAATTTCAGTTTGGCGCGCGCTACTGTAACCGAAATTCGTATGCCAAAGTTCGGCGCGTAATAATTTTTCCCCGATCCGGCAGTTGACATAAGTTGTAAGGAGATTTCAGTTTGGTTGTCACATTACGAAGCGCCCGTTGAGAAACGATGTATAAAAGTTAAATAGTTAATGTTTGTTGATTAGCGGCTGCTTACTAAGTATCACTGCTCATCACGTCTTCGGCACCGCTGACGCCATGTATTGTCACGTAGTAGTGTGGTGAATAATACAGCAGAAAGACTGTGAATGACAAAACTTACTTTTTTATTGGGCGAACTTGTGCCCACAAAAGCTCAGTTGACTTGTTTCACCATCTACCAACCCTTCACCACTGATGCCTCTGAGACAGTAAGCGCATCGTTAAGAACGTTCAAGTTGCGCGATCTGATAGCTCTTTGAGGCAGGCCTTCATGCCACTTGTTCAGTCTTCTCAACAGCTGATAGCACCCAGTGAGCCCGCGTTTGAAAGGTGCCGAGCTCCGCTCCCGTCTACGTGCTCCCCGAATCACAATTACAAGAAGTGCTTCTCCAATAGAGTTATCACGACACATACACAAGATAAAAGTAATTTTTTATTGATAAACAGGAGTATTATTCATCAGAATGGTCGACGGCTCATCGTTTTCATTGCGCACACTATAGATGAACCTGAACTAGACAAGGTTGCGTTATGGTTACAATACCTCAAAGCGATGGGATTTTAGAAGATACCCTTTCATCACCATCATCACCTCATTTATATGCCCCCTACAGGACGGACTCCACCAGCGATCTATTACCCTTCTCGTGTGCTACCTCATTCCGAGTTGCATCTGCAAATTTACTCAATCGACTACACACCCTGTTCACTGCCGTCCTCCATTGCCGCTTACCTTCCATGAGTACCCGCTTACATGAGTATGTGCTAATAGAATAGTGTTAAGCTACCCTGCGCATCCCGCGCCCTGCCCAACTCCATTTTCCCCTCTTAAGAGGAAGCTTTAGCTCAAGTGCTCCTATCTAAATACATGTAAAAAGAGAATTCGTTTTTCTCGGCAACCACTGCACCAAGTTTGACGGGGTTTGCTGCATTTAAAAGATAAGCTTAAAATCTAGTGACTGTATGTTTCGAATTTTCGATTCAGATCGTCAAATGTTTCTGAAAATTATGCAAAAATCGCAAATTTTCAGAAAACGAAACTATCAAGTTTACAACTCCGTGACTCAGCAAGAAAAAATGATATCGCAATTTTGTGAATTGTACCTGATAGCAGATCTAAAGCGGACAAAATTGATATGTTACACATGAATCTCAAAAAATGGAATAATGTGTAATTACAACTTTTGCAGAACCTTCGTAAACAACGTAACAAATTCACGTAAGATGTAAACTGACATAACGAATTTGTCCGTTTTGAATGGTCTAATGGATGCCGTTTACAGAATCGCGATATCTGTTCTTGATGCAGAGCTATTAGTTTGTAAACTTCGTGCTTCTATTTTTTTCAAACGTCTCAATTTTTGAAAGTCCTTTTAACAAAATTCGAGCCCTAAATCGAAAATCCGCTTCCAACCGTCACTAGAATTCAACTTTCTCTCTCAAATGCAACAAATTTCATTAAAATCGGTCCAGGGGTTATCTCAGAAAAACGTTCTTGCGTTTTTACATGTATTTGAATAGGCCGCGTCGGAGTTGGGCCCGAGTTAAAGCTTCCTCTTAACGGTAACTAGAATATTGGCTAACGCTGTGTGCTTTCTAATTCACACCGCTTTCTTCTTGTCTTTCAAAGTACGCCGAAGATTTTTGGTTGCATACCTCTAGCGCTGTCTGGAACTGCGTCTGCAGCTTCTTTCTTAACCTCCAAGTTCACCTCCTCAAATATTAGCGCCATTAGAATGCAAAAAAAAAAATTTTCCCAGGATAGCGGTAAGCTGCCGGGTTATATTTCGTAATGTTGGTTGGATGTGTTCCAAGCCATTTTTGTTCTTTTCTAAGTTCCCTTCTCATGGTGAGAATTATCTGCGAGTAACTGACTTACGTAGACGTACTTTTGCTCACCTTCTAGAGATCAACGGCCAATAATGACTCGCAACGCTCTTGTCGGGCCCATGAAAATTTATTTTGTCTTTGGAATATCAATCCGGTATTCTACTCTTGCACTATCTCAGCTAAGGTCCTAAGGTATGTCATTTGCGAACCAAATACCTATGTTAAAGAAAGTATAGATTGTCGATACCAGTTAGCGATAAAGAAAGTATAGATTGTCGATACCAGTTAGCAAATACCGGATTACCTAGAGTGAAAGTTAGGCCTGTTGGTCCGCGACTCTAGGTACAGCACTAGCAAGGCAAGATGGTTGGAGCAGAGAAACACAACACATTTGAAAGCTTTTCTTTTTTTTTTCGTCGTTGTTCAAAGTCAGCGTTCTGAATATCTACTCCTGCCCGTCATGCCTTCCTCGCGCTGAGCTTATAGTTGCCTCAAATCGCACATTTCATTTCCGCACTAGAAGTGAATGGTATAACCGCGCATTCGAGAGAGAGAAAGAGCAATAAGTGGCATATGGCGAGGTTAACTTATCGAAAGCTTGGAATGCCAGTGAAATGGTGAAGCATGAAAGAAAGGAAGGGAGAAACAAAAGCAAATGAGAGCACAGAAACACAAAGACACATACACTAACATAGAAGTGTGCGAAATGTATATTAAAAACTTACCGACGAATAAAATGCTCCCTAATGCAAAATTTAGCAGATATATACGTGCTTTCCTTCCGCGATATACTCACTGGCGCGCACAATTTCTCCCATGCAGCACGTTGCAAAACGTGTGGAATTGATGGATTGTTGCCGTAATGCGTATATTTACTTTCCGAAGTACAACTGAACGCAATTATATGTCACGTCATTATACGTTTGATTTCATTTTGAACCTTAGGCGAATGCCAGTTTATTTCGCAATATTGCAGCACGTTTTAGAGAGAGAGAGAGAGAGAGAAGTGAATGTTGCTTGTAGAGGTTAGCTTGTAGCAAAAGGCTTTTCATAGCACTCTAGTGATCAGGTAAAGGATGAAATAAATGGAGTGGGAAAGAAAAAAGCCCACGAACGCAAATATACATTCACGAACATATAAGCGCGTGAAATGTCAAATAAGATACTTAGTTTCTTTACACCTCTATAAAAATTTTATCACATGACTTTTATAATAGAGGAGCTTGATCTTTTCAAAGTATGCTATTAACGACTGGGTGAGATTACCTCTGGTAGTAAAATCGTAGAGTTGCCCCACGACACGACATGGTGACGAGCACGGCATGCAGGTGGCATGTCACTCGATTATCTGATATTCAACCGATCGATGTTTTGTGCAACATGCGGGAGCAATACTGCACGACGAGGACGAGAGTGTAAATAAAAGGACTGCCGGACGCAGCATTTAAAGTCGCCTACGTTTCCGTGGGAATAAATATTATTCAATGTGAACAATGGAAGTGGAACAAGCGACGCGCCAATGGATTAAAACTTTTGAACCGGATCACGCGTTGCGTAATACGATATAATTTTGGCAAGTAGCTGCAAATACTAGATCGCTATTTTTATTACTTAGCTTACAATTAAATTTCAATGGCATTTTTAGCTCTCTATATACGCCGCACCCAGTCTTGGATCGCTATCGTGAAATTTAGTAAAAGCCTCAAATGTAGGCTCTCGATCCAGATGGAGTGCGGAAGGTCCACGTAAAACGTTGTCAAGCATTGTTTCGTAAATGGAATTTGGCAGCATTGGAACTTCCAGTGGCCAGTAATAGTGGAATGTGAACATGCGCGTGCAAAGGTATTATGTACGTGTAGCGGGGCAGCATATTTTTATATTATTATTATGTTATTGAATTCAACTGCCGGGAAAAATAAAAGTAGTACATGTTAGATGTGCGTCTACAGCTGCAAGTATTCAAGCAGTATTTCTTCTTTCTTAAAAAAAATCATTGGCTAAAGCAATTGGAAATGTGCTGTAGAAAATAAAATCTTGAGCAAAATCACGCAATCACTGGTTTGTAGAAAAGAGTGAATTTTGTTGGTATTTCCGCATTTCATCAGCGTGTATCTAAGATCGTATACGATCTCAGACCTTCTTTTAGAACTTAGAACTTCTGTTAGAATACGGAAATAAACGTTCGAGGCAATAGCAGTGGCTAACTACCTGTGATCGTTACTTTCTTGCTTGGGTGCACGTTTTAATTGTTTTGACAAAAAAAAAATGTTCTTCGCTCTGACTGCTCCGCTGTGTTTCCTTGGTGCAGCAAGCAGTAAACGGTGTATCAATGAAAAATATTTGGACATACAAGAGAAGCGAATGGTATCATCATAGACTCTATTTTACGAATAATTCAGTTGTACTACTAAAGGGGAGAGTGGATATGCATGAAAGTCAGATTGTACTAATACTCAGCAGAAACAAGGTAAATTATCATTACTAATTAATCCTTTTCTTTTACGTAAAGGCAAGTTGCCGTTGTTCTGCTGGAGCTAAGAAGAGGTCTGCTGCCTGCAATGGGTCCATCTCTCTCAAGTTATCGCACCATTGTAGCTCTCAAAGTGAGTGGATTTTTTTTCTTCTCTTAGCTATTTGCTACCTGAATCATGACCATCTACTTAGCTATGTAGGTGATCACTGTTAGTGACATTGGAGTGCTGGTGTACAAGCACTCCTTTATTATTGCAACGCATATGACAGAGTGCAGCTGTGGCAGTATGCGAAGGTTTTAATCTATTAGCGAAATTAGGTTCTTTGAGGTAATATGTTAATATATTGATGTCATTGGATTGTGGTCTAGCAGGCAAAAATGCTAAACAAGGAGAAGTAATCATAATTTGCACTTGGTAAGATGTGCAAGCAATTCAGGCTGTTATACATGAAATGGGATATTTGTATATGTCTTCTACAATGCTGCATCTCCTGAATAGCTTGAGAGTTAAGTGATACCACTATAATTTCTCTGTAAAGCATGCAATACGGTTTAGCATTGGGGGAGGCTGGCATCAACAGACGTCTACTTACTGTAAAGTTCAAATGAGGTGTTACTGTTAGGGTGACTATATATAATTTATGCTTTAGTTCTAATCTTGTATGAGGCAGACATAGTTTAAGCACTTGGTTAAACAATAGTGATGTAATATCTATGTATACAATTATTACCCATTCATTTCTGCCATTTGGACAATGGCAGAAGTGCATGGGTAATACTTGTACACATAGACATTACATCACTATTGTTTAACCAAGTGGTGCCCCTGCATGCAAAAATTTACAGGGCTATTATTAATTTGTGTTAACATTTGTTGTAACATTAAGGCACCTTTTATATTATTACAGATTATGACCATTGTGTACCATCATAGTGTGATATTTGCACTAAATGTATTTGACTTTGCTATAAAACTCTGCGCAGTGGTGCGTCATGAAATTTTTTTTCTATAGTTTCTGGCCGCAGAATGCACTTCACGTTATATTCTTGTTTGCAACAAGACTATAATGCAGTTTTCGTTCCTTATATATTGTGGCACTTCAAACTGCGGCGAGCTAAACCACTGGGCAGCAATACTGGAATCGCTACTGCGTGTGGAGCTGTCTTCAAACACGCACAAGGAATACATAATTACTTTTTTTAGCGCAAAACAACGGACACAAGAAAGACAACAGGACAAGACGCTACTCCCAACTAACATCACTTTATTGCGTCACTCCTTTATAGACAGCAGAATCTAGAAGAACATGCGCTGTGAGCACCGTGTGCGGGAACCACCAACATCCGATCACAAGAGCGCACTCATGCGACAGAATCCCAAAAAACATATTGAGCACTGTACGAGGTTAAAGAAGGCACACCAGTGCACTGTGACCCCAATGACTGTATGAAGAAAGCTTCCGATAACTCTCGGGCTGTGGTATCACGGCTCTTTTTCAATATCGTAGTATCGCGAAACATGGCGAACACGAGCGATCCATACCAACAGGCACAGCTTCCCATTTGGCTCAACATTGTAAAATATGGAAGTGCAAAGCCTCCTTGTCTCCTTGTCTGTGCGACAGGTCATTGTTGCTACGACTGTAAAAGCAGGGTGCCTGTTTGCAGCTCGCATAGGGAACAGTCTGTGAATCTTTAACGAACAGTAAGGATAATGAATAATCGAGTAATTTTTAGTAATTTTCAACAAATTTAGCACTCTTTGCCTTCCACTGTGGTGTTTTTCAAACTCTAATGTTGGCACAAGGTTTGACTGCCGGATGTCATTTTGTGGGAAAGAGTGCACTTGTGCGCATAACACCTCATCGGCAACATTCTGCTGCACAGAATGGCATTAGCTTTCGTGTGCATTGGTCACTATCTCACAAACCGGCTGCTCCTTTGTTAGTTGGAATGTAGCATTAATGTAAAGCACATGTGATGTTCTAACAAAAAGAATTGTGCCCTCTTATCCCATAGTTCTCCTCACTTGATGCCTAGTGTTATAAAAGCATCGTTGACACCATGAGAGTCAGTGTGGCGTATAATTGTGTGTATGGTGGGGTGGGGGGTGTACACTAACTTCAGCAACTTTCCCAGATGATTTGAATCAGTATTGTGGAGTGCTGTTTTTATTTTCACTCACTGTTGCCAAGTTTCACTTTGGTTGTGGCAACAAGTACAATGTAGTTCGCTAGCGCTCCTGCCAACGTTTATAATGTGCAGGCATCTGTGTTGAAAAAAAGACCAGCTAATGGTTTGCCAGGAGCTAAGGTCCATTTACACAATTAAATTTTGAGCTTTCACCTGTGAAAATAACTGGTGAATAAAAGTCCACCCAGGAAAACTGCCCATAATACTTTCTTTCATTATAATAATGCTGAAGCTTTGAACAGCATTTGAACTGACTTGTTTAAAAAATGACCCATTACCTTCTACAAGTAAGACAAAGGTTCCACAGGAAGACAGAAACTTGAAGCCGTCAACAGCAGCATGAATATAAACTGCGCTCGACGTTTTGTAATCTTGCACCTGGTTATCACATTGTCCATCCCATTTTTTCCCACAGGCTGTTCTTTACTGTTTTATGGTCATACCCAGTTTAATTTTAATCTCCCTATTTTTTAATATTTGGTCAATATATATTTTCTTTACCGGCTTTCAACCAAATTTGTATTCATAATGTGCCTTCATTTACCATTTACACTGATCTTAACCAGGTGCACCTTGATACAAAATATATTTTCCTTTATTCTTCGTTTCATTTTTGCAAATGTGCAAACTGTTTATCTTAATGCCTATTTTGACTTCTGGGAAGATTAGGTCTACTGGATTAATGACTGCTTACATGTGTACATGGTTTTCTGTTTCGGTCACCCCTACTCTTAGCAAGAACTGACAGCACTGCTCATACCCGCTCCATCACAATCAGCACTGCTAAGCACACCCTTCCTGCCTTTATTTTAACACTTTGGCTTCTCTTGACCTATTATATGCACCAGCTTCTTCTCCTCCAATGAGGCTAGGGGCCAGTGAGCTATCCACAATCCAAAACAGCACAGCCAAGAAAAACATTTGCTAGCCTGATGACAAGCACCTATGTCGAAATGTTGGCTACAGCGACATCCCTTGTTTTAACAATGTTGGTCTACATACATGTTTTTCTAACACACAAGTTACTGCTTTGTTGTGTTCTGTGATTATGCTTTTTTGCCGCTTTCTTTAGGATGGAAATTTACGAATACTATTTGTTTATCCTAACAGCAGCAAGTTTATTCTTGCAAGGCGTTTGGGGTGAAGAACAACTTTCACCCGGAAAAAGTGCAAGACGAGTGATTGAAGAAAATAAATTTGCTTCATTGATATAAGAACTTGAGGACTGAAATGTTGCACTTTTTTATATATAAGCTACGCAATGCATTCGTATCACAAAGTGCAAAGTATTTTATCTCTGCAGCCATGTCAGTGTGTTGGCAAGACAATTTTCTCAATTGTGACCTGCTGCTTCGGCTATGAGCTGCCTTCTTGACATTTGCATTAAAGGTGATGTACTATCGTGGACGAAAGTACCCTGGAAGTGCGAGCATCGACCAAATTGCATTTTTGTTCAAGACCGCTGAAAACAATGGGTCACGTATGCACATTCCGAACGCAGATGTTAGCACGACTGACCCCAGCAAATAGTGCACCAATAAAATTCGATCGACTCTGGCGCGTCCTGGGCAATTTTATCCCCGATGGCACATTCTCCGAACAATGGATGTGCTCTGCAAGACGAACTATCGGAAGCACCTGTACTTTAACGGATATAGTACAGATTCAGCATACGGAGTCTTTCGTTTTCTGAATACGGCAAGCACCTGTATTTTAACGGTTATAGTACAGATCCAGCATACCGTGTGTTCCGTTTTCTGAATACGAGAAGCACTCTACTTTAACGGTTATAGTACAGATTAAGAATACAGAGTGTTCGGTTTCCTAGATACAGAAGCACTCGTATCTTGTATTACAGTCTCTCTTTTACAGTTGTCTGTTCTACGGAAATGACCGTTCTTTGTTTACAGAAAAGTGTTCGGTCACAAATTACCAGCATATTTTCTGTAAAGTAAGGCAAATTTTTTTTTACAGTAATGGTAAGCCCTTTCTTAAGTATGACAAAGTTGTTTTATTCAGGTGGGCTGCGAAAGATTGCTTGGCGAAAAAGGCGTTTAACTCGCGATATCAGGTTTCTTAAAGCACTTCACTATTCACATAGAACACTACAAAAATGCGTAAAACATTTTGCGCGAAGAACTCTTCTGAAGCCGCTCAGTAACGCGATTACATTGTGACAGAAGTTAAAAAAACACTCCTCTTATCTAAGGAGCTGTCCGCCTATTATTCGAGGCTTGCAAGAGCGCGCCTTTTTTATTTCTGTCTTTCCAAATTAATTAAGCGCCGCCGCTTTTGACTAGGGCAGCGGAATGTGCGCCGTCAAAGTAGTGCCGGGAATTCCTGACCTCCTCGTCAAGTCCTGGGACAAACTGCGTATGTCTATTCCTGGCTGGTGCCAGGCCTACAAAAAAAAATTAAAGTTTGGCTTGCTTCCGCGCGGTTATAGGACCTCCGGCCGTGTCAATGCCGCATCGCGAGAAGTGCTTACGAATGGCTCAGCCAGGACCCAGCGGCTTGTGTGGCATTTCTGAGGTGTCATTTGTTGGGAGAAGGCGCACGGAGAGGCAACACAGCGAGAAAGCATTCCTAAAATTTCCTTAACAGCAAAGCAACTTTCTGAATCCTCTCAGGGCGGAAGGAACTTCACATGGTTGACCTCTTCCACTAAGCTGTACACTGCAGCGTTATCTATAGAGAAAATGACGTTTGCCAGAATGTCAGGAATCTCTAATATTTCACGGAAACTAATATTTAGAGAAGACTTGCAAGGAAAATTTAACTCATAAGGAAGCGCATTGGAAAATTATGGCGTGAGGTACCGTTGTGGTTCAGCCGATTATCAAGGTTTGGCAGGTGCTGGACTTTACAGTGTGTTTCATAGTAATGGTTTCTTGATTATAAAGTCATTTCTTCCCACCATAAAAAGAAAAGTATCCACCACGAAATGTCCTGTACTGAATAACTGTTCGGTTGTGCATTGTGCGAAATATATAATACAGGTATACATATATCGCGTAAAACTTCATACGTGACTAGGATATGCCTGAACCTCGTGCGGATTATTTCAGAAACTGCACTCGGTCCAGAACAGTCACTTCATTTTCAAGAAACACTTTCCCCCGTAACAAAGTTCTCTTATTTGATAAGAAGACGCCGCACAGTGACCAGTGCAAGATAATTCACTCCCATACTCTCTTTAACATTCCCATATCCTGCTGGCATCTAGAGCGCTGCGACAATGAGGAACACGGAGCCGAGTAAGATTGCCACCCGCTGCCGAGTGGACGTAGAACTCTCCTAGGGTGGCGCTTCGTATAGATGGCTCCCGCAGGGAGCTTTTGCGGGACACATGTGCAGTAACTCTACTCACTGCAGCCTCCGAGTTTCGGTTTTGCGCGTGCTACTATAGCCAAAATTCTTGTGTCAAAGTTCCGCGCGTAATAATTTTTCCCTGTTCCAGCAGTTGACGTAACTTGTAAGGAGATTTCAGTTTGATTGCCACATTAGGATGAGCCCGCTGAAAAAAAATGTTTGAAAGATGAATAATTGATTTTTGTTGATTAGCGACTATTTACCAAATATCACTCGTCATCGCGCGGTCGGCACCGCTGACGCCATGTATCGTCACGTAACGGTGAATAATACAGCGGCAAAACTGCGAATGACGAAACTACCTTTATATAGGCCGAAATTGTGCCCACAGGAGCAAGTTACACTCAAAGCACAGCGATAGCGGCGAACACGATTGGCGATCGTCGAAATCTGATCTGCCGGTCAAGCGCATCGGCTTTTGTAAACGAGCCATCGAAGGTTCCAGAGTAATCGATTGTGCCCCCGCGTCTTCCAGAAAGTAGCACGAGCAAGGCAAGACAAGGCGGAGGAGAGAAACGCAGGAATATGGTAAGTTTTTCTTTTATTTCGTTTTTATTCGTAGTCAGCGTTCTGAGTAAATATTTCTGTCCGTGTTCCCGTCGTCGCGCTCTAATTATAGTTGCCTTACAGAGTACATTTCACTACCGCACTAGAAGTGAGTGTTAGGACCACACATTCAAGAGAGAGAGAGAGAAGATTAAGTGGCATATGGCAAGGTTAACTTTTCGGAAGGCTTGCAATGTTAGTGAGATCGTGAAACATGAAAGAAAGGAAGTGGGAAACAAGAGAAAAAGAAAGCACACAAACACAAAGTTACATTCACTAATATACAAGTGCGTAAAATGCATATAAAAAGGTTACCGACCATTACGACACTCCCTAATGGAAACTTCAGCACATATGTATAGGTGTTTTCATCCCGCAATATACTAGCTGGCACTCACAATCTGTCCCATGCGGCACGTTCCGAACGGAGCGAAGTGACGGATAGCCGGCGTAACGCGTATATTTGATTTCTGAAGTAGAAGTGAACGCTATCATATGTCATGTCATTGCATGTTTTATTGCGACTTGAACATTATGTGAGTGCCAGTTTATTTGACAATATTACAGCGCGTTCGAGAGAGAAAGAGAACTGCATGACATCTGGAGACATTAGCCAAGCCATAGGCTTGTCATGGCACTCTAAGCGAGCCGGTAAAGGATACAGTAGATGGAGTGGGAAAGAACAACAAAAGGCGCGCACTAACAAATATTTACATTCACAAGCATACATGCACTTGAAATGCATATGACACTTAGCTTCATTACACATTGCATATGCAACAGATCGAAGTATTGCGCCACATGCGTGAGGAACACCGAATACGACAGAGTAAATAAAAGGACTGCCGTGCGCAGCCTTTAATATCACCTAAATTTCGGTCAGAATAAAATTTATTGAGTGTGAACAACGGAGTTGGAACACGCGACGCGCAAATTGATGAAAACTTTCGAACTGGATCACGCACCACGCATTTGATACAATTTTCGTGAGTAGCTACAAATACTCGATGACTATTTTTGTTATTCTGCTTAGAATAATATTTCAATGCCATTTTCTGGCTCTCTATATAAACAGCAGCCAGTCTTGTATCGTCATCGTGAAATTTAGTAATAACCTGAAATGTAGGCTCTCGATCCCGGCAGAGAGCGGAAGGTCCGCATAGAACGTTGTGAAGCATTGCTTCCTAAATGTAATTTTGGCAGCATTGGAATTCCCTGTGATCATTAATAGTGGAATATGAACCTTCGCGTTCAAAGGTTTCATGAGTAATTGGGCAACATATTTTGCTTATATGACTTATATGGCTTTAATAAATGCTTATATGGCATTTATTAGGTGTCATTGCTGGGACAATGTGCAAGGAGAGCCAATACAGCGAGAAAGCATTCCTCTGACTTGGTTAAGTGCGTAGTAACATTTTTAGTCCTCTTAGGGCTGAAAGAACTTCACAAGGTTGACCTGTTGCACTCACGTGTGCGCTACAGCGTTCCCTATAGAAAGTAACGTTTGCCGGAACGTCAGGAATCTCTAATATTTCACGGAAACTAATATTTAGAGTAGATTTGCCAGCATGAATTGAACTCATTAGCAAACGCATTAGAACATATTGGCGCGAGGTACCGTCGTGGTTCTGCCTGTTCTAAAGATTTGGCAGGTTCGGGCCTTTACAATGCGTTTCATATTAATGGTTTCTTGATCATAAAAGCGTTTCTTCGCACCATATAACGCAAAATATCCACCATGAAATTTCCTGTACTGAATAATAGTTTGGTTGTGCATTGTACGAAGCGTATAATAAAGTTATGCATATAACACGTACAACCTCATAAGCGACTAGGGTACCCAGGAAACTCGTTCAGGGCATTTCAGAAAATACGCATGTCCAGAACAGTCCCTTCACTTCCAAGAAACACTTTCCCCCGTGACAGCGTTCTGTTATTCGATAAGAAGACGCTGCACAGTGACCACTGCAAGATAATTTACCCTACTATCTCTCTAGCATTCGAGTATCCTTCTGGCATCCAGCGCGCTGAGACAGTGAGGAACACGGAGCCGAGTACGATTGCCACCTGGTGCCGGATGGAAGAACTTTCCTCGGGTGGCGCTGCGCGAACGGCTTCCGCGGGGAGCTTTTGCGGTAGGCATAAGCAGTAGCTCTACTCGCCGCAGCCTAAAAGTTTCAGTTTGGAGCGCTATTGCAGCCGAAATTCGTGTGCCAAAGTCCCGGCGTAACTATTATTCTCTTATCGAGAAGTTTATTTATTTATTATTCAAAATACCCCCAAAGACCCTCATTACGAGGATATTACATGGGGGGGGGGGGGGATCACAGGCACTGGTAATAGTTTGTACATACTAAAAACAAGAGAATGTAACAGAAGTAATAATACAGTGAAACATAGGTAACATACAAGATTATTAGGTCACAATTATTACAGAGATACCATTAGTACATATTAGGAGAACATAAGTGAACTGCAATGAAAAACACCAACAAACATAGAAAACATGGTAAAAGTCCCAAAAAATAATAATAAGATTAGTCGATAAGTCGTGAGCGAATTAAATGTTGAAACTTAGTCAAATCTGGTTCTGTGGCAATGACTGATGGTAAGGCGTTCCATTCAGTTATTGTGCCTGGTAAGAACGAATATGCATAATGGGATGACTGGCAGTTAATGCGTTTGACTGTGTATGGATGGTCACGGCGTGGAAAAATACCTGGTGGTGACTGAAAGAAATTATTGATATAACTCGTAAGGAGATTTCGCTTCAATTGCCACATTAATATACGCCCACTGAAATTAAATGCTTACATGATAAATAATAGATTTTTTTTATTAACGATTATTTACCAAGTATCACTCGTCATTCCGGGGCCGGCACCGCTGACGGCATGTATGGTCACGTAGAAGTGACAGTGAATAATAAAGCGGCAAAACTGTAAATGACGAAACAAACGTTTTATTGGGCGAACGTGTGCCCACAAAACAAGTTACACTCAAAGCACAGGGATGCCTGCGAACACGGTCGGCGATAGTCGAAATCTGGTCTGTCGGTCAAGCGCGTTGTCTTTTACAGATGAGCCATCGAAGGTTCCGGAGTAATCATTGGTGCCCGCGTGTCTTCCAGAGAGTTTACACAATCCGCGTCGCACATGCAGTCCGATTATTCAAGCTTCGGTGACAACCGACAGCAGAAAGAACCATCGGTGACATTCTAGAAACTTCCGATACGTGCAGGCGCGTTCCGTGCTGCGCGATAACATTTGTTAGATGGGGAAAAGTGGTCAGCCGATAAAGATAAACAGGTGCGCATGTCAATGCCCCTGTATCAGAAAGCATCGTCGCGATGCTAAAAATAAAACAGAAGAGCGAAAAAACAAATTGATACTTGTTCAAGGGTAACAAAACAACAAACAAACAAACTCATAATTAAAACAGTCCAAATAAAGGAAATTCCAAAGTTCAGCTGTGCAATGTCCCAAAGTTTGTTAGCGCTTGCAGAACGCCTTAAGCCGCTCAACATTGACTATTTCAGGTCTTGAGCGGCGCCGCGGTGATAGAAACATGCCGTCTGTCACGACCTCATAATATAGTTCGCCAACGCGTCGGATTATCTTGTAGGGTCCGAAATAGCGGCGTAATAGCTTTTCGCTAAGTCCTCGTTAGCGTATATGGGGCCAAACCCAAACGCGGTCACAGGGCAGGTACTCGGCGTAGCGTCGTCGAAGGTTGTAGTGTCTGCTGTAGGTCCACTGCTAGTTCTTGATACGCAGGCGGGCGAGCTGTCGGGCTTCTTCGGAGTGCTGCAGATGGGTGGCGACGTCAAAATTCTCTTCGTCGGTGACGTGTAGGAGTATGGCACCAAGACTCGTCGGCTTCCTGCCGTAAACCCGCTTGAACGGCATGATCTGTGCTGTTTCTTGCACTACCGTGTTGTAAGTGAAGGTACTTACGGCTACACGGCATCGCAGGTCTTGTGTTCGACGTCAGCGTACATTGCTAGCATGTCGGCGAGAGTCTTATTCAGTTGCTCCGTAAGACCATTCGTGTGCGGGTGGTAGGCAGTTGTCCTCCCGTGGCTTGTCGGTCTGTCTAGCAGAATGGCTTGGATGAGCTCTGCTGTAATGGCCGTTCCTCTGTCGATGATAGGGATTTCTCGGGCGCCATGTCGCAGCAGGATATCCTCGACGAAGACTTTCGCCACTTCGGCTGCGCCGCTACCTTTCGGCAAGGCTTTTGTTTCAGCAAAGCGGGTGAGAGAGAGAGAGAAACAACCTTATGTGACCAAGGGGTTCGGGCACGTAGGTCCCACTGTACCCGTACGACCCTATTTCACTACACGTTTGTGAGTTCATTGAGTTCCATAACGTGGGCAGGCTCTCTCCCACTCTTCCCAGGTATTCAGGAGCTCCTGGCCCCGCTGGGGAGGGTCCACCGCACATTCAAGGAGAATGTGGGTAAGCGTAGCATAGGGGTGAGTGCATTGAGCTCACGAGGGGGTGTATACTCCTGGGCGGATGCGGGAGAGGAAATAGGGGGAGGGAAGGGTGCGCGTCTGGAGGTGGCGCCATAGTATTTTGTGGTAATTGTCAAGGGATAGGTGGGGTAGGGGGTATAGCTGGCGTTCGGCGCGATATGCCTGAGTCAGCTCACTGAACAAGTGCATGCGCTCGAGGGAAAAGCTCGACTCTGATTGCGTTGACGCCCGATTGGTGCGACCTCGGGCTTGGTCATTGGTGGCTTCGTTGTCAGGGTTCCCTGAGTGCACAGGCACCCAGATCAGTTCCAAATGGCCGGGCGGGTTTCCGGAAGGTGATCTGAGAATCCGGAAAGCGGTCTCGTGGACTCGTTCTCTTGCAAAATTTACGAGTGCGGTTTTTGAGTAGGTAAGAACGTATCGGACATCAGTGTGCGTGAGGGCAAGCGCGACCACCGCTTCTTCCGAGGATTCCGGGCTGGATGCATCAGGAAGGTGGAGAGTTGCAATGGGTTGGAGTGTATTGTCAACGACTACAGCTGCCGCGTCTTCGCCCGTTTAAGCCGCGTCCACCCATACGGCGTCAGCTTCGATACCGTAGTATTTGTGGACAGCTTTTGCACGGACTGTGCAGCGGGCCGAATGATAGGTGGCGTGGGTGTTCCGAGAGAGGAGTTTTACTATGAGCTCAGTGTGTACGGGGCGGGGAACCGGTAGGACTGTGGGGTCGGCTACTGGTAGGTGAATTTGTAGAGCACCTAGTATGTAACGTCTTGTGACAGATTGAGCTAAGCGAGTGTATTGTGCTTGTCTGGGGGCCTCAATGAGTTCGTGGGTGGTGTTGTGGAGCCTAAGCTCGAGAAGTTTGGGGATTTGCGTGTTAGGGGGGAGGTGTAGGGCCACCTTGTAAGCTTTACGAAACATGACTTCTAGAGTGGCAATTTCTTGTCGAAGTCGAAGATATGGGACTGTGTAGAGGAAACGGCTGGAGTATGAAGGCATGAATTAGACGACACACATCGCGCTCCTTCATGCCATAGTATTTGCCGGAACCTCTGCGGATAAGGTGCGAAAACACTTCCGTCAGCCGCTTGACAAGCCGGATAGTGAAAGTGTTCTGGCCGTTGCTCTGGATGTGAAGGCCCAGAAACCGGAGTGTGTCGACATCCGGGATAGGGTGTCCGCCCAGAGTAACGGTGATGGGGGACGTGGGAAGAGTACGTGGTGAGGGACGCATGAGAAGTATCTGAGACTTTTCCGGGGAACGGGAGAGACCAATGCTTTGTGCGTGTTGTGTGATGCTTGCGGCGGTTTGTAAAGTTTCCTCTATGTTGCCATCACTAGTGTGGGTGGTCCAGAGAGTGATGTCGTCTGCATAGAGGGTGTGATGAAGGTGATGGATATTGTGAAGAGCGCGGGCTAAGGGAATGAGTGTGGAATTGAAGAGAAAAGGGGGAAGGGCAGAACCTTGCGGAGTCCCCCCTCCGGTGAGGGTGTACAGAGGGCACGCATGGGAGCCCGTATGAACCTCGGCTGTGTGTCCCGAGAGGAACGCTTGTATGTAGGCGTATATGCGGGGGAGAAAGCCGCCATGACCGCTCGGTGTTTTACGTGATTAAAGGCCTTGGACAAGTCCAGGGCCAAGACGGCTTTAGTATGAGCGGGAATGAGAGGGTCAAAGATGTCATACGTCAATTGAAGCATCGCATCTTGGGCGGAGAGACCTGGGCGGAAGCCCGCCATGCTGTGCGGATATAGGTTGTGGTCATGCATATGTTGATTGAGTTTGTTTAAAGCAGCATGCTCGAGCGATTTCTCGAGACATGATGCGAGTGATATGGGGCAGAGGTTTGATATGGTGTGGGCTGTGTTCTGTTACGCAATGAAGATAATTTTGGCATGGCACCGGGACTGTCGCAGGGTGCCCTCTCTCCAGCATTGATTAAAATATTCTGTAATCTGTGTGACAGATTCGTAATCTAGGTTACGGAGCATAGAGTTTTTTTATTCTGTCCTTTCCTGGTGCACAGATTGTACGGAGGTTTTGGAGGGACATGTGGACCTCTTGCGCCAAGATATCGGTGTCAAGGGCCTCATTCGGGACTCTTGTGTAGGGTGATAGAGGGAGGGAGGTGCCGGTTGCGGTGTGTTCTGTCCGGAGTTGGTCAAGAAGGGTGCCGGGGGAGAGCGTGGACTTGTGAATGAGACTTGTAAAGTGATGTTGCGATGCTGTGCGCGAGTGTGTGGGGTCAACAACGTGCCGTAGGAGTTGCCATGCTTTCTTGGTAGAGAGGTTGCCAGATATACAGTTGCACACCTGGGCCCATTTGTATCTCCACAGCTCCTCAGAATGGGCAGCAATTTGTGTCTGTAGCGTGGCCAGTCTTCGTTTTAACTTTCCATTATGTTTCTGTCGTTTACATCTCTCCAAGATTGTGTGGTGTGCCTCCCAGAGATGGGCTTGGCGCGTGTCCAGCGTTGGGGTGTCCGGTGACGTCCTAATGTGTGTGTGCGGTTATGTTGTTTAGGAAAGATGGGACCCAATTATCAATGTCTTGTATCGGGGTGTCAGGGAGTTCTCGGCGTGCGGACCGGATTGCGTCCCATTTATGAAGATTGTGGGTGAGAAGTCGAGGGCGGTGTTGCGCGTGAGGTATATGGAGGGCGATAATGTAATGGTTGCTTCCGAGTGTGTGTTGCGTACGTGACCACGAGAGACCTTTGAGGTAACGGCTGAGTGTAAGGTGCGGACTAATGTCCATGGTTACACTATTGCCCATTCAGGTTGGTGCGTCAAAGTGATGTGTAGTAAGGCGCAGGTCTTGAATGGTTGTCTAAAGCCTGCGACCTAATGCTGGGGTGTACCGATAATCCTAGTCTGTATCCTGAGTGTTAAGGTCGCCTCCTATGTGTAGGGGATTTCGCCCCGTGATGCATCGATAGTGGTCATTACTTGTCGTGGGGTGTGGTACATGTTGGCAATAAAAATAGGAGGTGTATTTGGTTTCATGGGGATGATTTCGATGAGGACACACAGGGTGGTGGAGGTGATTGTGTGTTCTTGGTAGGTAACAGTGCGATGTATCAGTGTGGATACCCGAGGGTTGTCGGTGGTGTCTGAGTGTACTGCGTGGCAACTGGGAAATTTGGCTTGCTTTTGTCTGTCCTGTAACAAATGGAGCTTAGGTATGGCAGGGAGGGTAGGTATATAGAGCTGCTGCGGCAGTTCCATTGGATTAGTGATAGGTGGGTAGAATTTTCCCAGCCCGCCATATTGGAGCGTGAGTGGAGCGAGGATAGGTTCTCGTAGTGGTAGTGGAAGTGGGATAGGAGGAGTAGGTAGGTGCAGGATTTAGGTAAGGGACCCCTCATGTGAAGAGCTGGTATTTGTCTCTAGCCTCTAAAGGCGCGTCCGAAATTGTGCAAAGGTACGTTCATATAGGATGCAGTATGGAGGTAGCGGACCCCTCACGTGAAGAGCTGGTATTTGTCTCTAGCCTCTGAAGGCGCGTCTCAAATTGTGCAAAAATACGTTCGAGAGTTAGGCCATGGCAAATAATGCAGACTGGGGTGTATGTTGGAGTTGGCTCCTTTGGTAGTAACTCGCCGCATCTGGGGCACTTGGCTGGAGTATCGTCAGGTCAAGGCCTCTCTGGGAGCGGAAGACGACTTTATATTCTTCTATGGGAAGAGCCAGCAGCTGCTTGATCTTTTGTGCAGCGGTACGGAGCACGCGTAGCTGCGTCGAGTAGCTGTGTAGTCTGGGAGTTGTGGTCTCCCCCGTTTCCCGCGACTGACTCTGCCTCTCCCTACCTGCAGGATCGGCGTTTGTACCTTGAGTCGCTTTCCTGGTTTTCCGATGGTTCGCTTGGGTTCTCAGGACTCGTGTCTTGTCCCGATGGTCAAACCGGCTCGGGTCCATGTACGTACCTTCACCTGAACCTCCATGCTGGCAACAGTAGGCGAGGTTGCGTCGCGAGGCGTAGCATGGCAGTGGCGCAAAGGGGCCGTTTTTCGGGCGTGGTGCCCCTCCCCCCCTGGGGTTCGATTAAGCTTCAAAAGGGCCAGTAGAGGGTATTCGCCTGTAGGAAGGCGTTGGTGTAGTAGTGGGCAGTCAAGATATCAGCGATTGGCAATTTTCGCTTTCACGGTGCGGAGCCTAAGCGAAGAGGACCCAGCGACCATTCCCGGGAAGAAGGTGGTCGTCGGTGGGAAACGGCTAGAATGCCGCTTCCCATATTTTTCCCTGCGAAAGCGGCCCGGGCAAGGGTGGTCACTGAAGGTCGCGTCGTCTCGGTGGTTGCGGAGCGCGCCGTCGACACGTCCGCTCACTTCGGCTGACTAATTGGAACTCTCCACAGCTGGTGACGTAGTCTGTCGCCATGACGATCCACTTGTTTTCAGATGTTGTGGTCGGAAAGGGCCCCTACAGGTCCATCCCAATCTGCTCAAATGTTCGGCAAGGGGGCTCGGTCGGCTGTAGTAATCCCGCTGGGCTTGGTGGCGCCTTGTGTCGCTGACAGACTCGGCATGTCGTGACGTAACAGGCGACGTGGGCGGTCAGGCGCGGCCAGTAATGCTTTTCCTGTATCTTCGATATCGCCCGGGAGAATGCGAGGTGCCCAACGGTTGGATCGTCATGTAGAGCGTGCGGTTGATCAGAACACAGGGCTGAGGGAAAAAGAAGACGGAGTTTGGCGCGCAATGGTGAGAAGTTCTTCTTTACGAGTAGGTTGCTTTGAAGCGAGAACGAAGACAATTCTCGCTTGAATGCCCTAGGGACAATGTCGTTGTTCCCTTCCAAATACTCGACGAGGCTTTTTAGCCCCGTGTCTGCACGTTGCTGTTTGTTCAGTGAAGTCTTCCGCGCTTATTCTAAGGAAGTCGTCATCATCCTCGTCATCTTGCGGTGGCGAGTCAATGGGGGCGCGTTATAGGCAATCGGCATCAGAGTATTTTCGGCTGAACAGTGATGCAATACTAAAGTGATGGCATATTCTTGCAGTCTGTTGCTCCCCCGCGCCAGCCGTCCTGAAGGGACCTTTAATTTCGCTAGCAAACACAATGCCTGATGGTCGCTGAAGACATTGAATGGGCTGCCATAGGTAAAAGAGGAATTTTGCTGTAGCCCAAATGATGGCGAGGAATTCCTTTTCGGTCGTAGAATAATTACCTTCTGCTTTTGACAGAGACAGGCTTGCGTAAGCTATTACCCGTTCAAGTCCGTCTTTCCTCTAGATTAGGGCGGCACCGAGAACTAGGCTACTGGCGTCAGGGTTGATTTCTGTATTGGCATCCTCGTCCAAGGGGTTAAGTACTCGGGGAGAGAGACTGCATGCATCCTTTGAGTTCTTGAAATACGTCGGCCTGTGGCGCTTCTAATTTGACCTTGACATCACGTTTAGTTAGATGTGTCAGTGGCTCAGCGATGCGTGAAAAGTCCTTCACGAAGTGCCTGTATTAGGCACATATGCCAAGGAATCATCGCACTGCCTTCTTGGCGATGGGCTGCGGGAACATTCCAATAGCAGCTGTCTTCGGCGGGTCAGGGTGGACTCCAGATTTGCTGATTTCCAAGAGAAGGTCATCGCAAGCGAACGACGTCACCATACAAATAAACAAGACAGGTCTGCCGCTTCAATCCTGCTAACACCGGGTTCATCACGCGTTGGAACCTTGCAGGCCCCGAACATAGTCCAAATGGCATGACCCTGAACTCACAGAGGCCGTCTGGTGGGATGAAGGCGGTCTTTTCGCGATCTCGCACACTCACTTCTATTTGCCAGTAGCCAGACTTGAGATCGATCGACGAGAAGTATTTAGCGTGGCAGAGCCGATCCAATGCTTCTTCTATCTGCGGGAGGAAGTATACATCCTTCTTCGTCATCTTGTTGAGGCGAGGATAATCGTCGCTGAAACATAGGGTTCCTTCCTTTTCTTCCACCCAGACTGCAGGAGATACCCACGGGCTTTTAGACGGCTGGATAATGTCATTTACCAGGATTTCATCGACTTGTTGCATTAGAGCTTCACGTTCTCGCGTCGAGAGTCGGTGCGCACTCTAGCGGAGTGGTCGAGCGCACTCTTCGGATATTATTCGATGTTTCTCAACTGGTGTTTTCAGAATCCTCGACGACGTGAAAAAGTAGTGGTAATATTGACTCAAAAACTTCTGAGCCGTTCCTGCTTACTCACGGGGAGACTTCGATTTATGTCGAAGTTTGGTTCGGGAACTATGCTCGTCGGGGTAGATGCGGAAGAATGCTAGAGCAAAACGCATTGCTGGTTTCTTCCATTTTCTCGATATATAATATCGTCGTGCCCTTGTTTTGTGCTTGATCTCATGCCTGAAGTTTCTCAGCATCACTTTCGCTTTCCCTAAGTGCAGTCGAGCGATCCATCGTTCGACGCAAATTTCACGTCGAGCAGTAGGTGTTGATCGTCCTCGCTGACACCTTGTACTGTACATCTACGGGTGTTTCGCGGTCGAAGGAAATATTACTGGAGCGAGACAGAATGATCACTCGGTTCTCAAGTACACACAAGGCACGCTGGCTGGAAGGCCTCTCCGTCCCTTTCGCTTGGTCTGTGGATAGCGTTATGGATTGTACCTTACTTCGATGACGGCGCCGTGTTGTTTCAGGAAGTCAATGCCGAGAACTAGATCTCGCGAAAACTGTTGGACGACAAGGAGTTTCAGGGTAGGTGCGGTCATGAACTATAATTCTTCCCATGCAGATAGTACATCGGCTGTGACACTTGCCGGATATGAACCTAATTATAGCGTGAACAGAATAGATCTACTAGAGTTTCTATGGATATCCTGTATCCCCAACAACATCCATTATAGGTCACTAAAGTCCAGATGCGCCATCATTTCAACGTTACAGCACGTGATATGGATGGGACTTAGATAATCCATAGTACGTATTTATATTGTTGTTTGGAGAAATATAGATATTTATAGGATGTTCGCAAAGTCTAAAACATGTTGTTCTATGAACATATGAACATCTATTGGACATAAATGGTTCACTGGGGATCGCTGCACAAAAATACAGGCACCAACTACGCGAGATCGTCCAAATCAAAATCATAGAAGGGCTTAGAAAATGCAAAACATTTTGGGCCCCAAACGGACGTATAAAACGCAAACTTTATGGATCTTCCATGGACATCCAAAATGTACGTCTGAAGTACTGTATTAGAGACATTCTACGGACATCGAAAATCTTGTCCGCTATACGTCTGATGAATGAAATAAATGAATGTTCCCTGGACATAGAATAATTTGATGTCATGACAGGTCCGTTAGGTGTATGTACATATAAAGGATATTCATAGGACAACCCATCTTTTGCTGTTTGTTTGGATTAATCCGGTTCATCTGTTGGATGTTTCTGGCTATTTGGGCTAGAATTACGCGTATGTGTACACATTAAGAATAATTTGTTTGAACGAGAGGTTAGAAATTACCCGCACCCGTTATAGACACAGGCGATTCTCAAAGGTGGAATATTCAGTGTTTACTGAATACTATTACGTATTCGAATGCATGCGCAGCAAACACCAGAAAATACGGGTGAATGAGCTGACAAAGATTAAATAGTGTAGGCGAAAGCTCTATGGACTTGTATTGCCATCTACCAGAAAAGCTTTGCACCACTGCTTTACCACTGGAGCCTCTGAGATTAGTAACTCATCGTTCGCAACCTTCAAGTTGCGCCATGTGAAATATCTTTGAGGCTGGCCTTCATGCCACTTGTTTGGTCTTCTCAACAGCAGAGGGCGCCTCGTGAACCCGCGTTTGAAAGGTGCGGAGCTCCGCTCGTCTACGTGCTACCCGAATCACAAGTATAGAAGGCTTCTCTTCAATAGAGTTATCACCACACATACAAAGATAAATATAAATTTTTATTGATAAGGATGAGTGTTATTCATCACAAGGCTCGACGGTTCTTCATTTTCATTGCGCACAATGTACATCAACCTAAACTAGACAGCGTTGCGTTAGGGTTACAGGACATCAAAGCGATGGGATTTTAAATGATACCCATTTATCACCATCATCACCTCATTTATATGCCCCCTACAGGACGGGCTCCACCAGCGATGTCCAATTACCCTTCTCGTGTGCTAACTGATTCCTAATTGCATCTGCAAATTTACTCAATTCACCACACTACCCTAGGCACTGCCGCCCTTCACTGCCGCTTGCCTTCCATCAGTACCCACTTAGAGTATCCATTAATAGAACCCTCTGTAGGTGCCCTGGGCATTGCGTGTACGGTATGGTTCCATTTTCCCCTCTAAAGGGTAATTAGAATATTGTCTAACGTTGAGTGCTTTCTAATTCACAGCGCCCTCTTCTTGTCTTTTCAAGTTACGCCTAACATTTGTGGTTCCATCACCGCTAGTGCCGTCGTCAACAGCTTGTCATGTGTCTTTCTTAACCTTCGAGTTAACCTTCCCAAATAATACCACCATTAGAGTGCAAAGATTTCACATATTTCTTTTCCACGATAGCAGTAAGCTGTCGGTCTATATTCGGTAATATTTGTTGAATGTGTTCCAAGCCATTTTTAGTCTTTTCTAAGTTCCCTTCTCATGGTGAGAATCCTGTGTGAGTAATTCAGTTACGTAGACGTGCTTTTGCTGACATTCTACAGCGCCGCGGCTGAGACCATAGCCGCGGCGCTGGTAATAAAGCAAGAAGACAGGGTAGGCAGGGAAGTCCATGTCGTTACCGACTCGCAGCAGGCCTGCCGTAACTTTACCAACAGACGAACACCGCTGCTGGCGGCTCAGATTCTAGGCCCGAGGCTGCAAGCATACCACCAAATCACTTGGACGCTGGGCCACGCTGGTCTGGAGGAGAACGAAAGGGCGAACGCCCTAGCTCGAGCGCTAATCAACCGAGCGGGGCAAGACGAATCGCCTCATCAATGCCCACCCTTTACCTTCATGCCCCTGCCGTCCAATTACTGCGACCGACTCGAGATCCAGCGACTCAACCGCATGATTTATCCACCGCCTCACAGAAAGCTCAGCACTGAAGATGCCGTAGCTCTCCGACTCATTCAGACCAACACATTTCCAAACCTACACAGATACAGTAAAATGCTCCCACATACATATCGCGGCATCCGCCCCTGGTGCGGCGACACACGCCCTACACTCTTTCACGTCTCGTGGGGGTGCGGGGGCAAACCTCAACACTTAAAGACTCCTAGCACGTCATTTGAGCGGCGGGAAGTACAGCTGACCGGCGATACGCTGGCGGGACAAGAAGCTCTCGTCCAGCAAGTACGTCGACCAGTCATGGCCAGTGGAGTCCTGGAATGAGGACACCACCCACTCGACCTCAAGAGCAACGACCTCGATGGTCCGAATAAATGTTTTCTCTCTCTCTCTGTACAGGTCAACGGCCCTTAATGAATCCTTGCTCGCCTGTCGGGCTCTTGAACATTCATTTTGTCTCGGGCATATCAATCCGGAACTCTACTCTTGCACTTTCTCAGCTAAGGTCCTTAAGTGAGGTCTCTTCCGAACGAAATACTTATGGTAAAAAACGGATGTACTGTGCATACCAGTTAGCGAATACTTAATAGCATAGAGAGAAAGTTGGGCCTGTTTATCTTCGACTCTAGGTACAGCACGAGCAATGCAAGGCGAAGCGAAGCCAACAAACACAGATTCATTTCCGTTCTTGTTCAAAGTTGGCGCTCCGAGTCTCTACTCCGGTCCGTTTTGCCTTCTTCGCGCTGTACTTCTAGTGGCCCTACACCGTACATTTCACTTCCGCCCCAGAAATGAGTGTTATGACCACGCATTCGAGAGAGAGAGAGAGAGAGATAGAGATAGAGAGAGAGAGTATTGGGTGGCATGTGGTGAGGTAAACTTATCGAAAGGCTTGAAATGCTAGTGAGGTGTTGAAGCATGAAAGAAAAGAAGTGAGAAATAAAAGCAAAAGAGAGCACACAAGCACAAGGTTACATACATGAACATACAAGTGCGTAAAATGCATAATAAATATTTACCGACGCTTACCATACTCCCTAATGTAAACATTTAACGCACATGTATACGTGTTTTCATTCCGCGATACATTGGCTTTCGCGCCCAATCTGTTCCATGCGGCCCGTTCAAAACGGAGTGAAGTGACGGATAGTCGCCGGAAAGGGCATATTTGATTTCCGGAGTACAAGTGAACGCTATTATATGTCACGTCATTGTACGTTTGATTTCCTTTTGAGCCTTAGGCGAGTGGCAATTGATTTGACAATATTACAGTTCGTTTGAGAGAGAGAGAGAGAGATGAATAACATCTGGAGGGGTTAGCTTGTAGCGAAAGGCTTTTCAGAGCAGTCTAAGTGATCAAGCAAAGGATGAAACAAAGAGAGTGGAAAAGAAAAGCAAAGTAAGTACAGAAACACAAATATACATTAAAAAATTAAATTATGGGGTTTAACGTGCCAAAACCACTTTCTGATTATGAGGCACGCCGTAGTGGAGGACTCCGGAAATTTCGACCACCTGGGGATCTTTAACGTGCACCTAAATCTAAGTACACGGACAAATATACATTCACAAGCATATAAGCACGTGAAATGTAAAATAAGGCACTTAGTTTCATCACACCTCAAACAAATTTTATCACATAGTGAGCTTTATAATAAAGGATCTTGATTTTTTCAAAGTAAGTTGTTAGCGACTAGGTTAGATAGTGGTGGTTGTTAGAAAGAAAACCGTATTGTGCCCGTACGACACGACATGGCGACGCGCACAGCGTGGCGGTGGCTTGTCACTCCATTATCTCATATCCAACAGATCGAAGTATTGCGCAACATGCGGGAGGAATGTGGCACGACGAAGACAACATTGTATATAAAAGGTATGACGGGCACAGCATTTATTGTCGCCTAAAGTTCGGTCGCAATAAAAATAACTGAACGTGAACAACGGAAGTGGAACACGCGACGGGCAAATTGATGAAAAGCTTTCGAACCAAATCACGGGCGTTACGTAATTTGATACAATTTCGCTAAGTAGCTACAAATATTAGATGCTTATTTATTACTCTTGGTTCTTATATTAAAATTTCAATGCCATTTTCTACCTCTCCATATAAACCTAACCCAGTCTTGGAATGCTATCGTGAAATTTACTAAAAGCTCAAATGTAGGCTCTCGACCCTGATGGAGTGCACAAGGCCACAAAGTACATTGTGAAGCAGTGTTTCCTAAGTGCAATTTTGGTAGCACTGAAAATTCGAGGGAACAGTAATAGTGCAATGTGAACATTCGAGCGCAAAAGTTTTATGAGTAGTGGGGCAGCATATGTTTTATGTTATGATTGGAAGCCCTAGAAAAAATAAGTTCAACTGCCGGGCAAAATAAAAGTGGTACATGCTAGATGTGCGCCTACAGCTGGCAAGTATTCGAAAAGTCTTTCTTCTTTCTTAAAACAATAACCATTGACTAAAGCGATCGGAAATGTACCGTAGAAAAATCTTGAGTAATAACACGCAATCATTGGTCTTTAGAAAAGAGTGAATATTCTTGTTATTTCGGCATTTCATCATCATGTAAGCAAAATCGCTTGGTGAGCCCTTTCTCGAATAGGACAAAATTGTTTGATTCAAGTGGGCTGCGAAGGACTATACTGGGCGAAATGGGCGTTTAACTCACAATATCAGGCTACTTAAAGTATTGCGCTATTCTTACAGACCATTGCTAAAAGGCTAACATGTTGTGCTATGAACTTTTTCGAACTCTGCTCAGTATCCCGATTACGCTGTGACAGGAGTTAAAGAAGCACTCCTCTTATCTAAGGAGCTGTCCACACATTGCAACAGGGTCGCGATAAGGCGTATTATTTCTGTCGTTCTAGATATAATTAAGTGCCGCCACTTTTCACGAAGGCAGCGAAATGTTTGCCGTAAAAGTTGTGCCGAGATTTGTGGATCGTAAAGTCCTGGGACAAACTCCGTATGTCTATTCCTGGCAGGAGCCACCACCAAGGTCCACAAAAAAATCAAGATGGGCTTGCTTGCGCGCGGGTCTAGGACCTCAAGTCGCGTCAACGCTGCGTCCCGAGAAGTGCTTACGAATGACTCAGCCAAGACCCAGTGGCTTGTACGGCATTTCTAAGGCGTCACTGTTGAGAAAAGGCCCACGGAGAGCCAGCACAGCGAGAAAGCATTCCTCAGGCTGCCTAAACTGCGAAGTTAATGTCCGAATCCTCTTAGAGGGGAAAGAACTTCACAAGGTTGGCCTATTGCACTCATCTGTACACTACAGCGTTACGTGTACAAAATAACGTTTGTGAAAATTTCAGGAATCTCTTCTACTTCGCGGAAACTATGATTTAGCGTAGATTTGCCCGTAAAAATTGGACTAATTAGCAAGCGCATTGTACAAAATTATGGCGCGAGCTACCATCGCGGTTCAGCCTGTTTTGAAGATTTACAGGTTCGATAGTAATGGTGGCTTCGCAATAAAACTAAGTATCAACCCACGAAATTTCCGGTCCTGAATAAGTGTTTTAACGTGCATTGTGCGAAGAGTATTATGCAGCTATACATATGTCGCATAAAACCTCATAAGCTTACTAGGATGAATACGAACTTTGTTCAGGTTATTTCAGAAACTGCGCACGTCAAGAACAATTACTTCTCTGGCTAGAAACACTTTCCCCCATAGCAACATCCTCTTATTCAAGAAGACCCGGAGTCCTGACCACTGCAAGATAATTCACTCCCCTCTCTTTGTTTAACCATTGTATACTTGGGGGCATTCTTTGCGCTGGGACAATGAAGAACACGGAGCCGAGCTCAATGTCTGCCTGCTTCTGGGTGGCGTAAGCAGAATTCGCCTCGGCCAGTGCTACTTCGAGCTCGATGCAGCCTCCGAGTTTCGGTTTTGCGCGCTCTTATAGCCAAAATTCGTATGCCACCGCTCCTTGCGAGGTAACTTTTCCCTGATCTCGAAGTTGATATAGCTTGTGAGGAGATTTCGCTTTAATTGCCCCATTACGACGCGCCCTCTGAAACAAAAGGTGTAAAAGTTGAATAATTGATCTTTGGTAATTGGCGACTACTTACCACGTATCGCTCGTCAAACCGCGGTCGGCACTGCTGACGCCATGTATCCTAAGGAACCGTCCTTTTATTTCACGACGGTTATGTGGAAACACTACAGAAAGTCTTTATAGAAACACCCGGTGTAGCCCTTTTTGATGAACCGAAGATAGCGAAAGTAAGCGGCCTCTCTGTTTAGCGTAAAAAAATTACATAACATCCGAAAAATTTGTGTCGGCTCACACGTTACCCTAAAGCACCCTCACCCAGTAGTAGAGTAATGGATTATAATTAATTGATTTGTTGATTTACTAAATGTCATTTGGCTTAGTCATTCTGTACGTTCCACTAGGTATGTGCCCGTTCATGGCCAATCTTGCGCAATGGGTATTTGCCACTTTAGCACAAGAGATATAGAATCCTTGCACGTTGCATCTCGCACAACCGTCATCACACTCTTCCCTCTGTAAACAACATTTCGGTAAGTGAACTTGTCTTTTTAAGGCAACATATGGTTTCCTCGTGCAGTATGTATAGCTAGGATTCTTCAAAAGGGGACAGAGGGTAAGGCGGGTGGGTGTGGCAACGACCGAGGGAATGTTAGCGGCGAAGGTGTAGAATTGAAAAAAAAGGTATGCTATTCAACATTGGTGGATGAATGTAAGGTAGCGCCGTGTGTCAGCTGGCCATGCGCTTCTTTTTGTAGGTGCCTGGACGCTGGAGGTTATCTGTTCGGCTGAAGGTCAGTGAGAATAAAAGAAGTGACAGAACATGGAGCTCGTGGAAAAAAATAGTAAAATGGAATAAATGTATACATTTGATTATTAGTTATTAATACAGGAAAAATGAGACATCCACTGAATCGTACAAACTGCGAGGAACTCGCATGGGTTTCCTTTGTATCAACTGCGACGATATGGAGGACATCTCATTTTCCCTTTCTTAAATTAGAAATAATATAAAATATAGAAATACATAGCTATCATCTCTCTGAAAGAAAGACGATAGCTCACTGACCTCTAGCGAAGCAGATAACCCTCCCCCACCCCACCCTTTGTCGTCCTGGCCCCTTCCACGAAAAACCACCTAAATATCACTTTACCCAAGCTTCGCTTAACATACATTCCAACAAGTGCGTTGATTTTGCATCGAAGTTATTTTTTTGTTTTTATTTGCCACGAGTCACCAAATAAATATTCTTTATGAAAAAAGAAATGATCTCAGAATCCAGAAACGTTTTATAATGAAAAACTTGAATAGATATGAGTGTCCCAAAAGCCATGAAGCAACATTAAAGCTGCAGTCATCATCTAAATATGTGACTATAGGAGGTGAACTGCATACGTGTGTGTGTGCGTGTGTGTTTGCTTGTTTGTGTATATATGTAAGAAATATGAACGATTTCTTTACTACGTTAGTAAAACTTCTCTAGATGAACAAAGTTTTGCACCTAGACAACAGTTTATTAAAAATACTTGCGGCCAATTTCACTTGGAAAGCTGTAACTTAATCAAGAGTATTGCGAAACTCACGGGACAACCTTTTTGGAACGAGCTTTTGATATCGCTGAAACAGGAAGGCAGCATGCATTTCAGTAAGAGAATCTTTTAGAAAAATCATGACACGATTTTTAAGCAACATTTGTCTTACACATCGATTGGTCTTACTGTGGGATTAAAGAAACGTTATTCTTTACGGTGTCATATGCTTGCGCGACAATTTTCGACGAGTGCATATCATATTGACGACTAATAAACACGTAGGCATGGGAAGGGAACACAAAGCGGGTAGTTGCCGAGGCTATGGGGCGCTCAGGAACAGCCGGCCCTTTTACCATGACTGTCAGTCACCGGAAACTGTTATGCGCCTTTTCGTCGGTTCGCCCCACTCACACGCCGCGAAAGGTTTTCTCTCTGCCGCTAAAGAGGCTGGAACTGGTCTGCCCCAGCCGCAAACGAAATTCTGGATCGCCTACTGAATACCTGTCAGGACCTTCAAGAGGCCGCCATCCGCCGCCTGCGCGGCCTTGGCTATAGGGCTAAATAAAGTCCGACGTAGCGTGTCCACGCCTACACGTTACGTCACGTAGGTGAAACTTACATCTGTTTGTTTAATTCATACAGTAAGGCATACTGGCACCAATAAAAAAAAAAAGACTAAAGAGCTTTCATTGATTTTGTAAGGCAGGTCCTGCCCTAATTGTGAAGCACCAATGAACTTTTCCATACAGTACATTCGCCGTCTTGTGGAATGCAAACAGGGCCATAGGGAGCGAGACGCGGCGTTCCTGTGTTCGTTTCCAGCTTAGTTACATGGTAATTATGTTGTTGCGTTGTGGCCTGTGGGTACGAAAAATCAGCGGTGTGTGCGTACGTTTGTCGCACTGCTCTGACGGAGACATGCAGAGTGCTTCAGTTGGAAAGCCCTGACAAAACGGCCCATGGTCACGGTTTTATTGATGGGCCAAACTGTGCTTAAAGCAGTCGACTGCGTGAAGGCGACTTTGTCGGCCGCGTAAATTGCTCGTGATAGAGTTGTTTAATAGCTTTCACCTTGCCATACGTTAACGTATCATACACACTTAACCTTCAGCACGCGTTCTACGCAATCTTCATGTAGGAGCAGCTGCAATGCAGCAGTTGGCGACTACCGTTCATTGCGATGCCCTGTCCATTGAGGCGCTCCCTCTCATGGGGAAAATTCGCGTTGGTGACGCTATCACTTTTCTTCGAGCATTGTGCACGCAAGTATTCCCGTGTAGTGCACTTCATAAGCGTTTCCTCTCGGAAGCACTGAATGTTTTCTCACGAACCGCGCAACTTATGGTTACATGTATAATATTTCTGCAAGAAAATCGTCAACAACAGATTACACCTTTTAACGGCTACAAATAAAAAAGTTTATTGACCGATTCCTTTCCGGGTATTTTTGTGGGAAATGAAGCTGGCACAGCAGCTTAGAAGGGTGATGGTTTGTGCTAGTTGATTTTCCATTTTAGATTGTGTGGTTGCGTGGTTGTTTGGCATAGCAAAGATCACGTTTTGTGTTGTCCAAATGACCGCCTGATGTACATGGCTCTTTCTGCGAAATTGTTCATTTGTTCGCGGTCAAATTCCAAATAAAGAAAGGGTTTCCTTGTGCGCGTGCTGCAAGAGAACATTTGGGTGTGTTATCAGCTGACTAGTGCTTATAAATTTCAACAGGCGCCAACTTTCGTCGCCTAGCAGAAGTAGTAGAAAACATGAGAACCGAAACACAGTGCCAATCGTTATTATAGCGGCCGAACGTGGTGCATACTGTTTTTAACCCGTACACTATGATTTCACCTAGACGGTATCAGAGGGCGCCAGGGCCGGTATTTTGTAGCGATGCCTTTTCCGATTCTATGCTTTTTCAGGCTTTTCGTGCTTGGCCAGTGGTCAGAGCGACGGTCTGCCCACATTATCAACGGGATCAGGCGGCCATGTGTGGTGGATGATAAGAATAACATCGAATAAGGCATAAGGCATCGCTACAAAATAGCGGCCCAGGCCTGCTTTACAGAAAATTCTACACGTTCTTGTAAGTGCTGCAGTAAGCGGCCGCCTGTACTGGCAAGCAGTATACTTGGCCACTGTATCAAAACGTGCTCACTATGAAATTTTAGAACCAACAACCCAGCAGTTGCACCAGAAGAGGAATGCATGCCTTGCGTATTTGATCGAGGTGTCCCACCACCTCGAAATGGCCGAGGAGAAGGACAGCTTTGTTATGTCAGGAGCTGCCGTCCCTCTAGCCTAGAAAAAAAGTTGGAGCTTTCCGTAGAGCGTTTTTAACCCTTCATTGAAATTTAAATAATTGTCTTTAATAATAGGCAAAAACCCCTGCAGTAACACTCTATAAACGGTCGCCACGCAGTGCTTATGAGATACTTTAACTGCGTGTTACACACGCTGACTAATGCGCTATCTTCGAGTTTGCGTCAACATTACTGCAATCCATGGTAGTTGTTTTCTTTTAGTTCAACACGTTTAGCTTCAAGATGAATGTAGACTGGTACATAGCTTACAACCTTATTTGGGAAGGGGGGGGGTGGCGAGGGGGAGATGTGGTGACGTGGCTCAGCCTCCGACAGCTTGGCTCTACCATGTGCGCTGCCTGCTTTAGCTTCATATGCGCCAAGATTTGATCTCTATACACCAAACATTCGCCTCTCTCTAGATAGATAATCATGGGCTAGTCATAGATTGACATCTTTTTCCAACCTTCTTCGTGAGGAGTTTTGGCGCCTTCGCATCCGCGTTTTGCACAACGCACGCTCACGCTCTAGCTTAATTCCCAAGAACCCTAAGGTCATTTTTTTATTCAATATAGCCACGAATAACCGGAAGAGCTGAAAGTGCATTTGAAGGGCGTGCCCCCTAGCACCGATTGTGAGAACTAGGGACATATTGCCGTGATGTTCTGTATTGTCCTTTGGTGTGGACGATTGACAGATCTACGGTGACATTTCCAGCGCCTCGTGGGCAGACTGTTTTTATAGGCTTCTGCATGGAGGGGAAGACGTAATCCCCACGTGCATTTCAAGTTTTGCTTGTCTGAACAAATCCGACTTCTTAAACAGTCTAATCCCTTGGGACCCGTGGCCGCAATGACGCTCCTTGAGGTGCATTTTTAAGCGAAGCTTTTTTGTGAGTTGTCCAGGATGCTTTCGCGTCTCTGAGGATATATTACACGTGCATATGCTTATCGCTTATTACATATATATATATATATATATATATATATATATATATATATATATATATAAGGAAGTAAATTCTGCTCTCTATGGCGATTACCGAGCGGTGTGCAGTAATTAATAAAGGGAAAATCAGACACCCACCCTTTCGTAGCAATTAATTACTTCTCTCCAGCTTGCGGGCTTTCGCAGAACTGTTTCGTCAAACTCTTGCCTTTGCTTCGTGTTGTCAACAAATTCGACGCCACCCTGCTATCTGCTAGCCGCTTGTAGAGCGGCTGCCGCGCAAAGGCGGTGGTCTTTGGTTCGAGTCCCGGACCAGGACAAATTTTCATTCAACTGTGAGGCTTTTCTATCGAAAAAAAAAAGCCAAGACCCAGCCAAGACTCAGCCAAGACTCAGTGGCTTGTATGGCATTTCTGAGGTGTCATTGTTGAGGCAAAGCCCCCGGATAGCCAACACAGCGAGAAAGCATTCCTCAGGCTTCATAAACTGCGAAGTTAATTTCTGATTCCTCTTAGGGCGGAAATACCTTCAAAAGGTTGGCCTATTGCACTCAGGTTTACACTACAGCGTTATGTGGGGAAAATAACGTTTACCTCAGGAATCTCTTCTACTTCACGGAAACTAAGATGTAGCGTAGATTTGCGCGCAAACATTGTACTTCTTAGCAAGCGCATTTTACAAAATTATGGCGCGAGCTACCATTGCGGTCCAGTCTGTTTTCATGATTTGCAGATTCTATAGTAAGGGTGGCTTCGTAATAAAAGCGTTTCTTCGCAACTTATAAAGCTAAGCATTCATCCACGAAAATTTCTGTACTGAATAATAGTTTGCGCGTGCATTACACGAAGCGCATTATACAGTTATTTGCGAGTGCATTGCGCGAAGCGTATTATACAGTTATACCTAATCATTGTCATCATCATCAGCCTCGTTACACCTACTGCAGGGCAAAGGCCTCTCCCATACCTCTCCAACTACCCCGGTCATGTGCTAATTGTGGCCGTGTTTTCCCTGAAAACTTCTTAAGCTCATCCGCCCACCTACCTTTCACCGTGGTCCTCATCATCAATTCACCGTGGTCCTCATCGTTGTCATGTACATGGCATAGTTGCCACATGTCATCGTCCTCACCGCCGTGGCCATGCAATCAACTCCACCCTCATTAGGCCGCCTTAGTAATGCTGCAGTCGTCATGCTGGGTTTGTACACATATTGCCATCTTCTTGCCCATCGTCCTCATGTGGTCGTCATTATCGCTCATCGGTGTGTGCGCCATAAACCAATCCACTAGAGCCCATGCACCGCTTCCTGTCTGCTGTTTTTACCACCCATGACGGCGTTATTATCAAGGACTTGAACATCGTTGTTCTTTTCATCGTGCAATGATGTGGATGCGCGAAGCATCGCCAAATTTTTCACAGTATGACCTGGATGACAATTAGGGGAAACATCGAACGTTGTTTGCACTGGACTTGTCTTCATGACAACGACCAAAAGCGAATGGCTACCTACAGTATGCATCACAGAGGAGAGGTTGCGTTTACGGACAAAATATGATACATAATCTGAATGAAAAAAAAAAGGTTAACGAGACATTTAATTTGATGAATCTGTATGCATGTCAGTAAAAACGAGTATACGTTGGTCGCCAGCGGGCCTATAACTTAAAATTATTTCAATTTATTTGTATTCCAATCTCCTGACGTCATATTTACGTACCCGCGGACGCAAGCATCGGGACGTTATCTGCAGTGTTGTTTGAACAGCCTAATCAAACGCTCTACTCGTTCAGAAGACGTCACTTTTGTTTGCCTTCACATGGAAAAACATTACTTACCATGACAGGTTCTTCCTATCTGATTGGCGGACATGAAGCGAGGAACAAGTGGAAGTGCAGAGGCTTTCGGTAGGGCCGAGCTAGCACAGTGAAAGTTGATGACCAGATGAGGAGGGTGGGGCGGGCTTCTGAGCTTGGTGCATTTCTACTTATATTTAGCTTGCGGCGGCCATGGTCAAACATCGCGGTTGTGTGTAAGGGAATATAAAACTGCTAAAAGGGATTCTCAGAGAATATCTGGCAGAATGATGTATACGTGTCGAAAGGGCTCGACAACGGTATGCTGCCACGCAAAGGTGTTTATTACTTGCAAATACATCCATCTTTCTTGGCAGCTCCGTATAGCCATTGCGACAGAGAGAGAGACAGAAAGCACTTTATTTGCATCTGTCAGAGAGTTTGGGTCATCGGGGTGAGACGCAGCTCCCCCTTTCACCGTCTACCTCCCCCTTAGACGTCGGCCGGCGTGACCGATGACTTGTTTTTGGGCTTGTTCTTCCCGGCTACGTAGGGAGGATTTCCATGGCTCTTTGTTCCCATGTAGACCGTTTAGCGCTGGGCAAGCCCAGAGCATGTGATTGTGATCGGCGGGTAACGTTCTATTGTTTTCGGAACGAGGCAAGCTTCGACAATTTGTAACAAAGCTCCGTTTTGTTTGGTGTATTAATGCATTCTAATGCGTTCATGTCAATTTTACGTGGTCAGTTTTCGCGGCTTTACGATGTCGCGTGACAGACAGGCGAAGTGTGGGTTACCGAAACATTTTTTGCCGAATCCTGGAATGCTGACTGCATAAATAGAAGGGAAACAGTTGGAACAGAATCGCATTATAGCGCCCTTGGGTGCGTCTTTTAGAAGTAATTGAAATACAACAGATATGCCCTTCCGGAAAACCCACTTCCGTGCCATCCCATTGAACAAAAACGCACTGCCGCTTTTAGATCTATGATAACTCTAAATAACTACATGGGATGGGCAATCATTGTACAGACTTGTACAGACTGTATCAGGAGGTGCCGATACAGTCTTTGACTATGGGACCTCTTTCTGCATACTAAGTACTTGTAACGTGACCCAACTTCTAATAATAAATTTTTGATTCTGATTCTGATTCTGAATGTATGTGAAATATACTATTGAAACGCTATCCATTGGATTGCAGTTTTCCTCTACTATTGACAACGGGTCTACATTTGGTAGACCCCAATGAGAACGTTGATACCTTGTCGTGATAGGTCAAAAACCTTTGTTGTAATTTTTTTCACAAGTGCGGTGGCGGTAAGTGTGATTTCAGCGTCGTTGAGAGAGAGCGACCTCAGAACAATCTTTATATAAACAGTATTACCAGCTAGATTGGGTAAGCCTCCTTTTAAAATGACTTACTAGGATGGCAAACCTTGGTTGCACCGCTGTTGTTATTCGTTTATGGGGTTCGTGGTTTGCATTCAGGCGTAACTCAGAGGGTCGTTTGCTTACGTCGCGGGATTCCCGAAGACATGGTAGTTGGCCTGCGCTATACCGAAGTGTCGCACTAAGCTGGCTAAGCGGGCCCACGCAGTCGTCCGCATATTTCTACGGGAGGAAATAGATGTACTGCGCGAAATTCAACACAAGGGCGTATTAAGGGACACGGAGAAGAGCTAACTTTCAACAATTCTTATTCTTAGTCGCTCGTCAATATATGCCTTTATACGCACATGCGCGAAGCATTTAATCACACTGCCACAACCACAGATTATAGCAAGACTAGCACAAAACACTTCTCACTATTCCTTAAAAAATGGTTGTGTCGCTTACCCAAGGTTTTCCCTAAGAGGGAAAGCTTGTGTAGGTGGCACATGCTTCCAGTATGAACCAGTTCTCCCAGCAACAAGTTTTATGTGGCCGGGAGTTGCCTGTTAAAGAGGATATGAGGTCGGGAGGTTGATGGAAATTAGAAGCGGCGAAACGGCTTCATTTTACATATTTACACGACTGGCTCCACATATTGGAACACGCCCCATGTCAGCGCACATTATATGTCAGACACCCGTGTAAGCACTCACATCAGCACATCAGTCCCCTCCCTACACAAGAGAATACCATGACCTTGTTGCGACCAATCAGAGGGGTCGTACTGTTTGCAGCACTCCGCCCATGGTAGCACCACCTTGCTGGATTGCACCTCTCATGCCCAACCCGTCGAACCTGCCTACAAAGCAATGAAGAGGCAATCTGAAAACGTGGTTTCACGACCGTTACCGCTTCCACAGACTCCCGCGGTTGTTGTCGCCTCACAGGGAGTGTTTTTGTTGGTCCGTCAAGGTCGCGGTCTGTGCCCCTTGCCATCCCAACGGGCACTGGGGAAGAGGCTACCCCGTGAGAAGCACCCAAAAAATGCATATTGCCACTTTGGGATGCCACATTTTCAGTGAAGGGACGGAAAAACAATCTATAACGCTGACCAAGTGGACGTATTTCGCGACTTTCACTGGTTACAAGGTCGCTGTGTAGCTTTGCGAAAGAAAGTGGTGCGCGTTGTCCAACACCGTTGCTTAGACGTGGTCTCGCGTAAACTCAAGGTAGCTCTTTCCCAGGCGGAAAGAGCGAAACTTGCCATGATATTCTTGCTTAAGCATTGTGTCTGTTGTGACGCGCTATAACTGAATATAGTCCAAGTAAGTTAGGCAGCCTGCATGCGTATATAATTGATTCCAGTGCTTCACATGACATGTATGGAATGCACCTATTTACATTCAATTACTACTCACAAAAGATTCTATCTCTGTATTGCGTCGGAAACAGTTTTCACACCTATTCGTGAGTGTACTAAAAAAAAACTCGCATTCATATTGTAAGCCATCTTAAAACCGAAATATTGACAGAAATGTTACGGATTTGCAAATGTAATGAAATATATGGATTGCGCGAGAAGCGAAAACTGAAAGTCATTAAAGACGCTGGGTTTGTCGGAGCCTTCAACAAATTGATTCACGAGTGCTCACTCATTGCCACTGAGATGAGGCGCAAATTGTGGCAACCTTGATTCACAGTGAAATTTTTGCATTTAGTTTCATGTCACGTGAATGCGTTGAAGGCGCGCTGCCAGTAAAATTCTGGAACGTTGGTACAAGTATCTGGGCTTTGTAACCTTAAATATTCATTATGGCATTACATGGGTTTTATAGAAACTCAACAAACAACACCGAAAGGGCTCTCTCATCGTTTACATAGTGTATTCAATGGGATGACCCACAGAAAGCATTTGCTTGCTTGCGTGCTCTGCGAAAATTCAATTCTCAGCTCGGCGCCTAATTTAATTTTGCTCGATTTGTTTTCCTTCTCGCTGGGTCTTGGTAGTTTCGCATTGCTTTAACGAAATATCGCACCATTTTGTGTTCTTGATCCATATGTTATATAGTGCACAAATCCCAGATTGGACCAGCCATTGTCGTCGATCGCGCTCACTGTTTCGGCAAAAGAACGGCCTTGAGAAATAGTAAAAGTTCATTTCTTGCAGCTTCACATTTCTTTCAAGTATGTGCGGGGCTTCTAACAGCGATGAGTGCTATTCATGAAATCTCATCCGGAGCATTCTATAACAGTGTAGTATTGTAATGTTCTGTTTTAATAACCAACGACAATGCGCTCCTAATGGAGCCCTGCTCTTAGCAACGAATCGATCTAAGCAAGGGCTTGTACTCGCTTGGCGGTGCGGACGTCACTTAAAATGATGTTGCAGTGACGCTAGCGGTATATTTCTTGTAATGTGCATTAAATACTACCATTATCTAGTAAGCCAGTTGGCTGCGTAAGAGTTGTACACGCCAAGATAAGAAGGAATGAGCCGGAATACGTGTGCGAGCAGAGTCAACTCGTAACCAGTATAGGCAAAGCAAGAATAACGTTGAAATACACAATTGCAGTCAAACTTTAACAGCTGATGCGGTGTATAGAGGGGTGACCCTATAACGACGAAGTGAGGCACTTACTTCGACTGTAACCTGACAGAAAGTAAGTGCAAAAGATCTTGATAACGTGAAAGAGCGCGTATTCTTACCACGTACACTCGCATTGCTGAACGGTCTAATATGTGGAGAGCGATTCTTCCGCAGTGAGGTTTCCACTGAACTTCAATGAAATGGGCTTTGCCAGCCTAGCGCAGAGAACGTGGCTGGGGTTTCTACTTCGCATTGCATCCTACAGGAAAACAACCGTGCGAGCTTTCCTTTCTTCGCCCTGGCACTTTACAATCGATATAATACGATACGGCGCTGTTCGGTTATCGACAGACAACCCGATAAATTTTGGAAGACGCCTCGCGCGCCCACGACCTGTAGCCTTCAATGAGCTGGAGCCAGGCGAGAGCACGTGGAGAGTGCCTCCTCCGAAGAAGTGGGGCACTGCCTCGGGCTCGTTGCGACACGGAGTGCGCGCCAAAAACGAAACAAACGGATACATTAGGGGAAACGCCTAAGCTTTACTCGTAGCGAAGTCAATAGGCGGATTATCTCACCGTCTCCGGCTTCTCCGAACCATTCGCTTGATTTGAAACAGCGGCCTCGAGTGACTTTTCTTTGAAAAAAAAGTGCTCGGGGTTTTGGTCTATCCAAAATGTCTGGTTATCTGAAACTCGCGGCCGCGCATTCCGCAACCCAGCACATTTCGCGAGCGCAAGTCACAAAAAGTCGAGCAGTAGGTTCTTAGTGAAAGAAAAAGAAACCTACCTTCTCCTATCTTGTACTCGCATATGGAGGGCATACTTTAGCTGCTAGGAATCTCCAGGTCCTTGAGTAGCAACGTGTTTATCCTGGAGTACATTAGTACTTTTCAAGTCCTTGTTGCATCGCAGAATATGCAATCGCATTTGTAGCTCGTAAGGATAACCATTGTGCTTACGAAATAACCGGTAACGCAAACAAGTTTTACCATGGTAACAGCAACAGAAGGGTGTTAATGCCTAACTTCTTTCCTATACCGGGCCACAGAACCATGATGCGCGTGGGTTAGAAAGCGGCTGAAGCTTTCGTGCTCGCTACAAAGACATCTATCGATACACATTGGCCATTGTGAATACAGAATAAAACCGGGTTGTGAAAACACGGTTTTTTGAAGGGGTTGAAGAAAAAGTAAACAGCATTATTTTGCTTTACCAACATACCAACTTTCTTCGCGCTTGCACCACTGATTTGTTGTACACTACTGAAACATTTCACCTCTAAGTGGGCCTCTTTTTTAATCCGTGTGCTCAAGCCGACACAAGGACGCCGTGTACAATGATCACGGAATGAAACGCGACACGGAGCATTTAGTAGAACCCTGCATACGTGCCAAGTACGCCAGAGCAACATGTCATGTCGCAAGGAATTTGGCCACCAAAGGTGACGGGGACTCCGATGTAAGTTTACGCGCCAAAATTACGTCAGTGTGACGCGAAATGCAGCCGGTGGAAACAAAAGTATGCGCATTACTTAGCCCTAAATTGACGCGATTCATTCCGGGAGCCCTGTACAGATGTAATGAATTATAGCATTAATAAAAGAAAGAAACTCAAAGGAAGTGAAAATTCTCAACATATCTGCCTTTCAGCACGAGTAGCTCGCGGCTGTATTTCGTCGAAGTGAAAGCAGCGCAGCCGAGCTCGCGATGCAAAATTGTAATCGGACGATTGCGATCATTTCGCAGACATTGTAAAACGCTGGAATCGACAACGGCTCGCAAAATCAGTGCCATCGTAGAAATATTATCCTTCGACGCCGCGGAACGCGTCGGATAACACGGAACGCGCATGTGCCCTGCGCATGGGTCCGGGTAGCGCCGATGAAACCGGTTTTGTGGCCCTGTGCGTAGGTGTGTTTGTGCGCAGCCCTCGCTTCGCCCGACCGAGCGTTTTGCGGCTCCGTGCGTGTGGCGCTTCCGGCCTCATGCCTCGCAATCTGCTTCTTGTAAGACAAATGCGCCCGTCCCAATAAGGTGACGCCGGAGCATCACTGGCTGAGATCCGTATATCTCTGCGAGCGATGGCTGTTGCAGCCTCCGGGAGCTGCAGCTCAGAATGCGAACGTCCGCAGCTAGGCCGCGGGGAAACCGCCGTGGCGTGCACGCGTGTTGGGAGTTCGCAGTGCTGTTTCTACAAGGAGAGCCTGAGTGCCGTGATAGGCATTCAGAATGAAATCAAGGCTGTTTGTGAAAGCTTCGTGGCGAACCCTAACGGAACGTGCGTGAAAACTACGTGCCGTTGCAGTGAGCGAAAAGCCGCAGGTTTCTCCCCGCCCTGTGAAATACACTAACGCCAAGCTTCTACACAATAATGCACTGGAGTGATCTGCGGTGACGGATGGGAAGTAGTGCGGTTCTGTCACAGTTTCGCTTTAGCTCTGACGCAAGGAGCAAGACAAATCAAGCCGCACTCGTGGACCAGCGAGAAAATGTGTGCGGGCTGGCAACTCACAGTCTAATACTCGCAGTCTGACATGATTCCATGAAAACTATATTTAGTATATGAACAGAGATGTAGTGTCGACAGGCTTTTCTGCCTTGTAAACCAACGAAACTCTATCGTGAATGCAGAAGCTAGTGCATTATCAAATATTGTTTGAAACTAAGTTCCATCAGTTATCAGAGCCCACGTAGAGCTCGTTTGATTTAAAGTCCTAAAATAAAATACGCTCTTCGAAAATGCCGTAGGTATCAATGCCGGACGAAATTCTACCTAAGCATTGCGTTATTAAGTCCTTCGCTTACGAGCGAAAATAACTCTCCGTGTACAAATTGTCCAACGCAAAATGTCACTATTATTAACGTCCTCTCCATTAGATAGTGCAGGAATTAGCTGCAACCTTTTCTTTACCATGAGGGCGTATTCCCCCCCCCCCCCCTTTTTCTTTTCCATAGGCTCATCCACTCTCGCACCTTGGCAGTAGCTAGTCGAAAGAAGACGGTGACGCTCCGCCCTTCGTGAAGCTATGTAGTTGCAACCAACGGCGAGCGTATACTGCCCAGAGATATGAAAGAAGTATAAGCCCCCGAGCGTCTCCCCACTAAACGGAGATCGCGAGTGCTTCTGGTTCAGGGACGTTTCGGCACCTGTGGAATCTATGCCGTGTATGGGCCACGCGCGATACTGTCTATACAACAAACAACACTAGTGGTCGTTGCTGATTTTCTGATTGCCTTCTTTTTCGTATTTTTTATTAATTTTCGCTGCATCTTGTTGTCACCCTTGTCCCGAAGCCGCAGTATAAAAGCATCCGGAAGCTACTTTCGTGAGGATCAGACAGGAGCTGTTTGTTGGTGGTGTACGTACAGCAGACACACTGGTAGCCATGGTGAGTTTGAGACCTACAGCATGCTGGCTTTAGCCAAAGAATTACTCAGCAAAACATTGCCTCAAAGTGATGCATAACTGTAGGGTTTCTTCTTGGTGCCTAGCAATGCAATGGAAAATAATAATGTGATGGAACTAACTTTACGAGTTTGCGTTACCCGCTCGAAATCACAACACCGGTATGAGCCGCGGAGTACCGCCCATCCATCGCTGCATTTTGCATGACCGCAATTGCATCTATTGGTGGCTTAGAAGTTGTTCACAGACTTAGAGGTTATTACCGCAGTATCGTAGAGATGTGCAATATGATTCATGTTAAGTGTGAAAAGTAAAAGCGAAATTTGTTATCTACGTGCCTGTGGACATTCAGTCCCGCAGAAATAAGTTTTCCTGAGTAAAAAGTAAAACCACTTGCCTTCGGTGACGAATCAGAGAGAGTTCAACGTTTAGTGGACGTGTTCGTTCTTGACTCCATCGTTGCACTGATCCCACATGAGGAGTGTAACAGCATGAACAGAAGCATAACGACAACTTTTAAGTGAGAAGTCGCGGTGGCGCTGCGGTTATGGCATTGCCCTGCTGAGCTGGAGGTCGCTGGTTCGACTTCCGGCTGCGGCGACCGCATTTATATGGGAACGGAACGCAAGAACACTCGTTTACCTTGCGTTGGGTTCTACTTTAAAAACAAACCCAGATGGTAAAAGTTTTGGCAGAGCACCTCCCCCCCACACCCCTACGCGGTGTCCTTCACAACCCACTGTTCAGTTCGGATACGTTAAAGCCTATATTTAAAATAATAGCGCAATATATCAGTATCCCGCACACAGCATATCAAAATGACTGCCGCAAAGCTCTTCGGTGTCATGAAGACGGCAGCGCGATAGCGCATCGGTTTTGCGAGCAATGGGCCGGCTATTCCGTTTAAACATGGCCAACAGGAGAAAGAAAAAAAAAAGCCATCAAGTTGTGCTCACGGAAAAAGTAGTGCGTCCTTTCGTGTCCGGAGCGTAGGCTATTAGGAAATCTCTGGGAGGGAATCTGAACTGTTGCATCAGTAAAGGCTGAAAGGCGCTTCGAAAGTATAGGTTTGTTCTCCTTGCGTTTAAATTGGATGCCATATTATGCGGTTTCTGCTGCGTACGTCGCACAGCAGGAGTTCTAGAATGCCACAGAGCTGGAGAAACCTTCTATCTGAATGCGTGCTTGCTCATCTGAAGAATTTCCCTCGTAAATTACTGTGAAACCCCCAATGCTGACAGAAAGCTGAGATAAAACAGAAAGAAAAGAAAGCATGGCGCAGGTCACCTACAAGTAACTGCTCCGCTAAATGCATGCGGAGCCTAGTTTTGGTGAGAACATAAGCATACAGGTTAAGAAAAAAAAAAAAAAAAACTGGAGGACACTTAAGCTTCGCCTTTAAAAGTGAAACACGATAGCATTCAGGGATCCCCGACTGCTTCTCACGCTTCCCGGTGACTGCAGCGAGTGTAACCGCAATGTTTACCGCGAAACGCTCGCGGCGAACGCTGTACACGAAGGCTGGCTTTCAGGTAGAAACACGGCTTCTTGCAGAGGCCGCGATGCGGATGCGGCGGAGGCGAGCGCCATCTGGAAGTCTTTCAAGGAAGCGGGCGCGCTGCTCCGTGGACTCTGAGATATTAGACAGTTCTAGTACTGCGTCATGATGATACGTACGCAGCACGTAAGTGCTTTGCGGAACGTAGGAGTGCGTGTCGCATTCGGGCTTTTAGTACTGAGAAATGCCTACGTAAGTAAGAAGGCGAGCGTTATAGACGCCGGGCGCGTCGGAGCGCATTTGCCGCGTCCGCTAGCACGTCGAACCGTCGTTCGAACAAGACGCTGTTGATCTCGCTAACGTGATGTAACGTATGGGCGCGTTCCCGCTTCGTCGAACTATATTTAGGGCTTTAAGAGACTCTACTTTTAGTACGGATGAAATACACGAATCATATCGAGAAAAATAAAAACCGAGTACTTAATTTCTGAGGCTGGCACGGTCACTTGCGACGAACTGCACCAAAAGCAGGTCGAGCCTTTCGCGCAAACAGCTCACACTGAACGCTTTCTCAAAAACAAATTTCCTATTTTTGCTATGCATTCCCACCGTGCAGGTTCCGGGAATGGCTTCTGCGCGTTCACTTCACGCAGCAAAACCAAACGTTAGGCCATTGAAAAGTACAGCCTTCCGCTGGTCGCCTTTGACGCTGCCGTTTTGGGAAACTCTTTTGTCTCGCGCTCTCGCGAACAAACGAGAACCACGAGCGCAGCATGCAAGGCTCCCTACGTACGCACGCAAGAATCAGATGCGTGCGTACGCAGCGGCCGCGTACGCATCACGCACCGTTCGTGTTGCATTCTGCACATGCGCACTTTGCAGAACGTAGCAATCTTACGTACGCAACGCCGTTGCGAACGCTACGTACGCAGTACTAAAACTGTCTATTGGCGCGCCAGCGTGGGCAAATGGCGGACGCTGCCTCCGGCCTGTGCTTTGTAGAAACGCTGGAAAAGGGGTTTGAGTTTCCGCGTAACTGAACTATATTTTCACGTATATTCAAATTACAATCCAAGAGCTGTAGGTTGTGTGTATGTCGCAATTTACTATTTTTCCACGGATTTTGGCTCGAGAAATTCAATTGTTTCAGTGAATTCCTTGCGTCACGTGAACGGCCTGGGTATGTGTGGTTCGAAAATTTGCCAATGCGACGTCTAACGCCGGGCGCGGGACGCGGGATATTCTGCGACATGGGTTCCGTTACGCTATCGCGTTAAAAGTTGTCCGCAAGAATGGTGGGCTGGCGCTTGGGAGATCTCGACAAATCATTAGCCCTTCCCTATCGGAAAGCTTTATATTGAAAAGCGCGAAAACATATAGATGCAGCTTAGTAATATGGGAACAACGGGTCACCGAGACAATATTTAACACAGGATCGTACAACATGCGACTGGGAAAATCGATTGGTTAACGAAGAGAGGACAAGTAGATAGCTGATGAAGGTTAAATAACGACCCTATGATATACAAAGCGAATTGCCGCACACACCGGAACAATGACAGGAAATGATCAGGGCAAGCGCTGACTTCCAACTGTTTCTTTTTTATTTCCCGTTAATTAACTTATACTATTGCACACGTGAAATATGCAACCATGAAAAAAATGATACAAGTAAATCCTTGTTCCGGTGTACTGTAATTCACAGTAACACGGAACAGCGACTAGCCTGTTCTCTAACCTTGCTTTAGCGAACACGCCTTATAAAAAATTTGAACTTCAGTGCGAAGCTGATAATTCGAGTGAAAAGGTAAATATCCAAACAACCCGAGAGCTGGATAAAACTTTCTCGCCCCAAGTACCCTTTACCCTCGCACAAGAACTTTCGTAACATTACCCATTTCAAGTAACCAAATTGACTTTTCATTTGCGCAATCGCTGTCACTCTTCAGACACAAAGCATTAATTATGTGGTCTGCGTCTAAATTTTTACGCTCATGCTTGTTTCGTTTCTAGAATTTTAATTCAAGTTACCAAAGTGCTCTGACTTGCTATGCATGACCTGCTGTATAAAGGAAAGGGTAGTCCGAATTCTGAGCCCAGTCGTACTCAAGCAGGAAATCCATCGTTGGCTTTTTATTCTAACCCCGTTCTTTTAATTATTTTTTTCGTTTATTCATAGGGAGCCCAACACGTTACGTCAAACAATGGTACCTTTGCTCAATTCTCTTGCATTAAAATTTTGATTAAATAATATAGATAAATTGCGAGGTTTCACGACCTCCAGCTTCACAACCATGAAGGACGCCGTACTGGGAGGCTCCTATGAAACCTTGGCCATTTGGAACTCGTTACACCGTCTGCAGGTCACTGTGCATGAGCGCTGTTGCGCTCCGCTGCCATCGGAATGGGGTGGCCGTCGCTGGGAATCGATCCCACGACCTCTGGGTCGGTGGCACTGCGTCTTATCCATTGGTTAATTACCGTGACGGGTGTGGGTATATGCTACCGTCAGAGTGTACTTGTCCAGTGATACAGGTATTCAGCAACAGAAATACTGAAAAGTTCAAGCGTGGCAAAAACAAGAAGACGCAATCACAGAGCGAGAGCAAACACCTCTACCAGAAAACCAGTACTGCAGACTGCCCGACGCGCAATCAGGAACTCTAAGCGTGCCTTCCAAACAGAAACTGAGCCACCTGCCGGTCTCCTCACATATTAAGCAAAAAAACTTTATTTAATGATGATAGTCTATCGTGAAACAAGTTGACAAAGTAGAACTTTTCGCTTTATATTCATTTACGCTTCTTTGTAGATCATTTGTACATTTGTCTAGAGAAAGCTGTACGACTATTTGTTCTTTCAGTTTCGTGTTCTTCTCGCGGTGGCGATGGCCAGTAACGCATTCGCTGGCTTCGTCGGTGGTGGCTACGGTGCCGCCGTCACCGGTCTCGCCCCCGCCAGCTACGCCGTGGCAGCCCCGGCCGTGGCGACCTACCACGCCGCCCCTGCAGTAACCACCGTTCACGCCGCCCCGGCAGTGGCCACCGTGCATGCTGCTCCTTCCGTCGCGACGCTCTCCAGGTTCCAGAGCTACCACGCCGCACCAGCCGTCGCCGCTGTGGCCCCGGCAGTCACAACCTACCACGCTCCGGCGCCGGTCTACTCCGTCGCCCCTGCCGTTGCTAGGGTCGCCACCTTTCGCGCCGCTCCGGCCTTGGTTGCCGCCCCGGCCGTGACCCGAGTGCACACCTACCACGCAGCACCGGCCGTAGTCGCTGCCCCAGCCGTCACCAGGGTGGTTCACGCAGCTCCGGCAGTGGCCTACGCCGCTCCGGCGGTCGCAAGGGTCGCCTACGCCGCGCCGGCTGTCGCCAGAGTCGCCTACCACGCTGCCCCCGCGGTGGCCTACGCTGCGCCGGCCTTTACCAGGGTCGCCTACCACGCTGCGCCCGCCGTCGCCACCGTACACGCAGCACCAGCCGTTGCTGTGGCAGCTCCCGCCGTGACCAGGGTCGCCTACCATGCTGCGCCCGCCGTCGCCACCGTACACGCAGCACCAGCCGTTGCTGTGGCAGCTCCCGCCGTGACCAGGGTGGCCGCCTTCCACGCAGCACCGGCTGTGGTGGCTCACGCTCCTGCGGTGACGACCTTCCACGCCGCGGCACCAGCGGCCACCGTCACTCGTGTTGACACTGTGCACCACGCGGCCCCGGCCGTCGCGACAGTGGCCGCTGTGGCTCCTGCCTATGGCGTGGGTCACTACGGCGTGGGATACGGGCTTCTGCCCACATATGGTCTCAACTACAAGTACGGCCTGGCTGGCCTCGACTACGCTGCTCTTCTCCACAAGAAGAAATGTAAGTAGCCCTCATATCAGATAATACTGATCTAAACCTAAGTTATACTGTGTTGAGAAACAGTCGATACTAGGTCCCGCTGGAGAAAGAAACGCGACATTTCTTAAAACGTAAAACAAAAACAAAAAAAATTCAAGGGGCAACTTTACTGACAGAGCGGACTGTTCTACACATCTAAATGTTGCAAGTGGGCGTATTTGGTGATATAATGACCGTGTACCGGCACTATTACGAGTGAAAAAGGAGCAGCTCGTGCTTATTGATACATCACTCGCTGGAGTAGTGTTATGCTTCACAGCATAATATTTTCTAGTTGTTTGTTAGCATCTGCCTCAGGGGTCTCTTCAAGAAACAATCCGCATCGTTCTTGTGGAGTTTTTATCGAGAAAACTCAGTGCATTGAATCAATATAATTTCTATGCCTTAGATGCTTCAGTTTTATAACTATGCTTTTTGTTTCTTTCTAGAAACAAAGGCGGAGTCCCAGCAAAGCATCGGCCATTGCACCTAAAGAAATTGCCATGGTTGCCATTTATTCCGCTGTTGTACAGTTTCTCAATAAAATCTTCGTCAAAAATATTTGTTATGGTTAAGGATTGTTTCCTTCTAGACCATTCTTCCGCTTGTATTTCTCTTCCAACGTCATATGTTTTTGCTTTAATAAGGGCATTGCAACTGCTGGGATGCTTGAGAGGCTTGTGAATATTTTTTTCACTCACCATGAGAGCTCATGCTGCAGCTTTACTTCCAACATTCGTTTGACGAGTTCACTGTGTGCACATGGCATGTGCTTTGTGCAAATAAAACATCTTGCCGAAAATTCACACACACACAGGCGCATTCCGTATATCAACCTTCAGTAGATGAACTGACGTTGAGTTGAATACAACATATGACAAGGCGCATATACAGCCTCAGAACTTCTAGTGCACAACAATCTTTGCGCTATGCGAAGTGTGTGGGTTCGGTCCCCGCCAGCGACAGGTTATCTTTGCTTCCACTTTCATTTCCTCTTTACCTCCCTATTTTCTACATTTCCATTTCAACCATTTCTAATAACCACTATGTTTTCCTTGGTTTCATTGCCTGTTGGCCCTTGATTGACAAAACTCGAGTCTCTCTGATTCTCGTCTTGTTCACAACAACCTCTTGTTGTTCTCGTTTGACAGCACTGTTCAACATGCAACTCCTGCAAATTTGTGACAATGCACTATTCACTACTTAAAACCACGCAATAGGACTTGCTAGAAGCTCGTCCTAACAGTTCGTCCTCAGTATCAGTGCTTGAAGGTTAAACTATATTTTCGGCTTTTTCAGCAACGATGAAATTTAGTAAGGCACACTGGTAATAAAATGAGTCATAATATGAACGACAAAGTCTGGCAACTGCTTACTGTAAACGTGGACTTCCAGCACACTTGCCACAAGATGATATGTAAGAAGACAACGATCACTTGCACCAAGTACATAAGAGAAATGACTTGTGCCCACTGAATAAATTAAAGAAATTGGAAATTGTTGGAAATGAAATTGGATTAATTCATTTAACAAGAACAAATACCAAGGTTGACGCCCAGTCGTCAACCATGGCAAATAATTTCCCCTATGTTGTCCTTGGTATCAATGTTGTTTGTTCGCTTCTTATGATGTGATTAATAAAAATTGGGCCACTGGTGAACCCTCGTTTTTCTCGTTTATATATTTTTCTCATTTTCCGAGCGTGAAGAAGGGCCGGTCACGCAGCAATATATATGTATATATTGCTATATACTTTAATTTTTATTATTTCTCGTTTCTTTATTTCATTTATTAAACACAAGTAATTTCCCCCATGTTGTCCTTGGTGTCAGTGTTTGTTGGCTTCTCATGATATGACTAATAAAAATCGGGACCCTCGGTTAACCCAATCTCTTCTCGTTTCATCATCATCATCAGCCTGGTTACGCCCACTGCAGGGCAAAGGCCTCTCCCATACTTCTCCAACTACCCCGGTCATGTACTAATTGTGGCCATGTTGACCCTCCAAACTTCCTAATCTCATCTGCCCACCTAACTTTCTGTCGCCCCCTGCTACGCTTCCCTTCCCTCGGAATCCAGTCCGTAACCCTTAATGACCATCGGTTATCTTCCCTCCTCATTACATGTCCTGCCCATGCCCATTTCTTTTTCTTGATTTCAACTAAGATGTCATTAACGCGCGTTTGTTCCCTCACCCAATCTGCTCTTTTCTTATCCCTTAATGTTACACCTATCATTCTTCTTTCCATAGCTCGTTTCTCGTTTATGTATATATATATATATATATATATATATATATATATATATATATATATATATATATATATATATATATATATATATATATATATATATATATATATATATAAGCACTCTTTTGTTTTGAAATGAACATTTGCTGCCGCAGAATTATCAAATAAATGCATTCTGCATTGTTAGCACATTACCACTTCAGCAATCTAATTGACTATAATTGCGAGTAAATGGGTGCATACGACTTCGAAAGATAGAAGAAATGCTCACAGATAGTGGAGTGTTCTTACCGTGGATGTGTGTAACTTCGACGTATTTGACCTAATGACGTATAAAGTGTAAAACACAGTCTTGCAAAGACGATGCCGGACGCAGTTGTATTTTGTCGAGAACAGTGTTGAAGCCGTGGGAATATTACTATACGAGTGGTACGGTATAAGGAAGAGGTGAAACAATTATGGCGAATGGAATGAAATTAGCGGATTAAATTATACCATTGCCTACCACTATACCATTGCCATTATACCATTATATACAATGATACCATTGCCAATGCCTTGTAATTTCGTAGGAAACACGCTAATTCTACGAGGTTTTCAATCAGCTTGTGAAGGGACTTTGATTGAACATCGGCTCTTGACTCACAGCGCCAGTGACATAACGTAGAGAAACCAAACTGTTGAGAGACCTTTCAAAACCAGAGTATAGGAAGCTGGATATGTTTGTGTACGCCTAAAGCAAACTAAGCGTCATACAGCAATATGATCATGGCAACTCGATGGCAATACGGACTACCCAGTGTGTAGGGCCTGTTTGCATAAACTTTCAATGTCGCTTATAGGCGCTACCGTCTTCGTTAGTCAATTCAATACCATCATACAGCACCATTTGGCCGCGCCTTCTTCCATGCATGCAACCTATCTAAAACATTAAGAAGCAATTGGATCGGGCTAGTTGGGATAAATCTATGATGCTAGGCAGCACAATGACTTACAGGGGTACTAAACAAAAAATCAAACACCACAAGCGCTAAGTTAAACTGAAATTTAACGTAAAAGGCGTATTCATTTAATTATGACGGTTTACGTGCCAACACGCATTAAGCGCATAGATATAAGCTATGAAGACAGAAAAAAGAGGTATTATACAAAAGAAAGTCATCACGTCCCATACCAAGTGCGCCACTCATACATTACATACCCCTCAAGAAGTTTGACAACAAAGATGGCGTTGAAGTAGTGATGTATGCTACTGAAAAGCTATCTAGTGTATGTAGAAGAACGCGTCTCAATCCGAAATATGAAAATAAGGCAAGTAGGGTTAGCCACTGCAATAAGTATGTGGCGCGTACACAGGGTCTAGTTTGTGAAATTGCGCTCTCCTGCGGTCGAGTCAACGTTGACCACATTGACCGGTTCGTAATCAGCGTCAAAGAGAGCCTGACAAGGTCAAGCGAGCAGATGGACACTTAGCAGTTCACTGTCAGTTCGATAACACATGTATAGTGTATCGTAACACAGAGCAGCCTTGTTGACTGTTACTAGAGGCAGACAGAATGCACCGTGATGATTTCGCCTGCGTGCGGGCACCTTCAATTTTTGCTCACGAGTAAAAAAATAACATATCTAGCAGGTATGAATGATAGTGTAGCATAAGTGGCCCGCTTAGCATGGCACGTAATAACATTCTTTTTTTTGTATAATCTCTCTCTCGTTTTTCTGTTTTCATGCCTTATTGTATACTCTTTCTGCATTGAATTTCAATTGAAGTTAGGGCTTGTGCTGTTTGCTTCTTTGTTTAGTGTCCCTGTAAGCGACGGCTCTGCCTAGCATCCTACAATATTAAAGATCTCATAAGGGCTGCCACTTCACGGTTAACCCGAGACCACTGACCTGTATGGATCCATGGAGGAAACGCTGTGGGTTATCTGACCGTCCTATATACTGTAGCGAACGGCACCGTTAGCCGCTGGCGAAAGTGTGCTACATCCGGCTTTGAAAGCATCCATTTCAATGCGAGTGGACGCGATCTTGGCGCCGACATTATTTCTCGCCGAAGAAAGCTGGCTTGGTGGCCTTTCTTGTGCTGTTCTCGTCGGAAGTTGCGCAAAGGGTCGACTGCGAGCCATCCGTAATGTAAGCGCCAGCACGCACCTTTATGGCGCTAAGCGAGAACTCGATTCGCAATCCGAGTGAAACTAATTTCTGCTGCTGCCGTAGGAATACTGTTCAATTTCGTGCCTGTTCATCGTTCATCGCATTGTGTGATGAAGGAAAAAAAGAAAGACCGCTGAACAAAAAAATAGTGTTGGGTGAAAAAATTGCTACGGCGTCATCTTGGCGGACGCTATTCGTTTCAGCTCATGACGGCGCGTTCGAGGAACATATATGTTCGAATATCTTTTAGGTGTGAAACTTTGTGCCGGATATCGAATCGGTACTTCAGGCATGCCTGTCAGTCTGCACGTGCTCAAAGAAAACCAGAGAAAGAAAGTACGCCATAACATAGCATAGCTAACTCTTAAATTTGCAATAAATTGTAGTGGTTGTGACATCTCGACAGCTGTACGCCGGTGCGCCGTGGGCCATCTTTTACACTCATTTATAAAAGATATATTTATACCTCGTATCTCAAAAAGAATTCAACTCTTCTGTTAGGTACCTCCAATGTGGCTGAAGTCCGCCTATAATGCCGTAAAGAAATACGTGATTTAGGGTGGAATCAAACCTTTGTCTTCCAGCATGGCAGCCTAATGCACTAGCTGTTAGGCCATGATCGCACGCATACTTCTCTCGTGCCAGTCGCTCCTTGGAACATCTGGCGCTTGTGTTACGTGTGAATTTCTTGCAGTTTTCTCCCTGACAGCTAGAGCTTGGATACGCTGCATTGGATTGTAATCTCGACGAGAGCGGTTCACATTTCCTGTTAGATATTATACCGCCAATAGGGATGAAGTCAGCCTTTATAAGGCCCTATCGCATAAAGATAGAATAAATACCAGACAACGGCTCACCAGTGATACGAAGCTACGTGTGATGTATCGCGCTGCCTGTGATAAGGCTTTTGTGCATTGACACGCATGTACAGTCGACCAATTCTTTGACGGTACCGCGCAAGACTCGACTGGCCAACCGGCCAGCGCCTTCTAACGGCGCGAAGCGGCGACATCAGCAAGAGTACCGCGTGCGCACCAAGGTCACTAGAAGTCTAGAAGTTCACTAGTTTGTTGGCATCTTATCATGACTATACTGCTTAAATATACATACAATTAACGGCAGACTGTTGCACATCGCTCCTTGAAAAGACAGGATGTGAGCCGAGTGAGTTCCTGAACACTTTGCAATGTGGTGAACGCTGTTTAAGTCATTTATTAAGCGCTCGTCCTTGTGTTTCTTCTATTCTTTGTCCCTGTTTGTTTGCGCACAAAAAGTTTTAAGATGAATTTATCCGGGACCTCAAATAGTTTCGACTAATGCTAACGTATTTCTCTTGCATTCCCCGCTAAATCGCCGCTGAATATTTAAACATGGACGAAGCACTAGTCCGGCATTTCTTGCATCACGTCGCGTAGAAAGCCATCGGGGTGGGTGCTGATCATCCCCCACCCACTTCGACTTCCAAATTTAGAAGCTTGTCACAATGACACAACAGCCAGTCAGTAAGCATTTCTTTACGGACACTAAACTCGCTGTTTTTGGCATGGCCTTTCACCGGTGTCAGCTAGGGCACGTTAGGTACCGCACGTTATTTCAACACCGAAAATGGTTAACATGCCTTCACTGCGGCCCTCTCCGTCTTGCTCCAGCCCATCCGCCCCCTTTGATTTTGTGGGCACATACTTAGACGGTCCCCTTCAGCTCGTCAGCTGCCGCTAACATTTGGATTGCTACTTCCATAGGCCATCTGTCGCGCTACATGTTAGACTGCAGCTCTTCGCTGTAGTGTCGCCTCCGAAGTCGTCGAGTTTTTCTTGCACACTATTGTTTTGCGCCACGGCGCGCCTCGAGCCCGTGTGCGTGTTTATGACAAGACTTTCGTCTCTCGTGTTCTTGCTGAAGTCCTCCAGGCCTCTATAGCACCATTCGTAAGACCACTTCACCATACCATCCGCCAGAAAATGGTCTTACTATGCGCTTTCATCGGCTTTTGTCTGACAAGAGCTCTATGTGTACTGAAACCGTATATGCATACTGGGGCACCATTCTTCCTTTTGTAACACTTGCCTATAATACTTCCGTTCTAGGCGCAAATAACTTCAGGTAGAGTCCATTTATCAACGCGTATCGTTCAGCAGATTTGGCGTGCGAGAAGCACGATGTGATTATGAGGCACGCTCGTATTGGTGTGCTCCGGATTAACTACGACCACTTGGGCTTCTTGATTGTTGAACATGCACCCAATGCGTGGTACAGGTGCAAAGTTTTGGCATCTCGATGCACGAGCTGGCACCGTCTAAATGCACGGCCTGCTACTGGAGATGGGGCTATTAAGCTCGCATGCAAAGACACGATAAATAAGGAAAACTTTATAAATAAAAGAATTGCGATAACAATAAAAAATAAAACAAGACATTAGGCGATCAAGTAAGGAACTTCTAGGAAATGAATTTACTGGCCTAGGGAGAAAATGAAATCAGCGGGAATTAAGTCCCTGACATATATGAAGGGTCCTTCAGAACGGAATTAACAGTCAGGATTGCACCCTTCGTGGACACTCTCCACCTTACTTTGCAGAGAACAAATCACGAGAGATTGCTTCTGCCTAGGATTAGGACGATCGCACGTGTGTCGTTATAAATCTGGAGTGAAAGCTCGGGAATTCAGCGCCGTTCTGTGATTCTAGGCGTGATTGTAGATGTTCGAGTGCACCTGCTTACCTCTGCAGCAAATCGCGTTTTCTGAGACCCGGCACGTATAATGCGGTGATCCAACCGAGATTACCGGGTTCTTGAAGCCCCTAGAGACGTGTAAAGCATGCACATCCCCGTTTTCTGCCCAGGAAACAGCTATGAAGCTGTCGGCAATCGACTTTACGAGCAGAGGTGTACGAAGGTGTTTTAAGCACACCAGTGAAATAATATGCGACGATGCTAAGCAACACGAAAGGCACATAGAACCAAGAGAAGACTTGACAGCAAGAGTTTACTGAAAGGAAAAGTTGTGAGAATCTTGCATCGCCTAGAGCGGCTGACTTAAAAAATTGAAACCGTGGAGCTCTTCATGTGGTACTCAATGCAGGGAGTATATGTAGTTTGGTTTTCTGCCATGTTTTAGGGGAGCATAGAGGCAACCGAAGAAATCAGAACAGTTTCGAATTCTCTGGAATGAACACTGTGCTCTTTCTTTTATGACAATGGTGGTGCTGCCACCAGAGCCACAATTTCAAAGCCAGTCATCTTCAAAACTTCCATCGCGTGATATATATGTCACGTTTTCGGCCGCATGTCTCGATGAAGAAATAATGCTTCTAGAGAAAATTGCACTATCCTTAATGTAGTAGGCAATGCGAATTTTCGTTACATGTATGACCAAGCATAACATGATGCGTTTATGTGGCGTGAGTGTCGTACTAGTCTATTGGTTATTCGTGCTGTAATAATTACTACTACAACTGCTGCTGCTGCTGTTGCTATAAAGAAAAACGGATTTTTTATACTTGCAGATTGACAGCCATATTCCCAGTGAAGCTGCTTAATTCGATAAGGCTTGGATTGTGGCTAGTTGATATGAACTCGTTTTGGTTTTTGAAATGAATGACTTTATTTTTGATAAAAGGAATTGCATGGTGGTGTTCGTGGTAAACAGTTGCACGCAGGAAACTTAATCTGCACAAAAACCCATCAAAGACAACAGCATGAGCTCACATGTGAACACACAGGTGGGCAGGCGTCAATTTACAGACTGCATGTATACAAACAGGAAGTAGTACATACATATAATTAGGAAAATACGTAACCTGTGTGCACCAGGAAATATAAAATTTACACGTGAGCTGCACAGAGTAGTTAATGCATGTTATCATAAAAGAACTGAAAAAAATTATTGTAACATAGCGCCATAATGAGTACAGCACAAACTCGAAAAAATACTGTCATTTACAGCATAGCATATCCACGAAAGCCACAGAGAATAAGAACAATTGCAGTGTACTTTTTGCACAACTACCACGAAAGAGTTCCTAAATTGGTGGACAAGCATGAGATCATGCCATAATTGTCATTGTGAAATCAGATGCGCCTCAATGATTTGCGATTTTCATTCAAGTTTTCTATTTGCTTTCTGTCTGTCTGTCTTGTACATATTTTACGTGCGTATCCAAACAATAAACAGCTGAATGGTTGGCAATCGAGGTTGTGGGTAGATTGAAACTTTTGCATGAGCGCTAAACGACTGGCAATGACTAGACGGCGCAAATGTGCTGTCTTTGCTTGTCCCATCGTTTAGCGCTCCTCCAAAAGTAAACCCATTAAATTCGGCGCACATGTGTTTGCGTTTCATTTACGTTGTGCTTTGTGTGAACAGTTCATCGCAGTAAACAATGGGACTGTTTCCTTCCAACACTCCCGTTACAAATTTAGGTTGCCTCATAAGAAACAACATCCCTTAAACGATTCCCCCACACGGCACATCATATGAGACGTTGCTTGCAACACTTCCGAGCAATTCCTTTAATGAAAAATTACCGCACAGGCCGTACTTAACCCACGTACTTTACCTTTGCATGAACATCAGCCATAACGTTCCTTCAGATTTCGTCAAATTTGATCTTGATGACTATTAGAGTCTGTACAGCAGAGATAGATAAATTCTACTCCAATTTTAGAACCCTCCTAAGACGTTGTGGAACGCCTGCATAAGAAAAGTACTGAAAAAGCAAGAGTAATTATCCACACACAGTGAACTTCGCCTGCGAATCCCCCTTCTGTTCCCACGAAATAGAAACGAGAATACTTGTGTAGTTCGTTGAGGGCACCATGGGCGCCTGATGTATAAAGCACCAAAACTGGCTGGAAGAATACAAGGGTTTGTCAACTACTTGTAAATCTCAAATAAAAGCGAGAAACGCTAACGTTTCGCCCCACCGTACATTTAGCTCACCCTCTTTCGTGACAAAACGTGAGGTCAGTATGACGTACAGTTGTTTAAATCGAATCATGCACTCTAAGCCAAAACAATCTAACGGGGCTATATGGTTTCTTCTTTGAGAGAATAAATGCATTGCCAGAACCATTACTCGCTTTCAGTTTCAGTTCCAGTTTATTCTCCATTCAATAACAGTGAGTAAGTAACAGATAGTACGCAGATGAGGGTCCCAATGTAACTGATTGCAACGGGATGCTTACGCAGTAAGGGCAATGGGACACACTGTTAGTTTCCTAGCACTTACTTGGGGATGAACTGTCAGTCCCTCCAGTTACTTTCTGGAGAATGAACCTCCCCAGCTGCTCCCTGAGGACTAACTGTTGGTCTTTGCCGTTACTCTCCGAGGATCAACTATTCATCTTTCCCGGCACTACACAAGGGATGAACTGTTCAGCACTCCATATATTTAGTTACTTCTTATGCGGCTAAATTTTTATCTAAAACATGTTTTTCGGACGCTCAACGTACAACCAGTGATGCTTAGGCCTGTGTTCTATTTTGTGTTGTAACACAAAATATGGACAGGAAAACGTAGGAACACTTTATTTTTTCTCTGTAAAAACATGTGTTCCACTTGCACAAGTGAAGCTGGCCGCACAAAGCGGTGGACACAAAATATGCGGCCTATTAAATCAAATGTTCTCTGCGCCTTTGGCGGAAAAACAATGCTAACTGCCCAGTAGAGGGCAATCTGCGTTGCCATGGCAGAAAGAGGGCTATCGTCGTCGATTGTTATCGACTCAAGCTACACATGGAGGGCCGTTGCTTCTAACAGGATAGTACCCTCGAATGTCACTGCAGACACCGGTCAGGCATCCGGGTGCTGCCAAAAAGAACAAAAATTAGAGGGTTTTACATGCCAAGATCAAGATATGACTACGAGGCACGCCGTAATGGTGGTCTTCGTATTAATAGACCACCTGGGACGCTTTAACGTGCTGCTGCAAAAAAGAGTTGAGTCAAACCTTTCCATTCTGTGTGGGCTCAGCTATGCAGCCCCCAGAACATTTGTAATAATCTATATGCTTTAGACGCTTTGATGCCGCTCAAAAAAGTGAACTGCACTTGAACAGACATCCAATCTGTACAACTCAGCAGCTAATCACTGACTAGGTACACTGGCTTGCGAAAATGATAACAATCCAATCTCTGTTTCTAAAACACATTATGAAAGCCACAGCATTCGGTAAGAAATGAGAGAACACATGCAAGCTTGAAACCTAATTGCAAAACACGCTCTCAACAGTATCTTCTGAGTGACTTGTACCCGAGTTCATGCCTGCTATACCTTTTGACTGCCAAAGGGTGCAGCTTTTGTGATGCTGCAGACACTAGGTGAAACAGATTGGGCCCTAGCCCACAGAAGCAGAAATTAAGGAAATTGACTTAACACTAAGCATCATCTAAGGAAATCAAAGTGAAAATTTTTACCTGTGTCAGCAGACTGCAAAAGCCAAAACTGAAATTTCACATTAAACCGTGGCACAATATCACATGTGTATGCACTGCATGTAAATTATTTGCAGTGTCCTCCATGAGAAACGTTAGCGAAACTGAGCATAGCCGTTTGGAAGAAGGCACGATACAAACATGCTGGCAGGTTTGCAGATATTCGCTATTTTTGTTTACGGCAAATCTGTGCACACATAGTGGCAGATTCTTTTCCTGGAATTTCGACCGTCAGGACAGCTGCACGTGCAACTGATAGTCACAAAGCATGGGCTGGAACTTTAAGTATCCACAACACACCAATATTGTGAACATTAAGCAACATTACTAAGCAAGCGGTAACCGTCATCGAAGGAATGAACATGAAATGCAATAAGCAAGCTCGTGTCATGCATACGAGGCTTACAGTGTGTATGAATAGAGGTTTCAAAGAGCCATTGCCCAACTTGGTTCCGGCTTTGAAAATGCTGTGCAGGCTAACTATTTTGCATGCTTATCTTCAGGATTATAAACAGTCCACATAAACATCAAAGGCGTCAAGAATGCTAAAATACAGAAAAAAAAGGAGAGTTAAAGTTTTGCAGATTTTCAACAACGCTCTGCGATACGGATGGCTTGAGGGGAAGCAGAAAAGCATTCCATTCGGACCATAAACCGGTGCCCATGTCATGCAATCGCCATCTGCTTTGCATTTTCACACCATCGCCCCTTCTCTTCTGCTGGTTTCTGCACACATGCATTCCATGCCTTTGTGATCCTCCCTGCAGTTACGAACATTATGGCTTGCTGTCCATGATAACAGTAGACTCGCAATAATTCTAATTCAGTATATTTTGGTGTATAACAGGTAGGTTGTCCCATGTTCTGCTTATGCTTCCATCTAATAATTCTTACTTCTGACAATCGAACCAAATTCTGGAGTCCTTTCTAGTTTTAATTATCAAGTCTATTGTAATATGAAATGTGTCAGTGAATGGTAGCTTAGGAAAAAAGCTTTGTTGTGAGCTGTATCAAAAGTTGTGTGGCTCCTGTGATGGGCGCTCTTCACATGCGTCTTTTGCCAAGAAAGCAGGACTGTGGCACAGAGTCTGTGTCATCTCAACTAGGCAGTACCCATGCAAAAATCAATGATTTATATTTGGCGCACTTGATGCTACTGCTGCTTTACTCACACTCTTTTCCTTTATTTATGAAGCTGGGGGATTTTGTAATGAGCCGCTGCACCATTTGGGCTCGCTAAACGCTATCACATGTGCGACGAACTGTAAATCTTTTGCTGACGTGCATAGTAGCTGTGCATTTTATTGCCCTATAATGTGCTGCTGGTGTGCACTCTAATACGCACACACATCTTAACATGGGGCATGCTGGAAATGTAGATTGTACAGCCTTCTAAAGCCATCCCACTCACTTCCTTGCACAGCTCCAGCTAAATGTAAGCTAGCGACATTCAAACACAATCATTAGTTTTTCAGATCATTTCCCCAGCCATTATTAGGCAGCTTCATGCCTAATGCTCTCAGAGCACATAATTTGCATTTCCATGCAATACATGAAGGCTCTTCGAAGCAGTGTTTTATTCAAATAATGCAATCATGTCCCAATGTGACGGGACACTTACCTTTTTTCATTATTCAACTTTGCCACTTGACAGATTTTTCAACAAAGACACACTAGCTGTGTGCCTTCAAAACAATAATTGGGCTGTGTTGCAAGAAGACAGGAAAATGGACACAAGAATTCATGGCAAAATCAGCGCGTTTCTCTTCTTGTCCCTTCTCAATGTCACCCAATCATGAAGATACATTTTTTATTGTACACTACACTGAAATACTCGTGAGCAAAGTTATGGTTTCATACCTGGCATAAGCAATCAACACAGAGCTCGGATACTGAACACGATGACCAACAATGTGCAAGCACCCAGTGAATGGAACAGCAAGCGAAATAATAAGGCAGAAACGCACACCAGGGAGTGGATGACAGCTTATGCATGTGCCGTTGAGGTTGCTAGAGACTAATTGTTGCTACCTAACTTATGCGATAAGTTCCTTATTACTATGAGTTTAAGGAACCCACCTTGTCAGAGTCCGTGCTCCCATGTTATTCTATGGCCATGTTTTATTATGAGCTTCTGCACTTAAAACTGCATCTTGGATTCGTGCTGTATAATAGAGGCGCTCACTTTGACAACCCCTTTTTCTACCCTGCAAAGGGCACGACACGCATTTTGGCGGATTCAACAGTCGGGCAGTTGGGCTTCATGCATCATCCACAAATATCAGCCATTCAATAGTAGTGTAATCAAGGATGGCCCTACAGCAAGTTCATCGCCTGGCTATTGTAGTTAACCGTCACACAACTTATGAATGTTGCCGGTTTTCCATTTTTTGAGCTTAACTGTCTAGAAAAGGCAGGTCAAGGTGTGGTGATTCCTGCCGCGTGCCGTGTGTTGGTCGTATATATTTGCGCTCAGGACCCACTGCTGTGAGAAAGCTCACCGATCTAAATGTGAAAACTTGTTTGGCACAATCTGTTCACGCCATATGATGTGCAGAATTGAAAAACGGGTGAGATGGACCAGATGATGACCAGATGGACTAGACAATGAGCTTAAGGGATACACAGGGTGGTCAATAAAGTCTGTAATGAAAGCATTTTGGAGACAATCATGTCTGCTATTTGTTTTATAGGTGTGCCAGTTGCTTGAAGGCAGTATTGACGCTCTTGCAAAACAACTAGAAAATAACAGAAGGGCCAAAAACTGGCAGGCAGCCCATTCAGAAAAAGAGGCAGCTTCCTATTGTGCACGTACCACAGATAAATTAAAGCAGGCTCTGCCCCTGCCAAGCACCTTGCATCTTTGATATTACTGGCGCAAAGGCTGTCAGAAATGATTGTTACTTAACCGAAATGCCCGTGACTAGCATAAACATTATCTGGGAACCTGTCATTAAATGCAATTTTATGTGCTGATTTGATACAGTTGAATACAAGTTAGACTAAATCGAAACCTGTAAGCACAAGCCAGGCATTTTCGAAAGGGGTTGCGAAGAATACATATTATATTACAGAGGTAGTACATTGAATACAGAGATTTGTGATACTGCCAATCTTCGTAACAGCATACCACTTCAGTGTTTTGAAAGAGTAAGGAGGTGCACAAGGAACCAGACAGCAGATCCACAAAGCTTATGTACGCAAGAATTTGCAAGAATGTCATTGATCAGCATTCTAATAGCATCGGCCACTCATAAAAATGATGCAGAAACCAGGGTGCTGGCCAGTCATGAACCACTGTTACGAAGGCCTGCACATGGATAGCTTTGTGAATCAAGGCCCAAGTGTTACTCTCTTGTTCTAGCTAAAACAGATACCCAAAAGTACAAAATGCTGTTGATAGCACCAACATGAACAGAGCTTCCAAGTTGGCTTTTAAGGGCCAACAGCACATATTTCAATGAAAACTAGGCGAATTTATTAGGACAATGACAACACTAAAGACAGAAATCTGGTAACGCCAAATCGTCAGTGCAACCGTAGCTTTGTGCCAAGGTACATTTACTGGCTGGTGCGTACAGCTACACTTTTTTCCGAAAATCAATCCTTTTAATACAAGAAACCCAGCTCACTTAAGCCCGAGTTTAAATATATGCGATTGCCACGTAGATGGACAGAACTAAGGTAGAGTTGTGTGCCGTCGCTTGGAGATACTCAAATTATATTTTTAATTCCACCTAATTAGGTCATTAGTCTTAATTTATTAGTTAGTCTTAGTTTAATATTTAGCACCTCAGTGGGTTTGCTCACCGTCGGGCGACGGGGTATCATCCACAGATGAACGGCTCAACAAGGCCATCGCTTACATACTTTCTTTGTATGTGTGTGCGCCTCACAAGAACTGGGACAGCGTTCTTCCTTTCATGACCTTCGCCTATAACGTCGCCGTTCAAGAAGCCACAGGATTATATTTTTCCGCTTGCTGCACGGCCGCGAGGTTACCACAATGTTAGACGCAATGCTTCTCCCCGACGCCTTCGCATCTACCACAGTCATTGCTGCCCAACATGCTCAGCGTACCGAGGAAGCTCGTCAGCTAGCTCGCCTGCGCATTTGCTCTCAGGAACACTATGATGCCCACAGGTAAAACCTCCGTCACAGAGAAGTTACTTACCGCCCCAGTATGGATCTGGAGCCCCGTCTGCCAACGCGGGAGGTTGGAAAAACTTCTCCGTCGTTATTTTGCGCCCTACCGGGTTTTTCCAACGCCTCAGTGACGTCAACTACAAAGTTGTTTGAGAGAGAACCACCCCATGCTCCCACCGTACACCACAACCGGACACCGCCCAGGGGGGTAGGATGAAGTGCTACAACACACGCTGATCCTTCCCTACTTCCGAAGCATCGAGCCGATGCTTTTGAAGGGGGGATAATGACACGTACATTCAGTGCATTTCCGTCTCTTGTGCGGTTACAGTTTGATTGAGCTTTATATTGCGTGGACGAGGGTGACGAAGAAGACGTTCTGCTCGATCAGGAGGAGGAGGGGAGGAAAGAGAAAAGTAGAAGGCAGGGAGCTTCACCAGAATAACGTCCGGTTGGCTACCCTACACCGGGGAATGGGAAAGGGGAAAACAAAGATCACAGGGTGCTCGATCAGAGCTGTTCTGCTGAGTGACCGGCTGTTGTATTTGTTAATACCGTGAGAATCTATGTACCTGCACGTACAGGGTGTCCCAGCTAACTTTATCCATATTTTAAATATATTCCAATGCACTATAAGACGCGACCAAATGCATTATGCTAACTATTGTATTGAGTAAGTCCCGCTATTTTCTTATTCTGCTAAATTGCATAATTCGTCAAAATTATTTAGGCATCGGCGGAAGCAACCGACTTAGACAAAGAAATTCCAGTTAGAAAGATGTAGAGCAGTGTGCAAAACGCCCGATATAACAGTTTCCAACTTTCTACTTATTTGGTATGACTGTTTTCCCGCTTACTGCAGATGCCAGCGAAATAAAAAAATACCACTTGACATGCCCGCTTCCGCGCTGTTATTGCAACGCTCCCAAATGCTGCGAGTACAAACGAACATAGCCTTTAGCCGGGTGTGCGGCCGCTGGATCTGCTTATCGCTATCATGAACCACCGCGAGGGAAGCACATCGATGGCGTAAATAGCACAGCCAACGCCCTCGTCACTGCCCTGTCGCCTTTTCAGTGGCAGCACATTCGTCTATATACTATGTTCGTTCGTGCGCAGAAAGTTTGGGAGCGCTGCCATCCCGGCGGGTATCGGGAGTAAGCGGGAAAACAGTAATGACTAATGGATAGAAAATTAGAAACTGCTTAATCGGATATTTTGCAAAGCGCTTCACAACTTTCTAATCGGAATTTTTGCCTGACGTCGTTGCTTCCGAAATTGGGTAAACAATTTTCACTTATTATGGAATTAAGGGAAATACAAAATATAGTGCGACTTCCTCCACACAATAGTCCGCAACATGCATTTGGTCGCGTCGTATTAGGGTGTATTGGCATGTTTTTAAACTCTGGCTAAAGTTAGCTGGGGCACCTTGTAATACATGCCACTATAGTACGTGTGCCTACGCATGAGCATTTTTTCCTGCGTTATAATTTTTAGGGTAGTCCTCGCCCTTTCTGGGGCCTAGATCTATCTATCTATCTATCTATCTATCTATCTATCTATCTATCTATCTATCTATCTATCTATCTATCTATCTATCTATCTATCTATCTATCTATCTATCTATCTATCTATCTATCTATCTATCTATCTATCTATCTATCTATCTATCTATCTATCTATCTATCTATCTATCTATCTATCTATCTATCTATCTATCTGTACATACATATTTGTATCCAACTATTTCCTCTGGGTCATTCATTGGGTAGCGCATCGGGCTGCTGCTGTGAGGGTGCAAGGTTCGAAAGCAAAGAAACGGCCAGCTTGGGCTACTCAGTATGTGGCAAAGTGTACATATGTACCGCTCTTCAACGAACCTTTTTTAGGCCGAAATGGTTCACTGTAGATCCACGACTTGGCGACTAGGTAGGCAAAGCTGCTTGAAGAAAATCTGTGACGCTTACTCGGAGCATTCGGTATGTGCTGGTTTTCAAATAACTGAAGCAGGATGTGAGACCGGGCTAGTTTGTATTTCATGCTGAAGTGACTAGCGCAAGATTGGACACGGGGCACTCAAAAGGCGACAAGTTCAAGCGCAATCTTCCAACTGGTGCTCATTACAAAAAGGTATGCATATATATACTCTCGCGCCTTAGGTTTTGACGTGGCCGTGGTGCGCTCTTGTTTATTTGTGATCACCATGTTGGCTTACACGATTGTAACCGATTATGATGAAGTGCGCGAGAGTATATATACATACCTTTTTGTAATAAACACCAGTGGGTAGTTTTCGTTTGTCCTTGACGCCTTTTTAGTGTCCCGTGTCCACTCTTGCGCTAGGCACTTCAGCTTCAAATAACCTCTTTGATGTGAACTTCGGTCTTTGAATATGCGACAGGAGGTGTGTGCCGCTGTGTGCCACACTTACCAAAGTTGGCGTCGTTGACGCTAACTTTGGTAAGTAGGCATGCACCACTGTGAATTCGCCACTCTACAGTGAAGAATATGATCCTTTAAATTTCTGTGATGCTGAGCGGAATAAAACCCACGTTACGAGGGTTCTTCCAGGACAGCAACCGAACGATTTAGCACGCTACAACACAAATACACTGGTTAGGTGTCGTTGTTCTATCAACGTCTTTCACGCCAATGCTTTAGCGAGCTACGCCATGAATGCACTAGTTGATGGACCTCCTGCAAAATCTGGCGACTGTGTATGTACCACTGGGCATGCGGGAAGCTAGGGAACAATTCTCAGCGTTCGCAGGCACTAGTGCGCGTCGCTTCTCGTCTCCGAGTCCACGCACGAACTTCTTGGCAGCCCTACTAGATGGCGCAGCGTGTGCAGAGAGAAACGATGGAGAGGATCCCGGTTGCCAGAAGACGCATTTCTCAGCTTTCACCCACTCTGGCGCGCCGCGCATTTCGGGGACCACGCGCATGCCTCGCGGTGGCAGGACTAGAGAACACCGAATGTCTTTAGGGAAGTGCAAAAGACGAATTACGCTGCAGTAAACTCCTCATACATAATTCGTTTTGATGGTGTCAAAACGTTGTGGGACCATCTTTCTACGCTAAACACATTAACGTCGACAGTCATTATGACAGTGATTGTGCGGAATTTCTTGCTTTCAATTCGGTTACACTGGCAAAGTAATATTCAGGATGGTTGTGTAATGATTGATGCACGTAGACAAAGCGTCACAAGGCAGTTAAGCTGATTTGAAACCGAAGAAAGTATGAGTTATATTGAGAATATGAGGTCTCATACCGGGAGGCGTCGTAGCGAGATCATTGTAGTGACCGCTACGGAGCTTCGTGATGTAGAGCCGCTACGGAACTTCCGCCGATGGTTTTTGCTTATCGGTAACGATAAGGTGCCCTAGGCCGTCACTTGAACCGAATATCAACTTGAGCATCGCCCAAGAGCATGATGCGGGACCAGTCAATCAATCAGCCAAGTCGCGCGCTAACTAGCTGTTGAATTGTAGAGTAATTGCCACTATGAATCCGGTCAGTACAAAACGTAGTCATCCTTCCTGGTGTAAAAAAAATCACTCATACAAGGCTGCTCCAAGCCCGATACCAAATTTGTAGCAAATTATCCATCCGTCATTTTCTTTTTTTTTGTCACGTCGCATTTTTTTTCACCGGTGGTTTAGGGCTTCAGGAGTGTCGATAAACGAGGAAAGTTCTGCAGTGTTGCACTTTGTTCACGAGAGAGATAGTGGAGATTGCTTTCTTTTTTTTTTTTTGCAGGGGCTCAATTTTTATAATCCGCGTTATGTTAAAATTTCTGTAATCGCTTATTTTTGTGTCTACGCTTTCTTTGCTCATTCTCATATACTGGCTACGGGTGTGGGGTTTGTTTTTACGCGATTAGGAGTCCTGTCTATACTTACCCCACCTTGGCATGCTTCTGCTGCCTTGAAATTTAGCCCCTGAAAGGTCGCACACGTTCGCGGAAGCAGTAGTTCATGCGCAAGGTCATCCAATACAAAATAAAACCACTGTACGTTGCACCCCCTCCCCCCCCCCCACCCCGCTATGACGTCAATCCAGACTACGTATAAAACCAGTCACGCAGCTTTCTTTGCCGTTAGGGCACACGAACTAAGGGAGCCTTACCGGCTGCGTTGCTAGAAAAACGGAAACGACTCCAGGCCGAAGCTGCTCGATGTCGCAATGCTGCCCAAGAAAGATGGGTTAGGCAACAACTTCATTAACATTTGCGGAATGCCAGGCGGAAGAGCCGCACAACACCCTAGCATTCCAACTACTTTGGATACCCGAGCGTGCAGGTTTCTTTTTGAAATCTGCGATTAGATTAGCAGAATCGACAGTGGTCCGCAATTTCTAATTTCGTTCCGATCTACCTTTTTATAAGCAACAGAGATTCGTGCTAGTTTCATTTTATGACAAATATATAGAGAGATGTGTATTTACTTATCTATAAATTGTAATGCTGAAGTGGAAGAAGAGGAGGATCCCCAAGGCGGCACGGGGGATAGGCGCTTGATCTGAACTGATGTTCTTCACTAAGGACCTCCGGAACCTGCGACCGTCTTAAGTAAACCCACTTTCTTTAGGGGGAAGCACTGGTTATTTATCCTATGATTTCTCGCATATCATGCGAAGGAGTTACATTTATCATGGCTACTGTCAAACTCCGTCCCCTAATATAGAATCCCGATGCTATCAGAATATACCCACGGGCAATATCATGTTTTACTACTTGATCCGTATAACCTCAGTAAAAGTTTACTGCCCGTAGGAAATTAAACGAGCCTCTAGCAACATGCTGTCAAAAATTTGTTGCGTCGTAGCGATCTGGTGCAGCAACTTCCAGACGGTATGGCCACACGTGTTTCGTTCTTGTGTCTTTTTTAGCTTACCAAGTAACTACCTTTTTTTTTTAGTTTTCTAGCTCAGAAGGGTAACACATGACAATGTAGCTCATTTTTCTTTTTTCTTCTTAAACATTAGTTGTCAGAAAGAGCTCGTCTTGCGTCCTTCGTTTTCGCGTTGCCATCATTTTCCGCACTGACTCGCCTAACGCAGCTGAATTTAGTTTTCTCTTTAGTGTGTCTGTTAGCTGCCACCGTCGCATGGAACCGGCATACCCTACTGCTTGCCGTCCGCTTAAGTTTCGCCAGCCAGCTGAACCGGTGCATCACTGAACGTACGAACATTGCCAACGCGGGACAGCGTGGGTGGAACAGGGTAGAGAGAAAAAATTCGCAGTTCCTCCCCAAAGGCAAAGCACCGATTGCGATAGCAAATTAGTAGATAGCTGTACGAAGTAAAGATAGTAGTGTTATCAGCCATATAAACTTGTAAACATTCGCTTACTAACTAAACTAGCAAAGATCGAATGTGTAAGCGTGACTCAACGAGGACGTAGAAAGAAACAGGCACAGAGTGACAGCACTGTCTTTGTGTGTCCGTTTCTTTCTACGTCCATGTTAAGTCGCACTTACACGTTCTATCACGGATTAAAATCAACTAGCGCGCCAACGTGTTTAGACTAAATTAACCACCACGGTGTCACGCACGAGCAGGTAAACATGAACGCATCTCCCTCGATGAGCACGGATACTCTCTGCGAAAATTCTGGAGTGAAGGATCGCGGCAGCAGCAAGCAAGTCAACCTTCATGCATGTCTCGCTTTAGCGCAAACGAAACGTCGAAAGCACAGCGCATACGAAGCTACCGGCACTACGCGCACTCTTCAAACATCGCAGACCGCTTTGAAGATGAGGCCCGTGCGGGTGCGCAATTTAGCCACGTCGCACATCACTTTCTCGACACACGAGCGCCGGCAAAGCGTCTCTACGGCGTCCGCCAAAGTGTCTGCTACAGCGTCCGCGATTTGCGTGGCCAACGCCGTAGTAGACGCCGTGGTTATCTCCACTTTGTACGGAGCGGCGGGTCAGGCCTCCTCCCTCACCTCTCTCTCCTCCCTGCCTCGCATGGCACAGGAGATGGCACGTATCCGGACCTCGTTCCTTGCTGGCTCACGCTAGATTAAACCGTGTTCGCCGCCTCACCCTCACCCGCTTTTACTCATGCGGAACCTCACGGCGACGGCAACGGCAGAAATGCGCCTGGAGTTTTCATATAATTGCTGTCGCAGCAAAACACAGCTTTTCGACAGCCCGCAGCGTCATCGAGGAAAGCGGCAGTGCGTTCTTTCTTATAATTGAGAGCAAGTAAAAAAGTAGGGTTTCTTGAACATGTCCGATTGTCAGTGGCTGACTACCAGTGAGGCAAGAAGAGTGCGCGAGTGCGAAGCAATTCGGCTGGTAGTGGAAGGTGCCTGCCGAGTACAAAATTATGTTAAATACACTTACCTCATTTCTTCGCTTACAACAGCTTTGTTGTCGGTAATGGCATTGGTTTAGATGCTTTAGATCCCTATCTATCACTTTAGCTTGGCCTAGACATTGCTTCAGTTTCCTTAGAATCAAGGATTTACGCACCGAGCTGTCGCGGTAAAGGACGAGTTCGTCAGATCGTGCGTAGAGCGCGTACAACGAAAATCAAATCATGCCCAGAGAGTGCGGTGCCGACACAGATTACATTATATTCTTCGGTGGAGCAGTGTGACCGTTACGCTTGTCTTTCATGAAAGTTTCTACCACGTAGCATAGGTATGATACTAGACTGTTAAGGGATCCACGATGTCGAAGCTTTCTATTTGTTGATGTAAAGCTTTCGCTATTTGTTGCATCCGCCTTTGCACACCTGTCCATTTTAGTAACTTGAATTACTACACACAAACTTGACCAACTTTCAGCCATTGTCAGCTTCGTTGAAAGCAGGTCGTGCAGCTCGTCGAGAGGCAGCGCGAAAAGACGCAAGTGGCTATATAAGTGCAGCTATAACAAAAAAAAATGAAGAAACGTCCAAGTAAACGACAAAAAGAAGAGAGTGCTGGGACTGTCTAATGTAAATATATTTCATTTCTGCAGTCAGCACTACTCGATTGGTCAAAACATTTTTCGGGGCGGCCACCCAAAAATGTCTCAAGAACGGGAGAAACTGACCATCCGGTATGACGCGTACACGCTGGTTATTTAGAGATTTATTTATTTACTAATACCGCAGGCCCTTTCCGGCCCACGCATGAGTTGGCTGAGTCAACAAAGCAAAGAAATAAATTACAACGAATACGGAACAACGCAAACATGAACTACCCACTGCCAATAAGCCTGTTTATTCTACCAAACACTTATAGCCCTAGAGATGCGAACAACTGCAATTTCAATCTCTCTGCCACTGGTAATGTCCACGTAAGCGGTTGTCGCAATATTATGGTGCAACAATTTAGCAAGAAAAGTAAAGCCAGTTGCACCCTGTGAGAGCTGTAAAAACAGCGAAGCTGGAGGTCGTTTTCTCAAGTTTCAATTCGTGTTTAGGTCGATTTTCATGAAATTCTTTTGTCTCGTTGTCGTTGTTTTGCTTGATTCGAGCTTCGGTTGCGGATTGCGCACGCTCTCGCTTGTGTGAGGTTGTGATCAAACCACAGTCTATCCCACACTTCGCAGCTGTGGCCACACTCACGGTTGAGGAGTGCTCTCTTCATCCGTGGGAGAAATCTGAATGCGTCGACCTCTCTGCTCGGCCTGCTACTCTCGAAGTTGGGGGTTAGCTTGCGTCTGCTAGCGCTTGGCTAGGGTTGCCTTCACTTCAAAGTGGGGATTGGCTTGCCTCCACCGGCGCATGGCTTGTGCTTCCAGTTCGAGATACTCGGTGGTAGCGGCTTACCTGCGCTGGCGGTTCGCTTGCCCTTCTCGCACTCGATGCTCGGGATTAGCGCGACATCGAAGTTGCAGCCCTCTTGCGAGCTCCCTCCGCATATTGGTTGGAAATGGCGCGCCGGAGAAGCATCTGCTCCTATACCCCTCTCCTCCCCCCTCCCACGGCGTGCTCTAATTGGTCTGCTCCCCTCCCCCCTCTGGTGCGCCCTCTATTTGGTCCACTCCATTCCCAGCGGGATCCCGCTCCTACCCTCGGCGTGCCCTCTGCAGGTGAGCTCTGGAACCTTGCCACCCTGCTTAAGACCGGACACCGGACGGCGAAGGCCTGACTAAAGCGCGGCTGTTAATACGTTACAACTTGACACTAAAGAGTTAAGAAATTTCATACTCGCAGTGAAATCCTTTTTGCTCGCAAAGATATAACTCAAGATTGGGCGCTATAACATAGAACTATTTCAAACTTTTCTATTCCAATTCTGCAATCAGCCCACGGCGATTGGTTACAAACGTTTCTGGACCACCACTACTTCACCTGTCTGTCAGGCGACTTCACGAAAACCGCTATAGCTCCGCATCTGATATGACATGTACGAACTGATTATGCATAATCTGACCGAACAAAACAAAAATAGTTATTTCTGATTGGAAGCCTTTTTGCCATTAGCCATCGCCTATTGGTGAAAAATTCTCGGGCTGCACCCGCTTCCCCTGCCTCTCACGCGACGTCACAAACCCGCAAAAGCTTACCGCGTCAATGTGACCAATACGCATTAAATATGCATTAATATGCCGAACAAAACTAAATTTTCTTCTGAATAGCCGCAGGCTGTCCCGTTCGCAAAGGAATAAAAGATGGCTGCCGTCGATCGCTCCGGCACTGGCTACTCGCCCCTGCCAAGAGCATGGGTTTAATTGTTGTAATAAATCGTTTTGCGTGGCCGCGTAACGTTTTCGAGAACTTTCGGCACGTTTACGACCTCGTTCTGCCAACTCTTCTTTCCTGACGATCCGTTTTAGCGTCATTCTTAAGCTTCCGTTGCATGCCGCCGCGATTGTCGACGAGCCACCGCAAGCTAAATAAGAGAAAGCGGACCAATCGCAGACGCCGGCACCACCCTCTTCATCCGATTCATCATCATCAGCCTGGTTACGCCCACTGCAGGGCAAAGGCCTCTCCCATACTTCTCCAACTACCCCGGTCATGTAATAATTGTGGCCATGTTGTCCTTGCAAACTTCTTAATATTATCCGCCCACCTAACTTTCTGCCGCCCTCTGCTACGCTTCCCTTCCCTTGGAATCCATCCGTAACTCTTAATGACCGTCGGTTATCCTCCCTCCTCATTAGGTGTCCTGCCCATGCCCATTTCTTTTTCTTGATTTCAACTAACATATCATTAACTCGCGTTTGTTCCCTCACCCAATCTGCTCTTTTCTTATCCCTTAACGCTACACCTATCATTCTTCTTTCCGTAGCTCGCTGCGTCGTCCTCAATTTAAGTAGAACCCTTTTGAGGATGACGCAGCGAGCTCAAAAGGGTTCTACTTAAAGCCGATTATCCGATTATCGATGTTCAAAGCAGTGGCTCGGCCCCATCGCATCCCTCTCCACTTGAGCATGCTCCTCGCCTCTTGTGAGCCCATTAGATAGGACAAGCAGCTCAGTGCAGGCAATGTTATTTGTTTTTCAAGCAAACAAAAGTGACCTATGAAAGAGGGGAACACTTGATTGGTTTGTTCAGACAGCCCTGCGGGTGATCGCCCGATGCTTGCGTCGGCGGTGACGCATTTTTGACGTAACGAGATTGGAATAAAAACATATTGCAATAGTTTTACGTTACACGGCCCATGTACTCAATTTTTTACCTTGTTTGTTTTCGTTTTCTCTTAATTCTTATCTATAATATGAGCTCCTAATTGACGGAATTAGGGGCCTCCACTAGCTTCGGTTATTGGCAGAACTGTTTTGTGACATGCTGTTTTCATTGAAGCCAACAAGTGAAAAAAAGGGAAAAAAATGAAAAAGCAACAAAACGCCCCGTTTGACTGAACAAAAGCAAATAATCATTTCTGATTCTACGACTTCATCAACATTAGCTCTGCGTTATTCGTCAATAGTTTTCGGGCTACCCCGACTTCAGCTGCCTGTCGTGTGGCTTCACAAAACCGCGAGAAGTGATAACGGAAACGTGACGTGTACCCAATAAAGCTGCATTACTATGCCAAACAGAAATGAATTTTCCGCGGAATAGCCGTACACTGCTTCCTTCCGAAAGGAATAGAAGATTGCTGCCTGCCAATCGCTCTGGAACTGGCTACTCGGAGTTGCCGGGCAGAATGAATTGGTTGCCTTATATATAAAAAAAAATCTGCGGATTCCATGCATTGTGGGAACCAATATAAGCAAAACTTTGTATCCTGTGTCCTTTGATTGAAGATAATTAGCGGTGATGTTGGCGACGAATGGGCAATTTCTTCAGCCTTTAGTCCTATACAAGAGTGCTGAGCTAAGGTTAAACGTTACCTTGCGTGCACCACTGCTGTTTGTCTGCGTAGTCCACAGAACAAAGAGAGAGGCGTTTTTGCTTGAGGCCTTGTTGTGCTTCATTGTTCATAATCTCTGAGAGGGTTAAGCATTATCATTGCCCCGCATGGCACATCGCATCATGGCAGAAAGTATTAAACTTTCATTGAATAATAGGGCTACACGTGCCAAAACAACGATCGGCACGCCGTAGTGGCGGGCTGTGGATAAATTTTGACATCCTAGTGTTCTTTAACGTGTGCATAAATGCACACGCTACTTTAACGTTGTGCATACGCTACCGTTAAAGTGCGCCTGCCATGGTCTGGATTGAACTCATGACCTCGAACAATGCCATGGCCATCAAGCTATTGCTGCGGGCGCAGGATTGTTGATTGGACGTGTGACCCCTTCCGTGGTGTCACCTAGACCCTACAGTGTTTTAATGCGCCTTTGCGTCTGCAAGCCCTGCGTCATTTATCCACTTGACAAATTTGCATTCTGTTTATTTTTCAGAAATACCAGAACAGCACCTTACCAAACTTTCAGTTTGCATGCAACTGCTGTATCCTTGTGTTCTTCCGTCATCGTTTCCCAGTCCCGCTCCCCCATAGTATGAGAATTTCGAGAGTGGCAAGCTATTCACCCATTTCGCGACTGTGTTGGTTCTAACCATCACTGCCTCCTGTGCCCCTTCTGCCTACAGTTATATCTACATGCCCTCAGAACTTGCATATTAGTAGAAAAGTAAGCGCAGAAGTAGCGTAAAAGTCGAAGCAAGAGACGAAGGAAGCATTGCTTTGAACGTTTTGCGTGACAGTGCAGAGTTGTCCAGCCCTTTCGGCGCGTACACCCGTGAGCAAGAGTGTACGGGCCATAGGGTCACCCAAAAAACAGAATTTCTTTGTAATTAACGCGCATAAACGGAAACTGTTGACTGCAATAGGAAATTCATAGTTGCAAGTTTGGACTGCAGTCTCTAATTTGAAGTTTCGTTAACTTGCAGAGCAAAACATGAGTTTTGTCGCGCAATCCCTGGTACGTATACTTTTGCTCAAAGGGTGTACACGACATCGCTTTACAAAATCTTCTTCGCTGAGGATCTGCTTTTTTTATATTTTTCACCTTCCGTGGCACGCCACGGCGACTTTATACCAGCCACCGCCAGCTAGGCCAGAGGAAAGGAGCCACTCGCTGATGCCATTAGCACCCTTCTATGCTAGGCACTGTTCTAGCTTGGCCCAAGCGAAATCCTCTCCACTTCTGCGTTCTCCTCGCTTCTTGTCAGCCAATAAAAAAAAGCGTGTTGAGGGGTGCTACGCAGGATGCACCGAGATTCTCGTTCCCATAAGTATTACATGACTTAGCTCGATGGCCGTCAGTGAGCGCAGATAGCATGGAACACGCAAAACAGCAGGCAAAAAATATTTCAACAAGACGCCGCGTATGAGAGCGTGCACTCTTAAAAAATTTACGCCATTTGGGGCTTGTCCCTCAACGTTAATCGTCATCTGTCTTGCCCGCATTTCATTTCTTTAACGCTGCGAGCCCGGCACTTCCAAGTCCCGAACGGCACTCGCGTTATCAGCGTGACATAGCATTCTCGTCAGGAAAGTAGTGAGCCCCGCGTTTTAATTTCAAGGAAAAAAATAGCGCAGGCATGGCGGATGACAATTATCGCTGTGGGACAAATATACCCCCCAAAGGGTGGAACCGTTTTGAGGGACAAGTAACTTTATCAAAGCGAAAATAAATTTCATGGACAGATGGTGGTCAGGCAGTGCCTGGCTGCCACTTCCTCGGCTCGCTGAACGGCCCGGAGTTGCACGTTGAGGCTAGGCTACCGGAGCAGATTGTCCCACGCATCCGGCGAGGGAGTGGTCAGGAGAACAGGCGGGGATGGGTCCTTGCTGCATGCAACTGCTTTAGGAGTGTGAGCGAACCTTGCACGGTACACTGCTTCCGCGTTTCAAGCACAGAAGACTGCGCTATGAAACTTGCCAGCGCCACGCATTGTAATCAACGGAGTGCATTTAGCCATGCCGTGAGTGTCCAGCTGCCTATCTGAACACTTTTCGTAAGCCGCTTGCAACATTTTCCTCGGGCACGTCAAGGGCGTGCCGCCACTTTTGGGCATTATCGTTCTATCCAGCGTCGAATGCGAACACCGCACATGCGGCGCATTCTTGCACCTACATCTTCCCCCAATCGAATGCGTTAAAATACAGCAAATAAAAGAACAAAAGTGATTTCTTTCTAAAGGTATCTGTTTTTCGTTTTGAGTGCTATACATTTTAGATGACAAACGGATATCGACCGAATTATTTCGTTTTACACTTTTAGCCGCGAGTGGCGCCAAAGAGGCGAAAGCTCACAAGCGGATAGATTGTAGAGCGTCGCACGCAGGAGGGAGTTCCTACGGTGAAAAGTCGCCAGGGGTGCTGCACTACTATTCTCGATCAAGTAAACTTCGACAATGATATGACCATTGCCTGTCCATTAGGGGAATGGCAACGCAGAGATGGTGCTTCGCTGTTCGCCATAGGTGATTTGTTAACAGTGGTGCCCAGTACATCACCGATGATAGTTCGTTGAGCGTGTTTCATTTCGGCAGAGAAGATTGTTGACGCCTCTCAGCTGAGCCCCGCGCTGCTTCTACCGAAAAATAAGTTACGCGTGGTAGAACCGTGGTGGGTGCGCGCGCAAAAGTTACATGCATCGCGCGGGGCGTCACCTATGTTTTTTATTGATAGGCTAAATATGCTAAACTAGCACATCGCGAAACCCTCCCGAGTTGGACTCGGGAACATGACGGCGGCTGCCTGCGTCATCACATCATGCGGCCGCAAACGTCAGTATGGTCGACTGTCTCGACTAGTTCTCCTACATGACGGACTTAAGGTTTCAGTGTCATTTTCGTCTTTCCAAAACGTCCGTGCGCTGGCGGCGCGACGACTTAAGCGAAGACCCTCGTCTGCGGAGACAGTGTGGGGGGCGAATTCCGGGCACAGATTGGTGTTACTGGGCTGCGGAGTAAGAGTTCGTGCGATCGCTCCAGCTCCTTCTGGCGTCAAGGGCTGGGTGTCCACCGCTACCCAGAGCCAGGCTAGGTCTGGCGGCGTCATCGGAGTACTTGGGCACCTGGAAGGACCTGGAGTTCAGCCTGAAGCAACCAACTTGCGACGTGGTCACATTATATTGGAAGACTCATAATGAACGTCGGGTCGCCTTCTGGTGCAACAGATGCCGGAAACAGTAATGGCAAGTTACACGCTACCGCTTCCCTGCACGGGCAGAGAGGCGAAGGAATTTACTTCGCCCCAACACTGCCGTTCTCTGCCGTCCACCTTTCCAGGCTGCAAGTGATTTGGCTCGCCTACTACGTGAGCGAAAGCGTAGCCGTTTGGCTGTTGAAGTAGATGACCGGCGACAATTGTTTCCTCTGTTGAAGCCCACCATCGTCGTCTGGAGGAAGTAGGCCCGCGAGGTCGTTCAGGACGGCATGCTGTCACGACCTCCACTAGGTGGCTCTGGGACGACAGTGAAAATTGTCAAGTGCTTTCTTAGCGACAAGCAAAAGTACAATCGAGGCCGCCTGATGACGGGCGACAGCGTTCCGCCGATCCGCGGTAATTACGGAAGTGTTGCAGGTGGTGGACCATGGGTCTTCGGCATGGTGTGCGCCACCGGATGGGAGCTGCGACTTTTCAATGTTCAACCGGGGAGCGTTATTCCAGTGTCCAAGGGGCCGCATGCGATTGTATGACAAATTTAGTGGGTGCTAACGGGGAGAGCCTGAATCTCCATCGAAGACAGCCCACCCCATTTTGAACTTTGTGGACCCCATCACGGGCGCTCACACGCAGTAAATAGACATTGTCAAAAAGTGAAGCGCCACGCCGTCAGCAGCGGGTATAGCGTTACTGCACCGCTGCTGATGTGCTACCTGGCATGTAGCGGCAGTAATTTAACGGTCACCTGCTCTGAAAAGACCGTTTCTGGTGTTTGTTAGAACTCATAGATCAATCGGTGCTACCCAGTATGAAGGTACGCCACAAAGTAAAAGAAAATAAAAGCGTGGTTCTTTGACCCTTTGCTTGCATGAGTGTTTTCCGGAATTCCTGCGTGCTTACGCGGTAAGCGCGTGGGAAACCACATCTGCACTAGGTGGCGCTCACTTTGTCTCGCAGCCTTACTTTAGCGCGAGCAACGAGTGATCTGTTGAAAGCCCAGTGTGAAAGCTGGCGCACACCAATCTATGCTCGGAGATGCGATCTCAAGCACGTAGCGAGCCGCGCTCATCCAAACCAGAGGAACGATGACGGGGAGCGTTCCATTTGGGTATAACGCGAAACATATTAAATTACAAGTTAGTCTAATACACATTGTGTGTAAATCTTGCAACCTTTGAAATACTTTTAAACCACATTAAAGTGACGAATAATTTTGCACTAAATTTGTTGATTTTATAACTTCCTTGTGCATGTAATGCCCTAGGTGGAAAGATAAACAAGTGAAAGAAGGCACCGACCATGCACCGACGGTATGATCACGTGAGCCCCATTGTCGACCACCCATAATCTAGATAAAGCAATGGAACAGGAGGCGTGCCGAGTAACAAGTATTGTCTTGGTGCCATTAGTTCTTTCATCATGGGGCTTCGCCAGAGCTTGCGAAGATTCCAGGCTTCGCCGAATTCGGCGAATCCAGCATAGCACTCAGGTCGGCAAAAGCTATTCGCTTTGAAAGGAAACAGAGGTAATAAACGGGGAAAGCGTTTGATTGTGCGGTTTACACAGCGCGGTGGGGCGCCGCCCGATGCTTACGTTCGCGGTTACGTAAATTTGATGTTCCCAGGTTTAATTGAAACCGGTTGGAGTAGCTTTACGTTAGAAGGCCCCTGTTTACGTATTTTATGGGTGCAGAACAGGTGTCGTTTTGTGTAGTCATTGTTTTGTGTGCTTTAGTTGCTTTCGTCGCTTTCAAACGGAAGTGGTGGCATACACGCGGAACTCCTTTTAATGAGGAAGTCTAATTCAAACACTTTGCACAGGGTACACACAACAAGATAATTATGAAAAATTTTGAAACTATGCTCAACCCCTGACCTATGTACAAACACTTCTCCGAAATTGCTAAAAGACAAAGCATATTACAATAGCTGGTATTTCTTGGTGAGTGGCGTGTTTAACGATAATATACGTCCAATAATTGCAACGACATTAATTAAAAAATGATTCTGGTGTATTACTTTCCAAAAGCGCTATTTCATAATCAGGGACGCCGTAGTGGCGGGCTTCGGAATGATTTTGACGACGACGGGGTCTTTAACGTGCACCCGATGCCGTATACAAGGCCGCTTTAATTTGGCTTTCGGCCCTATCGAAATGCGGCCACCGCGGCCGGGGTTCGATTCTGCAATCTTGTGTTTAGTAGAGCAACGCCACAGACGCAAAGTCAGCAGGGCGCGTATCTTTTGGAACAAATGATGTGGCCGTGGTAATTACGCCGCCGCTGGGCGGCTATGCCAATCATCGACAACAAACTTCAGCGTCATAGTGACTAAGGAATGTAGGCAAAACAAAAGGCAGAAATTCAATATAGCAGGTGATTAGAGCACCACTTAACGCTAGCATAATGTGCTGTACAATATGTGTAGTCACAGCGCGCTGTATATGCGACAAGGGAACGTTGAGTCACAGCGTGCGTTGTCAGAACAGTGTGTGATTCCCTCCCGATGGTGTTCTGCTTGTCGCGCCAGAGCAGTCGATTGCGATTCAGCAAGTCAGTGCCCTTTGCAACGAGAAACCGCTCGTAGTTTCGCGGCCCCTGGAATCCCACTATGCGTCAACACGTGTGTGCCCTATTCGCTTGGCAATCAAGCCTGCAAAACTTTAATGAATTGCTCGGGGATTCAAACGCAAGACCTTGAGCACAAGAGCAAAGTTAAAGCGGGGAGGCCATATTCTTCACCAGGTGGCGGACAGTTTGTTGCGCGAGAGGACACTAAAGAAATGAGTGTCCTTCGGAAGCAGCGGGCGTTCCTGATGTTGTGGTACCTGAGCTATACTCCGGCCTCCACTTACTTCGGTAGCTCCTCTGCGCTTACTATCGGGCCACAAAGCCTGCGAAACTGTCGTTGCTTCCATGGGGATTCGAACGGAGCACCTCTAGCACATGTGCTCAAGCTCATGGTGCCAGTTAGAGTGGTTAACGGACGCACGTCAACGTATCTCTTGTCAAGTTCCAACTGCTACAATTTAAGAATTAGCGAGACCGGACCAGCCGTGGTTATGTGAGTGATTAGTTATATAACGAATTTCCAAACTTCATTTCGCCTTCAGCTGCGAGTTGATAACTAATATTCAGTTTGGAACAAGTGAAATGACCTAACAAAAATAAAGCCTCAATGTTAGATCAAAACGGTCACCTACTGTCTCGATGCTCCAAATTCATTTCTTATCCCGGCAACGAACAGTCACCACATGAAAGGGCGTAGCGTTTAAGGAGTTAGTTATTCGCCATTGCCCGGCGCAAAATAAGATAGTGCGCTTTTCCGACACAATGTATCAAGCTGAACACTGTGACCAGAATACCGACCAGCTTGGGTTACGGCGCCGCGCATAATAGGAACGATAAAATCTATTCTTCCTATTTCATTCGACGTTTTCCTTGATTTTTTATGTGCTTTCCCCAGATAGCTGCGACCGCATATCAGACATCTCAGATTGCCTGAGGCCGAGACGGGTGGATTAGCAGGACACGAATTCTAATTTGGCGCCTCCTTTCATTTCCGTTTCTCGCTCAACGGTTGCTAGCAGTTCTCGCGACAAAAATAGTCACGAAAAAATGTCGCCCTTTGCGCCCGTTTCTTATTCAGTGAAGCACTGCACAAGCCAACTTTTGCCTCCAATACCTATTGGAAGCACGTATCGTGAAAGATTGATTTAACTTCTCGCGCGTTCAGCGCAAGGCGACGCTAAAGGAGGCTCGAAGACCGCAAGAATGTAATTGTTAATCTCGGAGACATTGTTTCCATAGAGAAGCGTGTACCTAGCGGTGCCTGCCACCACGGACGCCATTGGCGACACCAGGCGCTTCCTGGCCACGCAGAAAGCGAGGTCCGATGCATGTCACACCGATTGCGAAAGCCATTGTCGCCAGGCTGCTGGGTGCCACCTGAAAGAGCTCGAATTGGTGCTTTAACGCATTACGCAAGGCAGGGTTGGACGGAGGGGCAGAGGTGGGGGGGAGGACACGTCTCTTAGTGGCCCTCCTTTCTCGAAAGCTATAGTATAAAAGGCATCGGCTCCTTTACGCGGATTCAGCAGCAGTCTCAACCACGACCGGACGGAAGCTAGCGAAGCAATGGTGAGTACCGCATCCGTGGCAAACTACTCGCATCTACACAGTGTCCTCCACGTTGCGGAGCTAATGCACTGCAGGATTCGCGAACAGATCACTGTGAGATACAATCGGGATGAAGAGCACTTCAGTTACAAGAGACGGAACGCGGAAAGATAGCGTGATGCGTGGAAACGTTGCAACAATCGCAGACGTCCGCGCCAGCCACAAAGCATAACCTAAGACCTCGTAACACCGTGAGGGAAGAGGATAATCCTTGCTACAGGAGGATCTAGCCTTGCAAAGGTATGCCGGCAGTTGCTACGCTTGAGCTTGCAATTTTTACTTGTGCGCGGTAAATATGTTATATTTGCATGTGGCGCAAGCCAGCCGCTTATATCGAAAGCTGTTAATAGGGATGACCAAAAGAGAAAGTTGGAGATAAGCTAGCACGCCTCCACGCACCGTTAATATCAAGGAACAGGTGACTAATAGAATTTGACTCAGAACTTCACTAGTCTTTTAACAAATCGGCCTCCCTCAGAAGCTTCTAATAAAGTGGAAACACGTCCCTCCTGAAAGTACAGTATAGTTGCGAGAAGACTCCATGTGATCCATAGTCGCGCACATATAAGCAGAGTACTTGCAGGCCACTCACCACCAGGTAGAACACTGGAAACCTTTACTTTGGTTTATTTTAGATGCCTTGCGGCACATCCTCTCACCGACCCCGTCTCCCTCCTCCCCAAAAGAAATATTACAAAGTAGAGCAGACGTCTATATGCGCCCTAATTACGCCAAGAAAGTGGCATACATTTTTTGTGCGTGAACATCAAGCTATTATTTATATTATTTTTGCACCCAACCATCCATTCTCCGAAGTGTTATTAACGCTACATTTTACTGATAATGGAAGAAACAGTGTTTTTTCTTTTGCGATCATTACCACTGTGGTTGTACGGTCAAAGTAAGTAAGTAAGAAAGTCAAAGTAAGATTTTTGAAAGTCTGCGTTCTCTCAAGTCCCGATATGCGGGAATGTAGCCATCAAAAGACGATCAACCTAGTGGAGGCATGACATTCATGCAAATATTTACACAAGCGGCAGGTGGCAACCATTTGTCAATAAGGGGGAACACACTTACGGAACTAAGTTTCGTCAATTTGGGCCCACATTAATGTATCCATCACATCACGGGAAACAGCAACTCCTGTACACACAGGCCGGTAAAGAAAGGAGAAAACATTTTGCGTGTACCCTCTAAAAGAAGGTTATATTAGAGGCTGTGCAAAATTTTGTCTGGGAGATGCGATAAGTAAAACACTATTTCGTTGAGAATCCTTTTCCTTGGAGAAATACTTGAGTTCGGTACGAAACCTTTTTTTGTGCGTGGAAGAGACAGTAGAAATGTGTCCCATTCACTTCTTAATCAACCTAAGTATGTAAATACCCTCGATTGTATAATAGAATATAAGGTGAAGATATTGATGTTTTAGAATCACCAAGAGGCAAACATATTAATGTATTTGTGATATGCGTATTAGAATTGTACGATGTACATAAATATTGACATTTCACTACGTGAGTGGAACCATTGATGTAGACTGTCTGCTATCTGCATAATACCACAGCATTCTTTAGTGGCTTCAAAAAGATAGACGTATTCATGAGTGCGTCAAATGTTCTGGCGCTGAATTAAGCATGCGGAGTTTCAAATGTTTTCTACGTGAACCTATTTTATCTGAACTTTCTGCTAACACCAAGTGGACGTCGTAACGCTCAAGGACTTTATCAGAACTTGGTTAGCTTTATTGCCTTGTATAGAAACTTACATCATTTCGGCAGTTTTATTGTCTGAAAGGTGTAAGATTAAAAAAAAATATAAGCAAACAGTTATTTCTCAAAAGTGAACATGCCTCTGTCTTCAACCTGGCCGCATTAGCGATATATAGCAGAAGCTGCAGCCACGAATGAATATCTGCCATTCGTTCCTTTGCTGAGAATGTTATTCTAGTGCTTCTCCATTTCACTGGTGACCGAGCAATGTGCAAAATCCTAAGCCATCGCCCCTCCACCCTTTACCCGCCAAATGTCGAATAAACGAGATGAACTGCGTGTCTTGCATTGAATATTGTGACATCAGCCAGGAAATGTAAAAGGTACTAGGGCAGGTAAATTTGTTTCAACAATTTTTGTACACTACGAAAAGCAAATTTTTCTGTTTGCTTAGGCTTAAAGTTACCATCGAAAGATTCCTTCAGACTTTGCCGCCATTTGTGCTTTCCAACTACTTTAGTTTTACAAAAAGTAAAACTTAAGCTTGAAATTTTAAACATGCAGAACCTGAGAAATGCTCTTTAATGAAATGCGCATCACCGCATGCATCGTCGTCATGTTTCTTTTGTTATTTATAACAAAGATAAGAATTTTTCCCGTGAACTTGAGGCTGAATGCAAAATATTTTATTGTGAATTTCAGTATTAAGGTTTAGGTGTCATAGACCCTCAAACACAAAAAAAGTAGTCCCACAGATTCGGCAATATTCAGAGGAGGTAATGACCAGATAGAATTATGTGCGCTCACAAAGAGTACCCTTACCTCTTTCCTCAATGTACAGATCCGTGCGTGCCTTATCCTCACCCTGGCCACTAGCGCCCTCGCTGGCTACACAGGCCTCGGCTATGGTTTGGGCTACGGCCTCGGCTACGGTCTGGGCTATGGCTACGGAGCTTCTTACCTGGCCGCTCCAGCTGTCGCCACCTACCACGCCCCAGCAGTAGCCACCGTTGCTCACGCTACTCCAGTCGTTGCTGCTGCTCCAGCCGTCGCCACCACCAGTTACCATGCCCCAGCTTTGGCCACTGTTGCCTACGCTGCTCCAGTGGTTGCCGCTGCTCCAGCTGTTGCTTACGCCGCTGCCCCTGCCGTAACCAAGGTTGCCACCACCTACCATGCTCCAGTTGCCACCGCTGTCGCTGCCCCAGTCGCCACATACGCTGCTGCTCCAGTGGCCACCGCTGTTGCCACTCCAGCCGTCGCAACCTACCACGCCGCCCCGGCTGTGACCACTACCACCGTCCACCAAGCCCCGGCCGTTGCCACTGTTGCCCACGCGGTCCCAGCTGTTGCCACCGTCACTCACGCCGTCCCAGCTGTCCCAGCTGTTGCCACCGTCGCTCACGCCGTCCCAGCTGTCCCAGCTGTTGCCACCGTCGCTCACGCTGCCCCAGTCTACGGATACGGCGTAAGCACTCTCGGCTACGGCGTCGGCCACTACGGCTTCGGCTATGGTCTTGGTGCCTACGGTCTGAACTACGGCTACGGCCTTGGCACTCCCGTCAGCTACCTCACTCTCCTCCGCAAGAGAAAGTGTAAGTATGATAGCCTAGCAGTTTAGCTGAATGTGTCCTGTGGAGAGTAAGGTTCATTAAGTAATTTGTTCTGGCAGAGCCTAAGCTACTAATACTGCTTTTGTTTTCTTTCTTATGCTGCAGAGGCTGGTCACCTGGATACAACCGACACCGCACTCACGTATGGAAGATTGCTTCCATTCAAATATTTATAGTCAATAAATCCTGTACATTCGAATCTAGTAATACATCTGTGTTGCCCCTCAATTGCTATATGTGCACAGGAAATTCGACGACAGTTACAATGTGAGTGGGGACTTTTTGTCTCTCCGAAAAAAAGAAAAATATATTAGAATTGTGCATGTCATGGATGCCAATATAACACGAAGCGCATTCTGAGGCGTGAAATTTCGAGGAAAAAATCCTTCCGGTGTAATCACGCAAACACAGCAGTCAAATAGGGGCTATTTACATTGGTTTTCTGCAACACCAGACGACGGTCTTGCATTAGCCCGAATAATAGCATGGAAATTATTAGACGTCAAGGGATCTTGAACGAAGAATTGAACTGGCAGCTTTCTCTCTGTTTTTGAATATTCACAGAGCACACAATGCAGGTAGCAAATCGTGCACTGGAACGTAAAACGCCCCCATTCTACGCCTGTGCCGCTGAATTTGATACTGAATGCGAGTACAATATAATATAGAACAAACTCGGAGTGCGCTCGAGAAGAGACACGAAGAACGTTTAAGCTGTGTGTGTCAAGGAGCACTGCCAGCTATGACGTTTTGAGACACACTGCCGTACATCTGCGACGATGAAAAATAAACCCTAAATTACATAATACCTTGCCGCACGTCCACGACCACACATCTGAAAGAAGGCACATGTGGGAATGAACGCAGCCTAGCGTCGTCCTTGTTGTATTGCTATTACAGTAGTGATCAAAACGATATTTAACTTTTTTTTTCGTTTTGTACCATTGAGCTAAATTGCTCACAACGTTGACGTTGCGTTATGCCTGACATTTAACCTAGAACAATAGCCTACTTAAAGCACTCCGCCACCTCAGGCCATTCAGACCGCGTAGGGCGCCCACCGTGCACAGGAATTTCGTATTCGTAGAATGCATCACAAGGAAATCATGTATATCAAACAGTAGGTGAAAATGCGTGCGCGGTCGTGAGAGAAATCGTATTGGTTGAGAGGTTAGATGAGAAAAAGGGTTTTCACGCTACTATCGGTTTAATATATACCAAGAGATCAAAGGAAGAAAGAAAAGAAGCTAAAAAAGAACGCACACGCGTCTACTCGCAAAATAACTCGGAAAGGGCACCGTCAATAAACAAATTGTTATTCATTTCAGTGGCGCAGCCAAAGGTCATAGACAGATAACACTTTGCTTATTGACGGTGCTCTCAAGCTCCAATTTCCACCTTGCCCATTTCACCGTGCTCAATGCCGCCCATTTCCGAATGCTTGCGAGTGGATGCGGGCACGTTTACTTTTCTCTCGTCCATTAATTCCTTGTTATACAGAGTGATTGCTGTTCTGTTTTACGGATTTTTTTATAAAAAAATAGCCTGTTGCGGATAAGATAATTCTGGTCTTTGAGGTGGATTACTTATAGAGGCACGGACATCACTTGCACAAGAAATTTAAACACACATTCCAGTAATTGACAAACATCCACTAGTTATGTTTTGAATGAATTACTTTACGGAACATATTGCAATTTATGAATTGTAGCTGGTGAGTTTCCACTGCATATCTGCTTGGAATGAATTTCCTATTACTGGCGGGTAACGAAAACAGGGGCCCTATAACGTAAACCTACTCCAATATGTTTCTATTCCAATATCCTGACGTCGAATTTGCGTAACCACCAACGCAAGGATCGGGCGGTCACCCGCAGCGTTGTCTGAACAGACCAATGAAACGCTCTCCTCGTTCATAGGAGGTCACTTTTGCTTGCTTGAAAAACGAATAACATTGCCTACACTGAGCGGCTTGTCGTATCTAATTGGCTGGCAAGAGGCGAGGAAAACGCTCAAATGGAGAAGGATTCGATGGGGCCGAGCCACTGCACTGAAAGTCGATAACCGGATGAAGAGGGTGGTGCCGGCGTCTACGATTGGTCGGCTTTCCCTTACTTAGCTTGCGGTGGCTGGTCGAAAATCGCGGCGGCATGCAACAGAAGCTCAAGAATGACGCTACAACGGACCCTCAGCAAAGAAGAGTTGGCAGAATGATGGGGTAAACGTGCCGAAAGTGCTCGAAAACGTTACACGGCCACGCAAGAAGATTTATTATGCGCAAATACACCTATGCTCTCCGGCAAGTGCGAGTAGCCAGCGCCTGAGCGATCGGTGGCCGCCATCTTTTATTCCTTTCGGAACGGGGCAGCCTGCGGCTATTCAGAAGAAAATTCGGTTTTGTTCGGCATATTAATGCATCTTTATCGCGTACACGTCATTTTGACGCGGTGAGTTCTTGCGGTTTAGTGACGTCGCGTGACAGGCAGATGAAGTGGGTGCAGCCCGAAAACTTTTTACCAATAGCCGAGGGCTAATGGCGGAAAGGGGTTGAATCAGAAATCACTGTTTTTCTTTTTTCTGTCAAATCATGCATAATAAGTGTGTACACATCATAGCAGATGGGGAGGTATCGCGGTTTTCGTGATGTCGCGTGACAGACAGGTGAAGGGGAGGTGGTTGCAAAGTTTTTGATTAATCGCGGAGGGCTGATAGCAGAATTGGAATAGAAAAGTTTGGAATAGTTTTACGTTATAGCGCCCCAGATACTTGTCGGCAAACGGCCTGCTGACCTAGTTCAAGGCCAGCGTCTCTTGGTTTCCGTAATTTGAAAGAGGAGGCGCTGCCAGGAATTCTGGTAGACAATATAACTGTTGCCATGACGTCGATTATCACACACAAACTCGGATACATAGAGAAAGAATGACACAAGGACGAAGCAGGAACACGGGACGAGCGCTAGCCTTCAACAATTGGTTTATTGCAGCTGGTGAGCATATATATACTCAATGGGACGCCACTGCAACAGACACAATGAAGGGAAGGAGGAAAAGCAGTCATGTGACTAGTATGTCCAAAATTCAAGCTGTTTCTTTGATGAAAGAATAGACGGCGTGCTAACCCAATCGTCACTTGCGCTAGCTATCTCAGCTGCTTCGACAATTTCCGTGGTGACGATTGTGTTAGCACGCCGTCTATGCATTTATCAAAGAAACAGCTTGAATTTTGAGCATAGTAGTCACATGACTGCTTTTCCTCCTTCCCTTCATTGTGTCTGTTGCACTTAAAAAAAAAACGCCTATTAAAGGGAATATTCAAAACTCTTCCCAAATTGTTGATACAATCGAAGAAGTTGAATGCAGTGTGCTAGGCACACATTTCAATTGTGCTAATATTGTATAAGGCTCAGAATGCGCATTTTATTTAAGCGATGGTGAAAGCAAACCCCACCATGCGTAATTTTACCACCGGGTGATCCACATAGGCGCGTACAAGTGAAAGCCAGCCTAAACCCCTTATTCAGAAGGGCATCTTAACCTGAAGCCCATGCTTGATATAAATCACGCCTGGTGGGAACGCGCACAAGAGGCTAATTGCGTTTCTTTAGGTCCGTTCACGCCAGGCCTCATTTAAATCAAGTCGAGAGTGGACTTCAAGTTAAGAGGCATTTCTGAATACGGGGTTACTGCCATTTCTGCCCTGACTGAATGTGACTAAAACTCCACGCGCAACTGGAGAGTGACCGCAGAGGATGCACCGCCCAGGTGGCAGTTTATCGCAGCTGATTACTTCAGCTGTTCGATGAAATCCTCCACATTCACAATCTGTGCAGCGTCCTCTTTGGACACTGCTTGTAATGGAATCGGACAATGTCGAGGAGGCCACGGCGTGCGAATCCGCGGGGAACCTGCACTTGAGATGAGCTTGTATTATTTCAATAAAAACAAGAAAAACCAGATATTATCATTATGTAAATAAACTTTATTCGTTACATAACTCTTGGAAGAGAACGTTGCCTCTTTTTAATCCGTGACATTACTTTTACTAAATCTGGTACTAACAAGATAGAAATGGTGCAAAGAAACAGCTTCGGACGCACTTCAGTGACAGACCTCTTAACTAAAGCAAAATTACCAGCAATAATGCAAGGAAACCGTGTATCACCACTAAAATTTCTTTTTCAACTTATCAAAGTTCATTATAAGAAATGTCTCACGGGAATAATTACTTCTTCATCGGGTTATGCCACTAGGCAACGACATAGCCGAACAATAATCCCATTTAGTACGCGTAATAATTGTTTTAAGTGTTCGTTCTTTCCACGAACAGTGGTTGAATCGAATCATCTAGCCAATTACCAAGTTTTAAAGTGATCACTTTCAGCGTTAGTTTCAAATATTGAGTAAAACTTTGTTATCTTGCTGTGCCAAAGCTATCTTCAAGCTCTGTTGACCAGATTTGTATTGTGTTCATTGCCTATGCTATAGTGTTCTTTACATATGTCTTGTTTCCCACCCGGCTAAAATCGCCAACAGGGATAGCAGTATTGATAAATAAAATAGATAAGTAAATAAATTAGTTTCTTCACATAGACTACCACCCTGAGCGTGTTACCAAGCCTGTTTTTTTCTTTTTCGAAGGCATTGAAGAATGGCTTCGGAAAAGACGGTATTAGCTAACCAATAATAGCGAAACAATATTTCTCAAATTGCTCGTAAGCACTTATATAGAACAGAATTATTGCATAGTTACATGCATGCCCGTTTGATACAACCAGGCTTAGTTCATGAATCCTCCAAGTGAAAGAAAACACCCCAAATTCTTGAAAACAATCATTTAAAGCTAACCCTTGCTGTCCATTCTATATACTATAGAGCCTAGCGTGAATGAGACGAAAGCACGATATATATATATATATATATATATATATATATATATATATATATATATATATATATGTATATATATATATATATATATATATATATATATATATATATATATATATATATATATTCAAAATATATCAAAATTTTGAAATTTTAGCGAGGCACTGCATATTTCAAAGTAAATTTCGTGATGTGACGCGCTTTAAAAATTTAGAAGCAGCACATGTAATGTGAGCTACCCAATTTGTCTCAACCATAAATATTCTGCGTGGGGCTAGCTCTACATGCGCGTAGACGCACGCGGCGGCAACGTGCCTTCTCTCCACTGCCAGATCGCTTGCTGTGCCGCTATCGTGGCGTCCGATAGCTAGCGCGATATCGATGTCGGAGTCCATGGCGGAAAAAAAACTGAAAGTCCTTGTCGGCACTATGACAGTAAGTTCTTTAGTACGTCAATAGTACTGTACAATGACATGTTCCCAGAACAACACTCAACGCTTACATATACAACCTGAATGTTTCGGAAATCGCGCGCTAGGAGAATTGACTTTCGGTGATTTTTCTCAGATAAGTTAGTACGGGCGCCTTTTTGAAGAGATTGTACCAGCTGTTACAACACACGACACTGCACCAAACAAAGACGCCTAACAACGCATCAACCACCACACCGAGCACAGTTTGTCACACACTAAGATATGGAAAGTCATGGAGTGGTTGTGCGCGCTCTGTACTAGTTCGCTCTACACTGGAACGATGGCCGAGAACAGCCAGGAATGCAAGAAAGGCATTTGAAAGGGCGTCGTGAATTCTACTAGCTAGCTTACGGAGGAAATCTATGGAAGCGACCAATGTCATTCGTGGAAACTCCCGTACAAGGCAGTGTTTTGAAAATCAATCCTCTCAGTGAACCAAGCTTATAGCTAGGCACTCCTAGCTGGCACAGTGTCTCTCCCGTCCCGAGCGTCTGGTAAAGTTAGAGACTTCTCGGAAAAATATGCAACATAACAGCGCTACATAGCGCATAAGTTTTATGCTCATGACAGATGCTTGTGTATTCACGCAGCCTACTACTGTGCCCTCGACTCTCTTCAAGTTTCAAGCCGTGCAAGAAAGACCGAGCTAAAAGCCAGTGAGAAAAATGGCGGAAAGCGTGCAATAGATCCAGATTTGTCATCCGCCTTGTCATCTTTAAGAAGCAGTATAAACACTCACCCTTCAGCTCTGTTAAGTGACCGCAGGATTAAACGCCCGAAGCATTAAAGACAAACTTATTAACGATGGTCCAAAAACCTCCGGATCTATCTACAAGCTCGAGCAAAACTTCGCAAACCAGGCACATAAAATGGCTGGCTTCTAGCGTTCTCTGTCACAGTGTGTGTGCAACTAGTGAATCATTTGTCACCGCAACCGTAATAACGCTACGCCAGTGAAAGTTCGTCGATTAGAGCGCGCGGACATGCTCTCTTTTTCTGAGGAAATGCGGTGCAGGGAAGCACGACGGCGCTACAGTCATTATTTTGCCGGCGCCAGTCCAGCTTTTGGTGCGCTTTCTCCCTTTGGAGCAGCAGTACAATTGTTTCGTAATCGAAGAAATGGTTCATGGGACGGAGAAATGTAGACGAGGTCAGTAGAGGGAAAGAAAAAAGAGCAAAGCGACAGCGAGGGCTTGGAGGAGCGGACTACGAGTGAGGAGAGGCGGCGAGCGCGCAAGTTTACGCTCTACGAAAGTGAACAATAAGAAAAATGGTTGAGGAGAGGACGCGCTCCCAGGCGAGATAGCGGGACGGCCCCGCCGTACCGGTGCCACTGCGGACTCATCGCCGCGTTTGCACGTGCACGGAATTTAGTTTGACCTTCGTATAGACGCGCACGCTGCATTTCGTCTAGAGGAAGGGTCCGCCTGCGAAAGACAGAATATGTCAGTGGGGGTTCATTAAGTTTTCTTCACTACTTGATTGAACACCTGACAGCGCAATTGCGATGCTGCTCAATGTGCAGATCTGGGTAGCGGCGAAAAACTGGCAAATAACGTTCTGCTGTGGAGGCTGAACCGGCACCTTGAGAAAAATCATAGCAGATCACGGTCAGGCTCGCAGAAGCAAGGACAAAGTGAGGAGTGAACAACACAAGTGCTTACTGCGCGTGATCCTCTGCACCAAAAATATATTATTGGACTCACTTATCCATGTCTGAATTTAATGCCCGCAATAAATTTGCGCTGCTGCTCAAAATAGGCACTCATTTTCTGTTACTCGCCGTGGCAGCTTAGTGCATATGGCACCGCGCTGCTGACCTCGATGCCGCGTGTACGATAGGAGCGAAATGCAAGAACGATCGTGTACTTAGATTAAGGGGCATGTTAACCGCAAGTGCTAACCGCATGTTAACCGACCCGATGGTCAAAAATAATCCGGTGTCTCCTCCTGCGGTTTGCTTCCTAATTAGATCGCGGCTTTGGCGCGCTAACTTGGATTTATCTTTAACCTTTTCTGTTTTCTTAATGAACACGGTTAAAGTCTTAGTCTTGTATGTATGATCACTTCCGTCTAGCGCTATATTTTTGCGTTTGCTTCATGTTTTTTACTTCGTCAAAGTCGCTACGACTGGGAATACAGCGCAAAGACACATGCGCGGCTAACGGTAATGTACACCTTTCAGGATGGTAAAATGAGAGACCGACGTAAAGGCAGTGTATGTAAGTGTTATTTTAGTGCAGGCTGTGTGGTCACTTCGGGCGCTAGGCATCTAACGACCGTATAAGGCTGACGAAAGCGCTGAAATGCCTATTTTATATTTATATCTGGATAACTTTCAGCACATGTATCTTCTACACGTTTATACAGAACGCTTTCTAGCCATCCTAGCCAGAGCTAAGCAGAAAACAGCTTACCGAGAGGCGTTCTAGGCGTCTTTCACCGGAAGTTCTCTAGACATACCTAAAGGCGCCAATACACTACGACGTGACCCGGCGCGCGCGCGCGCGGTGGTTGCGCTACGTCACGCCAGGTCGGCTACGCCGCGTCAGGCGAAATCCGTCCCCCTACAGTACAACGCCGCGCCCCTGCCGCAGCTGGAGTAGCGCATGCGCAGAACAGCGCGCCGCTCCGTGGCGCCTGTCGTGGAACATCGAAACAAATCTTGCGCGCGCTTTCTCTGTCGGTAGCGATTGCGACCGCGGACCGGACTGTGTCTCGGCGATGGCACGGATGCAGACACATTTCGCAAGACGAAATTAAGCAGGAGACACACGGTACTATTCGGCGTCCGATCCGACGTGCGGTGCCACATGCTCCGGCATGCGGCATGCGGCATGCGACTATTCGGGGCCCACGGTGCGTGCATCCGAAAGATTGAGCGGCGCGTAAGCTCCGTCGAGATACAGCCCCCCAGCTTCACTTCATATCCACATCGAGAAACAATACAAACAACTCTGCACAACACTGTTTCGCTTTACGCGAATACTGTCAATAAAATTATGCCCCTGCGAGTGATGGAACACTTCACAACGGCGCGTTGTCTACTGACGGCTCCGCCAACAACCAGTGATAGGGCCGGTAGGCCTAGCTAGGCGGACGCTGCGGCCGACGGCGCTGGCGATCCAACGCGAGCTCGTCAAAGAGCGCTTATTTTTGCCAAAACAATTAACGCTTTACATTTAGGTCGCCCGTAATTAAATACAACTGATTTACTCGACGCAGTCGTTGCGAAGGGCAAACGTGCAAGCGAAGCGAGCAGCCTCGCTCAGACGGTCGGTGTGTGCTGTCTGCCCGCGAAATGCCCTCACGTCACGGCTACCCATCTCGCCAGTAGCTTGGTGCTAGTGTATTAGGCGCTGCTTTGCATAACAGGCACACGTTCGAGATAATTTTACTGAGCTGGTAACTATATCGTGTCGGAAACAAACTGCAGCAGGCAAGGAAAAAAAAGATTGCGAGAAACCGGCCAGCCAGCGCCGCCTCCGTGGAGGGAACGTGAGAGAACGTCACATGCGAGCCACGCTGTCTTTGGCTGCGGCCAAACGACGGTGCGGTTGTCGCACGCCGAACGTCCGATCCGGCGCTTCGGCACGGCAAAACACCTCGATTCCGGCTGCCGTTCCGGTGCGTCGGACGCCGGATCGGACACCGAATCGGACCGTGTGTCGCGTGGTCTGCGTCGAAAGAGGAACAGGTCTCTCTACATAACACAGACACGTAGCCGCTGCCATTCCTTTTCGTCGCTTCAACAGCTTTCAGTTCACGAGCATAGCGGTCCCTCAGCCGCTTCCATAGTTTCAGGCACTCTTCGACTGAAACAGGGAAAACAAGACAAACAAACAGGCGCTGAATGAATAGCATATCCAGAGACGTATACACACACGTGCGTAGCATTGACGCTCCTGTTGAGAGACCAGAGTACATGCGTATCTGCTCCCGCGCGTTGTTTTCCCGCTCCGCATCCCAGTAGTCCATTCTTTTGGTGTCGTAGACACACGGGTGTTGCTGGACGACGTCCAGAAACCTTTCGATTTTGGAGCCGCACAGGTCGGGCACGCTTTCTTGCGAAGAGGCCATCTCGTTCTGGCTCAGCCTGCCGAGTAGTGAGTCTCTACCTCGACGAGAGAGGGCGCTAGGCGCTAACTTGCTCGGCGTGGTCGGCGCGAAATGCAGTCGGTTGCATTCGGCGCCGGACGACGTCCGAGCGCGCCGAATGCCGCCGGTCGCGTCGGCGTCAGGTGCCGCCGGACTGTAGAGGGTCGGGTTTTCGCCAACGTAACGTCGCCATGACGAGCGCGCGCGCGTAACGTCGGAGTGTATTGGCGCCTTAAAGGACGTTTTCTGGCCGTCATGAATAGTTGTAGACGGTTCAGCCCATTTCGGCTGGTCTAAGACTGCTACAAGACGTATTGTGCTCAGTGGGAGTGACGTTACTGAGGTTAGGAGCACAATCTACCCCCAAAAAGAGGGGTGGAAAGCAGTGCATTAGGGTTTGGCTTATACTACATGAGTAATGGGCAAAGGGTACAACAGATGGTCCCTGGACTGATGTATAAGACCACATAGTGCTACTAGCAGACAATAAAAAATTGGAGGAGGCTTAAGCTTCGCCTTCAAGAGTGCAACGCGATAGCGTTATCGCACCCCGTTCCCACCACCTACTCATTCGCTCGGCACGCTCTTGAGTCACACAAAGACATAGTTTTCATATACAACCCTTCTAAGTCCACAGCACAACTTTTTCTAATTATTTGTTCCAGGAGCACCACGCTGACGCATGACTCCTCGCCGCAGCACGGCACACATCCTAGGGAACGCTTTCCACCAGACGCACTACGGCGCTGCGAACACGTCAGAGGCGTCCCCCCTAGGAATCGCGCTGTGAGCGGAAAGAGGAGCCGCGTCGCCTGAACGGGTTCGAGTGACGCACGCAGGAAGTTAAAAGGGGAGAGAGCGAGAAAACTTATTAAATGCATGGGTATTGGGGCATCCTGGCCCCAGTCCCCGCACAGCCCCAATGCGCTCAAACGAGACGAAGGGGAGAAGCGGGCGAGTGGCGCGCCACCTGTCGGGGCAGCGCCGTACATTGCGAGGAGGGGGTCTTCTGTGTTTGTCGCAAGATGGCTCTGCGTGTGCGCCAAGCGCAGAAGAAATGTAGCGGAAACGTACTTGGCTACCCGTTTAACTGCGACTTCTGTAATTTACATGCTCATAATTACCGATATACACCGCAGTATACCTTTCTACGGCACGTTTCTAAGCAACAACGCATTCCCTAGAAGCACGTTTGTCCCACTTTGAACCATCTAACGCATGAATGAGTGGTGGCTTCTGCGTCTCACACACCGGATGCCCTGGTTCGATTCCCACCCCGCCCATCTTGCAAGTTGTTTTTTTATTGATGAGTTACCTTCCTAGATTTTTTGCTCACGGCCAACGCCGCCGACGCCTACGACACGGGCTTTTCTGCGACACGAGCTCCTTGATGCTGTCGCGTTAAAACGTTTAGAGGGATTCGCGGATATGTGCCGCAGCGCGTCGACAAATCTAGGCCGGAAATTTCAGTCAGATAAATCGGGAATTATGAGCAATAATAAAGAGACGAGTAATTACGACAATCAATTGAACCGCAGCTGATAACCATAGTCAAGCAATATAAATACTTTGGCGTATACGTTAATGTAATGGTTAAGTCATTACGATAATCTGAAAATAAAGGAGAATGCAGCAATAATTAAACATAAGCACTTTGAAGCCACAGAAGTATGAGGTGGTACTTGGCATCAATAAAAGAGTAATGGTGTCAGCAGTAACATTCGCAAATGCCATTATCCGCTTAATTAAAATCCGCTCATTTGTCGAGGTTGGAAGTAAACCCAAAATTTGTAGGCCGGTTGGCTTTGGGAGCCCACGGTAAAACCACAAATGAGGCCGCGCAGGCTGATATCAGTTGGGCCTCTTTCGAAGGCAGAGAAGCGCCGATAAAAATTTTTGAAGAAATACTCGGGAACATGGATGAAAATAAATGAGTGGCTAAAGTGCGCGAGTATCTGTAACTCAAAAAGCGTGGACACATAACGTCATCATCATCATCATCAGCCTAGTTACGCCCACTGCAGGGCAAAGGCCTCTCCCATACTTCTCCAACTACCCCGGTCATGTACTAATTGTGGCCATGTTGTCCCTGCAAACGTCTTAATGTCATCTGCCCACCTAACTTTCTGCCGCCCGCTGCTACGCTTCCCTTCTCTTGGAATCCAGTTCGTAGCTCTTAGTGACCATCGGTTATCTTCCCTCCTCATTACATGTCCGGCCCATGCCCATTTCTTTTTCTTGATTTCAACTAAGATGTCGTTTACCCGCGTTTGTTGCCTCACCCAATCTGCTCTTTTCTTATCCCTTAACGTTACACCCATCATTCTTCTTTCCATAGCTCGTTGCGTCGTTCTCAATTTCAGCAGAACCCTTTTCGTAAGCCTCCAGGTTTCTGCCCCATATGTGAGTACTGGTAACACACAGCTGTTGTACACTTTCCTTTTGAGGGATAGTGGCAACCTACTGTTCATGATTTGAGAATGCCTGCCAAACGCACCCCAACCCATTCTTATTCTTCTGGTTATTTCAGTCTCATGATCCGGATCCGTGGTCACTACCTGCCCTAAGTAGATGTATTCCCTTACCACTTCCAGTGTTTCGCTACCTATCGTAAACTGCTGTTCTCTTCCGAGACTGTTAAACAGTACTTTAGTTTTCTGCAGATTAATTTTCAGACCCACCCTTCTGCTTTGCCTCTCCAGGTCAGTGAGCATGCATTGCAATTGGTCTCCTGAGTTACTAAGCAAGGCAATATCATCAGCGAATCGCAAGTTGCTAAGGTATTCTCCATCGACTTTTATCCCCAGTTCTTCCCACTCCAGGCCTCTGAATACCTCCTGTAAACATGCTGTGAATAGCATTGGAGATATCGTATCTCCCTGTCTGACGCCTTTCTTTATAGGGATTTTGTTGCTTTCTTTGTGGAGGACTACGGTGGCTGTGGAGCCGCTATAGATATCTTCCAGTATATTTACATATGGTTCATCTACACCCTGATTCCGTAATGCCTCCATGACTGCTGAGGTTTCGACTGAATCAAACGCTTTCTCGTAATCAATGAAAGCTATATATAAGGGTTGGTTATATTCTGCACATTTCTCTATCACTTGATTGATAGTGTGAATATGGTCTATTGTTGAGTAGCCTTTACGGAATCCTGCCTGGTCCTTTGGTTGACAGAAGTCTAAGGTGTTCCTGATTCTATTTGCGATTACCTTAGTAAATACTTTGTAGGCAACGGACAGTAAGCTGATCGGTCTATAATTTTTCAAGTCTTTGGCGTCCCCTTTCTTATGGATTAGGATTATGTTAGCGTTCTTCCAAGATTCCGGTACGCTCGAGGTTATGAGGCAATGCGTATACAGGGTGGCCAGTTTCTCTAGAACAATCTGACCACCATCCTTCAACAAATCTGCTGTTACCTGATCCTCCCCAGCTGCCTTCCCCCTTTGCATAGCTCCTAAGGCTTTCTTTACTTCTTCTGGCGTTACCTGTGGGATTTCGAATTCCTCTAGGCTATTCTCTCTTCCACTATCGTCGTGGGTGCCACTGGTACTGTATAAATCTCTATAGAACTCCTCAGCCACTTGAACTATCTCGTCCATATTAGTAACGATATTGCCGGCTTTGTCTCTTAACGCACACATCTGATTCTTGCCTATTCCTAGTTTCTTCTTCACTGTTTTTAGGCTTCCTCCGTTCCTGAGAGCCTGTTCAATTCTATCCATATTATAGTTCCTGATGTCCGCTGTCTTACGCTTGTTGATTAACTTAGAAAGTTCTGCCAGTTCTATTCTAGCTGTAGGATTAGAGGCTTTCATACATTGGCGTTTCTTGATCAGATCTTTCGTCTCCTGCGATAGCTTACTGGTTTCCTGTCTAACGGCGTTACCACCGACTTCTATTGCGCACTCCTTAATGATGCCCATGAGATTGTCGTTCATTGCTTCAACACTAAGGTCCTCTTCCTGAGTTAAAGCCGAATACCTGTTCTGTAGTTTGATCCGGAATTCCTCTAGTTTCCCTCTTACCGCTAACTCATTGATTGGCTTCTTGTGTACCAGTTTCTTTCGTTCCCTCCTCAAGTCTAGGCTAATTCGAGTTCTTACCATCCTGTGGTCACTGCAGCGTACCTTGCCGAGCACGTCTACATCTTGAATGATGCCAGGGTTCGCGCAGAGTATGAAGTCGATTTCATTTCTAGTCTCACCATTCGGGCTCCTCCACGTCCACTTTCGGCTAACCCGCTTGCGGAAAAAGGTATTCATTATACGCATATTATTCTGTTCTGCAAACTCTACTAATAATTCTCCTCTGCTATTCCTAGAGCCTATGCCATATTCCCCCACTGAATTGTCAGTGGGGGAATATAACGTAGGAAGAGGTAAAAAAAGTTGGCAACCAAGTACAGGGTAAATGGATGTGTAAGTAGGCAACCATAGGTCATGAAAAAGGAAGTGAAAAAAAAAACAAACAGAGGCAGTAAATTAGATGGAAAGAACAGAAACCGATGTCATGGGGATTTATGAGAATGGAACACCTGAGAACAATCAGAGAACAGACGAGAACATCTATTGAAAAATAACTTTGGTGTTTATTAAAGACAAAAGCGAAAATTATCAATACCCTGGTTTGTTACATATCCTCCTATTTGACGTGGCATAATGCTCCTAAAATAATGTTTTAGCAACAGTAAAAAACACACTAAATAAAAGCTGTGAAGTAAAAACTGAAGAAATCATGCAGACGCATCCTTTCCACGCTTCACCACACTTCAGCTCATCGCCATCTTATTACCACCTTAGGTGGCATTAGGTTTGTCTAATGCGGCATCTTCAGTAACCAAGAGGCATCCTACACAACGAAAGGAAACTATGCTGCTGCAGTTTAGTATTAGTATTTTCTGTTAGCCAACAAAGTAGCATCTGGGCAAGAAGTGGTCACACGAAGCGCCAGCCACATTCCGCCGTAGAAATGGGAAAAAATATACTCTGAAGTCTCAGTTGGCAGAGGCTATACATACTGGCACAATTCCGTTGGGAAAAAACGAAAGGCAGTAATGATTACAGAAAATAATGCTGTTGATGCTTAGGATTATTTGGGAGAAATGATTGAACAGAAGTTTTTATAACGAAGAGATACGCACAAGTTCTGTGTCGCGAGAGCAGGGTAAGCGTAAAAGAATAACACTGTGAATAGCAGCGACGAAACAAGATTGCACAAACGTATATTCTTCAGCCGTTTCAAATATTTCATTATATGCTTAAATGTTGCTGCAACTACATTCGACGCAGCGGTTTAGGAGTCAGCTGTGAACATGATATAAACGTTTGTATGAACTTTCCAGGCTGCACAATCAGCCATTGTTCATCGATAAAAAAAGATCTTGACACGAGTGTAATGTGTGTGTAATAACGATTATGCAGAGGAAGAATACTCACACAACGGATGAGATTGCCTTCGATGTGATGTTTTTTTCTGAACACTCTTCTCGTATGAAGGCATTGGAAAAATTTTCCAAGGAAATTCTCTTCCAATCTAGCCAAATGACGAGATTTATTAGATAGCTTTACGTTCAAAAAAATATATTCACGAAATATGTACGCCTGAAAAAAAAGAAGAAAATTCAGTTACCTGCATACAGTGAAGCAGTGACAGTCGTGAATAGCCCATTACTTGCTTAGTCAGAGAAAATGAGCTTTTTTCTGTTAACATGTTTGTATCCCTTCCCATCTCTAACGTCGTACTATCGAAAACGTTAAGGAATTTCGCAGCTGTCGGCAAATTTGGAACACCATTGAAATATTACGTTTTCTGAATTTCACTTGATGACGACGGTGACCTTCTACAAAAATGGCACAACTCATTGAACAGGAAAAGAATCGGGTGATATTACGGAAAAAAATTATTGAATGCCCAAAAGAAACAGATCATAAATAAAATAAATAAGCGCTTAATACAGCATAGTAAGCATGGCAAAAAATTCAAATTGTGGGAAAACAAAGGTGTGTGCGAAGAGATATATTCCAGATTTCGAAATCAATTTTTAAGTTTACCTTTCCGAAATTTGAGTTTTATGATTTTACAAACGAGAACTTTGTCATGCTGTTTAGACACGAAATATTTGAAATAGTAGAAAAAATAATGTTTTTTTCTAATTATTCTGTTGTTTCCGCAGGGCCGACGAGGTAATCGTTCGCGGTCCTGGCAAGATTTCAGTTCAACTTCATGTATTTATGTGTACATGAAAGATAGGACCTTTCAAAAAAAGTACGACTTGGCTGATTTGAGGAGCTTAATGCTCGCTTAGGATACAGCAACGAACCATTCAGAGACAGACAGGCATATTCACCGCTGATCAAAATTAAGGCAAAAGAAGTCAATAAAGTTATTTAAAGTACAAATAACATGCCCAGCTTTCAAACAAACGAATGAAAGGCACACAAAGCTATTGAAAGGAGAGCCCAATTCACGATGCATAAGGCATGGGGTCACTTTGTAACAAAGCCTTGGCAACAAGGAACCTAGAAAACGGGTTCCTGCAACATTACTGGATAAACTGAATGCACGATTACTAAGCGGGATTTTCAAAAGTCGTTATTGAGGAGAGGAAAACAATTCTCGTCATCGGTTTCACTTCTTTTTTACCTAGGGGCTAGTTGTCTGTCGTGAATATTATTAAAGCTATGGAGGTAGGCCGCCCTTTATAAGCTCGTCCGCAGCTTGTTGGAGTGGTTCCTGCCCAAGCAAAGTTTATACTCAAGGGAAGCACCCCTCTGTTTTTTTAGCCGTACTATGTTCCAAGGCGGCAGGAGCATTGACGCGGTCAAAAAAAAATTAGCACAGAAACAGAGGCGTGAACTTATGACGAAAGCCAAGTAACTAGGTCACGCCTTCGTCATCTGCACTGCCGTCATTTTTCACGTCGTCATTCGGTCGTCGCTAGACCATCATCTTGGTTCCATGGTCGTCATTTCGCAGTAGTGATGCCATTTTGATTATTTTGTCGTCACCACTACGTCGTCTTTTCATTGTGGTCACTTCTGCGTAGTCATGCCATTGGCACGTCATCATCGTCAATCAGTCGTTGTACCGTTTTCGTTGTGCCATCGACGCGATTCCATCGATGACTTGCCTTGCTTATGTTCTAGTTGCAACACATTTGCATTGTATACTATCGAATATGAAAGCCGGGTTACATATCACATGAAGCCGCTTATAACTATGGCTCCGTAAAATTTTCATGTATGCTAGCAAAAATTTTATCATCAGAAATGGCTCTTACCCCCTAAGGCTGTATATGGCTAGTATTCACCGGAATTTTCATGTCTGTGAGAAAAAACTAGCATCATCCGCAATGGCTCATACTTTCCTAAGCAATCACTAGCAGCAACGGCTCATACACTTCCGAGGCTAACCGCCTCGCTTGCTTAGTGGTTAAGGTGTCGGGCTGCTAAGCACGAGGTCATGGGATTGAATCCCGGCCACGGTGGTGGCATTTTGATGGTGGCTAAACGCGAAAACACCCGTGTACTTAGATGTAGGAGCACTTTAAAGAACCCCAGGTGGTACAAATTTCCGGAGTCCCCCACTCCGGCGTGCCTCATAATCAGATCGTGGTTTCGACACGTAAAACACCATAATTTATTTCTTATTTAACCGTACTGAGGCTGTTTACGGCCGGGGTTCTGTGAAATTTTCTTGTGTGCGAGCAAGAACTATCATACCCAGCAATGGCTCATAGCCTCTAAGCAATCCAATTGCTCCTCCTCCTTGTGCTGCTCCCGGTTGGGCATGCGCATCATGGCGTTGTGCAGATTGAATTGATCGACGAACTGTTGCATATGCTCGTAGGCGGTGTGTGTTAGTGCTTTTGTGTATTTTATGGTACTTTTGCTTGAGTTGTTTCCGCATTTCGAGTACATTGGTGTTTTCAATCGGAGGGAAGGGAAATGTGTTCGTATGGTACGAACATATTTATTGTCTTGATCGGTGGTAATTTCTTCGTACCTTTGTTCAAAATTGCGTGTCTCATCTGTGTCGCGTACTAAACAGTTTCGCTGTTTATCGACCTTCACAGATTGGAATGGCTCACGAATTTTTGAACAAAGTTATCTATTCGCTACGTTAATCATTTCCGAATGGCTTTGGTCAATTTTCTTTAATTCTGTCTAAAATATTGCCGTTCTTTCTAGAAAGCTGATTATGGAAAAGTGACTACTTCGCTGACAAGTTCTAAACATGAAATGTTTTTCGTTCCCGTTTTCGGCAACCTTCACGTGACCGACCTTCAGCCTATCGCCAGAGCCGTTATCCAGGCACTCAAACAAGAACATCTGGGAAGTTGCGATAACAAAACGAAATCATTCGGGCAACCAGTGAAAACTTAGGAAAATGCAATCTGGCCCCCATCCCACTTTGCAGGACCGGATTACACATGGTAGCTACTGCCCATACAAGTAACAAAAAAAAAAATATTGCTTCCGAGTTCTTCCTAATGCTTGCCGCTAATGTTCTTCCTAATGTTTACAATGCCACTCAAGGTGTCACTTATAGTACGCTGAAGTTTTTTTTTTCTTCGTTATTTCTAACAGCGACGTTCAAGAGGAAGAAATACGTCACCATACACTTCATAGTCACCTTTAAGCGCTGGGACTGGGTTGCCTGGACTCTTTTGAACGCCAGCGGTCCGTGAATTCCACGGCGCGGGCTTCGCGTCGCCTCGAGAGATGACACCACGCTGCGTCGCGCTTCCTTCAGGCGCTTTTGTTCTTGTGGTTGGGCAGTGCGCTCTGTCTCCCTGGCGTCTCTCGCTGCCTGCCGTGCCGCCTTGAGCCGGTTTTCTTCTTCTACCTGGGCAGCGTCCGTATGGGCCAGTGCACAGTGTGGAGGGATGGGGTGTACCGTTGCATTATGCATTACACTTACTTTGAGTTTGGGGTGAGTATCATCTTCAACCAACCTACTTTGGCGGTTGCCATTTCATTCTTAGATCTACCCTCGATTATGGAAGAGCCAGCAATTTCTTTCTAACAGGTAAACTGAGTGTTCCTATACTGGGAATTCTGTTGACGCACAGGAACATGAGCACACCTTTATAATATATAAAGGTGTTAGAAACTGAGTGTCACGTCGATACGAAAACAGGCGTGCTGCTGTACCGACAGCATTACTACGTCCGTGATGTGCGCCTCATCAGGTTGGAGCTTCGGCATGTATGACTTTGGATACAATAAGGCGGCATTCCTGTACATGAAGCACAAGTGTATGCGGTGATCACGAGTTGATGTAACCAACATGAAAGAAAAAAAATTCTCGTGACGCAACGTTCTGTTCAAAAATAACACTTGTAAGTGTGACCTTTGAAAAGATTGCAACTATGTGAAAGGACCCGCTTTGGCGACACAACGGTTTTGGCCTTCTACATGACACGTTTGACTGCCGGACGCGTCCACTGCTTTGGGAGTAATATGAAAACATGCTCGCGCGAGGGTTTAAACACACTTTCAAAAATGGAGCGTTGTTAAAGTTATTCGGAAACCCCCCACTACAACGTTGCAGCCCCTCTTTTGGTTTCGAACGTGAAAAAACAACCAGACGAACGGAAAGGCGATTACACCGGAAAGATTAAATGAAGCTAGCGTTTCATTTTTTTTTTCTGTGAAAAAATTATTTGATGTCAAATCTTGTTTTTTTTCTATTGCGAAAAAAAAAAAATATCCAGAAGCAAAATTGCAATAAACAACGCCGAAATAGAAAAAAAAAATATGTTTTCTTTTAGATCTGAGCATTCACGGTTACAGAGTTATAAAGGACTGCCAAAGTTTCGAGTAGTTGTAGTTAGGCGTGGGGTTCTGTATGCCCATGAGAGAAAACTTAAGAGGAAGCTTTAGCTCGCGCCCAACTCCGATGCGGCCTACTCAAATAGATGTAAAGCGCAAGAACGCTTTACTGAAAACACCTCGGGACCAATTTTAATGAAATTTGTTGTATTTGAGAGAGAAAGATAAATTCTAGTGACTGTTGAAAGCGGAATTTCGAGTTAGGGTTTGAATTTTGTTTAAAAAATTTTCAAATATTCGACAGTGTGAAAAAATAGAAGCACTAAGTTTACAAATTCATAGCTCTGCATCAAGAATAGATATGGCGGTTCTGTAAAAGTCGTCCATCAGATCATTCAAAGCGGACAAATTAGATATGTGACTTTACAGATTACGTGAATCCTTACGATTTTACAAGGGTTCTGCAAAAGCTGTATTTCCATATTACTAATTTTTTCATGATAATGTCCAACATATCAATTTTGTCCGCTTTAGATTTGCTATTAGATGCAATTCACAGAATTGTATTATCATTTTTTCTTGTTGTGTTAAAGAGTAATAAACATGATAGTTTCGTTTGTCGGAAATTTTCGATTTTGTGAATATTTTATAAAGAATTGACGACATAACTCAAAAATTTGAAACCAACAGTCACTAGAGTTAAAGTTTTTCTTTTAAATTCAACAAACCTAGTCAAATGCAGTGGTTGTCGTGAAAAACGAATTCTCCTCTTACGTGTATTTAGATAGGAACATCCGAGCTAAAGCTTCCTCTTAAATCATTATTTTATTGTGTTGTTGAAAACGACCATACCCTACATTGCCGCGCATTTTCGGTGTGACGGAAGAACAGCTGCGTGGTCGAGTGGTCAGACCACAGCATAGAAAGAGAGACGTGAAGCTTAAAATAAAGGGCGGGTTAGTGATTACATGTTCAGGGAACACTGCTTGAGACGTAATCGATTACAAGGTGAGTCATCCGACTAGTCCTGCAAGATTTCAAGGGCACCATTCACTAAAGACAAAGAAAGCGAGCTGAATTCTTATGGAAACGGACGTCCGTGAAGGGGATTTTTGGCCGGCTATGCATTTAAACGCAACGAGCCGATGAAGCGCATAAATGAGAAAACTGGCTTCCGAAAGGCGCCGCTAGCTTGAGTGATGTGGGCAGAGCGTAAGCGTGAGATACGCAGTCCAAGCACGTCCGCAGTTGACACCATCCGGAAGACAAAGAATGTCTCGAAAGCGCTTCATTCGAGATGCAGACAAGTTTCGTTGGTACGTCAAACAATTAGAGATTGAATAGATGAGGAAAGGAATGGTGTGGTAGATTTCTTTGATGAGTAATGAACCTCAACGCTGGAAAGCTCAGTTGACCAAAGTCATTTGATTGCTGTCGTCGCAGCGGAGAAATAGGAAAATTGAGATCCTCGACGCTTCTTTAATGCTTGCACTGTGACCGAGTTCATTTACAATGCAAGGCACCCACAGAATGATCAAGTAATAAAGTAACGAATTCACTGATCTACCGTACGCGAAAGCACTCACGGCCATACGCAAACAAGGATGTATATGCATGAACCATAGTGCCAAGGACATCAACTAATCACAAGTATAACTACGGTAAGGTACGTCCAGTATGCAGTAATATGCACATATTTGCTCTAGTATTCGCTGAAATAAATGCCTAGACGCTGCACTCGAAGATGGTACCGAATTTAATGTGACGTTAGGTTTTCATCTACGCGGTAACCCCACCAATAAATTCAGTAAAACACAAAAGGCTTGTACAGTAACTAGGACAGCGGGACTGCCCCAAGGTTCTTCTGAATTGAAGGCACGTTTCTGAGGCGCAGCAGGAGATTTTACATAATTGTACACACCCCTGAAATGCAGTCTTCTTTTTTCTATGTGTTCATGAAAAGAAGTAGATCGAGAAAGAGCTATACATGCAGACTAGATGCTTTTCTTTCTATGTTTGAACGAGTGGTCTGACATCCGGACTCAGATGCCCGTATTCAATTGTTTTTATTGTTTTTGAATCTTTTGTAGGCGTTACGTCTTGGTGGCAGAGGAGTATAAAAAGCCTTTCAATCCGCGTCCACTTCAGCAGTTAATTTCACCTCCACAGGCCTGGAACCTGCAGCAACTATGGTAGCCGTGAGTACACAGCTCCATTTAACACTTAACTTTAACTCAATCAGTTTCATGGCTATAATCAATCATAAAACTTCGTAAGGAAGGTAGATAAGGGAACTTTAGTTAGTTAGTTTTTAGTTCTTGGAAATACATATTGTGAGTAGACACCCATTAGAGCAAAATCAACTGCGCACTTTATCAGTAGTAACAACTAAATATTATCGTTCTGCTTGATATTTTTTCTGCGAGGGAACAATAAATGTCGTACAGCAATTAGAGTGCAGTAACCAATGAGATATGTACATTTACAGATCTAAAGCGCGGTGGTAGGTTAGTAAAGAATAGAGTTATTATTAGAGAAGATTATTGTCTTACAACGACAAAATATAATCTAAGGAAAAATGCTTGTCTTACACCAAAAATGGATACACGAGTTGGACACGTATTCACTTGCGCATATCTTTGCCCTTCTGGGGCGAAGTTCCCTAGGCTGCGCCGTTCGTACTTAATTTCTTAGCCGAAAACTTCTTACGCTGAGATAAGGGTCCAGTCGAAGTGGCAGAGCATTTAACTTATGGCGTCGTATGAGAGCGACGAGGAAATAAAACACGCATTAAACGACAAGAAAGGAACGAAGTGCGGTCAACCGATAGCATGACCACACATCATGCATATGTAGTTGAAGCTATATTCTGTCGGCAAATCTATGCTCACCCTCATTCATCAGTTTCCTTTTCCGCGTGTGTGCTACAGCGCCAGCAAGCGCTACCACGCTCGCCTGTTCACAGCATCCCCGTTAAAAAAATTGCAGCGGAAGTGGTACGCATTCTCGTCATATTCTTGCGAGAAATGGAACCGATGGACGCATGGTGACATCTTTGGTGCAGAAAGAGACGCTCAGTAGGCAAAAAATTGCTGGCCAGGTCTGCGAAGCTAAGCCCGCCTGTATACATCACCACCACACCGACCGCTGTCTTTATCTCTTGATCTTGATATTAATTACGCAACTGAAGATAAGCTGCATATGCATGCTTCGTATGGCATCAACGCAAGGAGCCCAGCGCTCGTACGTTCATCCATATGCTATGTGATGGCGCTGCACATGGATGCAATCGCGGCTCTAACGCCGCGCATGGGCTCAATATCAGCTCCCTTGGCAACCGTTACCGTCTAAAGTGTTTCCTCGCCAAAGGACGATGAAACGCGCGCTCCCTTCGCGTAGGATCACTGACGAGTGCATGGAGAGCTATTAAAGAAGCTCTAAAAAACAAATGCAGAAAGGAGCTGTGGCTCTTCACTGCGTCACATCAACAAGTGCAAATTGCGCTGCCATCACACTTTGACATGATATCAGCGTTCATCGCTGCTTCTTTGCTTCTCAGCTGATAAAACACGATTATGCCTCACGCCAGGTGAAGAGTTTGTTCTTGCAGGTTCGGGCGGCTGCACGAAGGCATGTACACGTCAAATTTCGAGACCGGTAGTAAATCATAGTTTAGTGATGTCAGGGCTTGGAGCCCCTAACTACGCTATCATATCCCAAGTAAATCTTAATCAGTGAACATCACCACGATGGTTAGTACCAAGTTGAGATTAATTTACCAGCTTTATAAGAACACACGCTTAAGTGCGCGTCAAAGTACCGCAAAGCACTGTACATGAAACACATAGCGGTTCAACATTCCAGCTGGTTTCAGATCACGTTAGTTCAAGTCGTCGATATTGTGACACTGACGCACATCGTTCTGAGGGGTCGCTGCACATATAGTACGGTGCTAAGGGAGAGGGGCGGTGGTATCAAACCTACCTTTGCCTTCTACATATTATTATTCAACTTACTCTCCCACTTTGTCGGTTAAGGTCCTCAATAAATGATCACAATGTCTGTCCCCAGCGTTGCTGATCAGGACAATGTCATCGGCGAGCTGAAGGTTATTGAGATATTCGCAGTTCATCATCGGCCTTAATCATTCCCAGCCTAATATCTTGAATATTTCTAAGCATTCACTGAGTATAATTGGAGATACTGTGTCTCGTTCGCTGACCGTTTTGCGATAAGTATATTGATAAATTTTCTTGCGGATGATTAAAACATGAGAAGCCAGAACTATCGCTGAGGCAGAGTCGAAGCCTGAGAAGTGGCGGATACCTGCGCTTTGGCTGAACGTGAATATGGAGGGCACACGTAAATGAAATATTCATTCAGTTGTGAGCCGTATCCCGCAAACACCACTGCCTTTGTGTGATGGTCGTTCAGCCACTCAGTATAATCCATACGACACGAACTCACACTGCTAATTACACACGAATGCCGTAGCTTCGTCCAGACGCACCGAATTAAGAGATCGAACTTGGCGCCAACGGGAGAGCCCACAAGGCCGCACAATTCGAGCGACGTAAGTGCTCATCTTGCCGATACGAAGCGTTATAGTAACCGCGCTTAGCGTCGTGCATGTTTTACATTGTTCATTTCGCGATACACGGCCACTTCGACCAGCTTTTTTTCATGCCGTCATGTTAACTATACTACTGTGAAGCAGGCGCCGAGCACCGTAAGACTATCACCGGCTGAAGCCAACCTGGTTGCTTAGTGCCTATGATGTTGGGCTGCTGAGCATGAGGTCACAGGATCGAATCTAGGCCATGGTGGCCGTATTTCGATCAGGACGAGAACACCTGTGTACTTAGATTTAAGCGCGCTCTAAAGAACTCCAGGCGGTCCGCATTCCCCCACTGCGGCGTGCTTCATGATGGGATTGTGATGTTGCACGTAAAACCCAATAATTTTGTTGTTTTTTGTCGCCCCTTGGAAGAAACCTCTTGCGCTGAATTCATAAGCACCTGTGAAGGGTTTCTTAAGTAAGAGGGGGCTACTATAGAAAGAACATCGCGCGTAGCCACTGGAAGACGTAAGTGACGCCATTTCACCCAAGACGGATGTTAGTTTCTTGTTTAGAATGAGCATCTTCAGCCAATCATAAGACGAGGATGGCTGTCATCTGCTGACGCTTTTCTTTGTTGTCTGGTCTTCCCATGGCATCTTGCCTGTTACAGGCTTTGGGCATGCAAAACAAAAATTTAATGGCGTCTTTATGAGCGTTATGCTGCCCGCTTTTGTACCGAAATTGAAGTGTGCAGTGATAGTCGTCAGTGTGAATATTTAGATAGATATATGTGTGCGTGAGCGTGTGCATGTGTACGTGTCGTACCTGATTTTATTCGCCATTTATTGTTAAGATATGCCATCACACTGACGTCCCGCTTCACATGATTGGATTGCCATCCGTCGTAGGCATGCGCTGGTTCACACCGTAGGCCATAGAATGAGCGAAACTGTGGGCGCAGACACTAGGTCACTTCGATTTGGCGCTGAATTGAAACTATGAGCTATAAGTACACGGCTGAGGTTGCCAACATGGAAGACGACAGGGAATTGTGCAGCAACAGCAACAAGTTTTGATAATTAGAAAAGTTTGTGCGTTTTTTCAGTTTCATCTCGCATGTAGAATAATAGCCTCGAAGCCTTGGAAAATAAATCAGCAGCAGCCGTATGAGCAAGACGTAGCTCAAACTAGAAAAAAAAATATACGATGATAAAAATGCTCAAGAGATATCCGTAACAAACTTTACAATTGTCAGGGACGGACACTACAGTTATATTTGCTAACGCCCAGTACAGCGTCATGACGAGTATGAACATTCAGGCTATTGCGCTCATAAACACAATTTATCAGACATTATAGCAGAAGTTCGCCGCACATCATCAGTGTTACTGCCTTCCACAGACGCGCCCGCAGGATAGAATTATACACAGAAAGAGCTCAATGCATTTTAAGAGGACAAATAAGAGCGCGCCACGAAGATATGAAAGCACGCGCCATCCTCGATTATGAGTTGGGCCTCTGGGAAATCAGCCGCAACAGTGAGTTGCAACGCTTCCCAGCGTCATCTCGAGCGGCGCAGGTATACATAATGAAGCACGTAAGACAGATACACTCCTATTGTTGAAATTTGTCGTTAAGTTGTCATCTTAGACGTTAGTTAGGGTTTTGTGAATTTACTTGCGATTGCTATCGGAACTACTGAAGTTAGCACCTGTGCTACCCTTACATATACGCATTTTTTTCGATTACAGCGCTCGTCTTTGCCGCGGCAGGGCATCGCAAGCTTGCTCATCTTGCGAACAGTTCTAGCTTTGGGAATACGCCTTTTTCGTAACTTACGCCATGATTTGTTCACAAGTTCGCGTAGTGAATTCCGCCCATGTTCTAGAAACTTAAAGCGCAACAAAATGAGCCGACGTTGATCACTCACTACTGCAGTTCCGTGCCAGCCTTATCCTGGCCCTAGTCGCCAGTGCCTTCAGCCACGCTGTCGTCACGCCCGGCGTCGGTCTGGGCCAGGGTATCGCACTGGGAGCCTCCTACGTTGCTGCTCCAGCCGTCACTCGCGTGGACACCTACCACGCTGCCCCGGCTGTCGCTGCCGTCGCTCCGGTGGTTGCTTCCGCCCCAGCTGTCACTCGCGTCGACACCTACCATGCTGCACCAGCCGTCGCCACTGTCGCTGCTGCTCCAGCCACCACCGTCACCAAGGTGACGGATACCTACCACTCTGCTCCAGCCATCGCTAAAGTCGCCACTGTCCAGGCCGCCCCAGCTGTGACTAAGGTTGACACCATCCAGACTAGCCAAGCTGTATCCTACGCCGCTGCTCCAGCCGTGACTAAGGTTGACACCATCCAGACGGCCCCAGCTGTCACCTACGCCGCTGCTCCAGCCGTGACTAAGGTTGACACCATCCAGGCTGCCCCAGCTGTCACCTACGCCGCTGCTCCAGCCGTGACTAAGGTTGACACCATCCAGACTGCCCCAGCTGTTACCTACGCCGCTGCTCCAGCAGTTACCAAGTTTGCCACTGTCCAGGCTGCCCCAGCTGTCACCTATGCCTCCGCTCCAGTCGTAGCTTCTTACGCTGCTGTCCCAACTGTGACCAAGTTCGCTACCATCCAGGCTGCTGCTCCAGTTGTGGCTGCCGCCCCAGCCGTGACCCGCGTTGACACTTACCATGCCGCTCCAGCCGTTGCTACTGTGGCTCATGCCGCTCCAGTCGTTGCTGCCGCCCCGGCTGTGACCCGTGTTGACACTTACCACACTGCTCCAGCTGTCGCTACCGTTGCTCACGCCGCGCCAGTCGTGGCTGCTGCCCCAGCCGTCGCTACTGTTGCCCACGCTGTTCCTGTCGTTGCGGCTGCTCCAGCACTGACCAAGGTAACCACCATCTCCGAGACCCTTCACGCTGTTCCATCCGTCGCCACTGTCCATGCTGCTCCTGTCGTGGCTGCTCCAGTCTACGGATATGGCATTGCAAAGCTTGGCTATGGCCTAGGTCACTTTGGCTACGGCTATGGCCTAGGCGCCTACGGTCTGAACTACGGCTATGGCCTTGGCACTCCATTCAACTACGCCAACCTCCTCCTCCGTAAGAAGAAGTGTAAGTAGACAAGTTTCGTTTTCTGCTCTCTGAAATGGTCAAACCTCTGGCAGTAGAAATAGTTTGCATATATTTGTACGTTTAAAAACTACAATCTCTAAAAAGATTTCCAAAAATGGGGCTACCAGAACACGTCTTCTGGGAAGCTTCGAACGATGGTATTCTGGATGACATTAAATTCAAGAACTCATGCGAGAGTTAACGGTAGCAGGGAGTGACGGAAAAATTACTTTTGTCCAACACCTAATCATAGAAATATGGATGATGTGCATGTGCGTCGAGGAATTGTAGCAGTGCCCGTCTGCAGGGACTTCAAAAATGGAGCAGATATATTCCATTAGGTAAATTTAAATTTGTCGGCGTTAAATTATTTTGCCGTCTGTTTTGCAAAGTTGCAGGCTAATATAACGGGAATGTTTATAAGTAACAACATAGGAGAATGTGTAGTGCACGTGCAACACACCTAAGACGTAGTCACAATGTATTCTTTCAGCCTCTGCACCGCAAAATTAACATTTACTGTGCAATCTTAGGGACCTAGCCTGAATGTTGCGATAATATTGCAAGCTACAGAATTTCTCAACATTATTTGCAGCTGCCTGACAATCGACCATACGTTTCCTTTCTTTTTCAGAAACACCATCTAATATTTATGACTGCTCTGAAGATGCCAACACACCTCAAGTCGGTATTTTTAATAAAGTAACCTTTGAGGAGAAAGTATTTTTTGTCCTTTATGTAATTTCGCGAATACTCTGCTATTAAGAACGAATGATCCACAATAACTGGATTGCCAGCAATCTCTTACACGCTATTATCTGCTAACAGCAGTAAGAAAAATGCTCGATCCACTGATTCATTTAATGTTACCTTCATATTACGCAAGCTAAGACCACTAAATGCTCTTATGATTGTGTATTTCCAATTGGCAATATAGCGAGACTGCGTAGAAATAAGACTTTTCTTAAACATTTACTGGAACATTGCTGGTATTTCTTTTAAATTTATAAACGTAAAATTGCTTAAGGAACCCATCAGTGCTTTTTTATGTCATGTTTATATTTATTTAATAGTCGCATCTGGCTGCATAGGAATCACGAACACAACTGTCTTTTGAATACACGTCCGTGACGCAATTGCGAAAGGCGAAGGAAGCGTTCACTTATGCATTCGTTGTGATTACCGAGGGCAGCACGGTTTTGAAAGAACTTTGCGGCCAAGATGGCGTAAGCTCGTGAGACGTCTATCACCTGTGTTGGTCATGCGGAACAAACATTGACACTACTGTGACTCTTGAATCCCTTATCCCTTGAAGAACAAGGGATAAGGCGCGTAGGTATTTTGTCTCCATTCAAGAGGTAGAAACAAGTTAATGAGGAGCAAGATGAAGAAATTGAATTGCTATGTGGTTTAAGCATATATAGAAGTTGTGGTTATTGCCAGAGCATGCTCTGTTTATCTTTCGTATCGGCTGACATTGTCATTCTTTGCTCATACGATCATCTCTTGCTTGTAGAGACGCCGTGGACAACAGTCGCCAATATTTCCAATGTCATCCGTATAAATGACACACTGAGATACTAGGCAATATTGTCCTTGGCTGATGGATTTAAGCAAACATTTGTTTCGTTTCACTCTTAGCAGAGCTTCGTACTTGTTTAGTGGGAACATCTGTTATACCCCTAAATATGGCATCAATGGTTAGAAAAACGTTCAAAAGCGGCTTTAACAACTGTTTGCCTTGTTGCTATCTTTGCTTCATTTCTTGCTTCAGTCACTGAGTGGATGCTGGAACCAATTAAAAGTCACTAAGCGTTTCTTTAGTCGCAGTTGTATCTTATTGCATACTTGGGGCGCTATAACGTAAAGCTATTCCAAACTTTTCTATTCCAATGCTGCAATCAGCCCTTCATGATTGTTCAAAAACATTTTGGACCACCCCCATTTCGCCTGTGTGCCACGCGACATCACGAAAATCGCGATAGTTCCCCATCTGATAGGACGCGCACATACTGATGATGCATCATCGGATTAAACAAAAAGAAATGTTATTTCTGATTTGACACCTTTTAGCCACCAACCCTCGGCTATTGGTCAAAAGTTTTCGGGCTGCATCCACTTCACGTACCTGTCCAGCGACGCCACAAAACCACGAAAACTCACCGCGTCAAAGTGACGTGTACGCGTTAAAGATGCATTATTATGCCGAAAAAAAGTGATTTTTCTTCTGAATAGCCGCAGGCTGCCCCGTTCCGAAAGGAATAAAAGAAGGCTGCCGCCGATTATTCAGGCACTGACAACTCGCACCTGTGAGAGCATTGGTTTAGTAGCGTACAATAAACCTTTTTGCGTTGCCGTGTAACGTTTTCAAGCACTTTCGGCACGTTTACACATCGCTAAGCCAACTCTTCTTTGCTGAGGATCCCTTTTAGCGGCAATTCCTTACCTTCCGTTGCATGGCGCCGCGATTTTCTACCAGCCATCGCACGCCAAATAAGGGAATACGGAGCAATCGCAGACGCCGGCAACGCCCTCTTCATCCGGTTATCGATTTTCTGTTCACTGGTTCGGCCCCATCGAATCCTTCTCCAGTTGAGCGTGATCCTCGCCTCTTGTCAGCCAATTAGATAAGACAAGCCGATCACTGTAGGCAATGTCATTCGTTTTTAAAGCTAACAAAAGTACCTCCTATAAACGACAAGAGCCCTTGACTGGTCTGTTCAGACAACCCTGCCGGTCACCATCCTATGCTTGCATTGGTGGTTACGCAAATTTGATGTGAGGAGATTGGAACAAAAACATAATGGGCTAGTTTTATGTTATAGGTCCCTTGCTTGCACCTAACATGTTAAACATCGCGATTGGAAAAACCTGGTACTGCAAATGCTTCTAATCACAATATAATTGCTTAGCTTGAATATTTAAAGTATATAATGCGCTATAACAGCCTTATCAAAGTAGGCGTTTCTGTACCCCAGTTTAACAAGTCAATCATTCTTAGAAGCATGTTACCTCTTTGCGATCTGGTTGAAAGTTTTCTGGAAGTACACTTACCAAAAGAAAGAGCTAGAATCCGCAAACATAAATAACGATAACCTTTACAATATTGTTACGGAAGGATGAGAGAAAATAGAGGAAGAAGAAGATCGGAGACGCTGGCTGCTGCGCTGTTGTAGGTGGTCAGCCATCTTAGCTCTTCTGAACACCAACAACATGCAGCAGCAAGCAATTGATGATACAGTTCCTTGGGGAAAGAGTCTAAAGTCCGGCCAAGTGATTGAAGAACGTGATAAATTTTGATGTAACAACCACTTACGGGTAACCGCTTTTTAGTGAAATTTCGAGATTACCTTGCGAATAACTTTTTCATTGTATAAAATGGAATTGGCGGAATTACCTGCAAAATTTATATATTGCATTTAGCTGCACCGGGATATAGTCGGACTGCCTATTTGCATTTTGCCTTTTATATCGTTCTTCAGTCGGACAGCTGCATAAAGATTATTTGAACTCAGTCGGCAATACGTTTTACGACTGGGCCAGTCAATCATGCTTGGAGTGTCCATGCACAACGACTGAAGGCTTTATGGAGGGTAAATACAAATATGGTTGTTGACACAGGAGTACTTTTATAAATACAAAATAGCAAACAATGTAAACAGAAATTTCAGATACTCATGGTACGCATGCACTGATTTACAATGGGGAACAAATGATATTGAATAAATTCAGATGGTCACAGCAGACTATGTAGGTATGCGCTCTGCTTACGGTAGCTTACGGTCTCCGTAGCTAAACAAAAAAGAACACTCGATCAAATGCGTGCTTGACGCCCTGAAGCAAGTCAAAACTGTGGTGGCATCTTTAGAAGAATAATAATATGTAGCATTTATGTATCAGGCACCTTGCATGCGTCTTTGGGAGCAACTGTAATAGCCGACACGATCAGTCATTCAAAGATCGAGCAAGGCATGAATGGGCAGCCGTCCTGCGTTTCGCACTGAAGGATAAAAATGAGTCACTGAACAGCCGCGCTCGAAATATAGGCTTTATTTTATGAAGGGAAAGAAGAAATACTTTTTCAGAGACTCGGGCGTTCACTATTTCTCAAGTGTACCATTGTAAACTATTCATAGGCGAACTTGTGTTGCCCTAGTTGTTACAAAACTCATCAGTAATCTGTAAGGAATTTCATTATTGGAAGCAAACGAAGACACGCAATCTTGGTCGATTTAGTATGCTTCGACGTCGGTCTGCCAGACCAGTATCTGGAGCTACTCCCTGTCGCTGTTCTGTAATGATGCCCAGTTCGAAGTTGGGTTGACGCTTTTGTTGGCGAGCCTAATATACGTTTTTTACACACACAGACGCACAAAAAGATATCAAGCAAGCACAAATCTCAAACAAAAACTGAGGAAGCTGGGCAATATATATCGTCGTTCATCGCGCTCTTTTATCGCTGTCATTTTTCCCAATGAGGGTGCCGTAGGCTTACTTCTTCACAGCCAACCATAACAAAGGGTCTAGGCAGTGTCCTTTCTAAAAGAGACGTAAGTGCGAAGGAAAGGTGGCAAGGAAGGTAACCCCACCCCTCCAGTCATCACAAATTTCTCCCCCAGAACTGTGGCAGGCCGTGCTATAGAGCTGGGGCCCACGTGACCAACAACAGATGACGTGGTGATCCTAGCGGGCAACGAAGTGTGTAGAGAACCTGGAGTAAGGAGCTCGCCTCCCCTCGCCCCCCCTCGCCTCTCGCCCCACAAGGCGTGAATAGGAAGCAAGGGGAAGACGAAGCTGCCCACTCGCATTCTTTTCAGTTTCCTAATAAAAATTTTTTTGCTTCCTCATCCCGCTTTAGTCTGAAGCGCCCAGATGCTCACTACAGAGGAAACAAAATGCACGGATAGCTTTCAGGGTAATTTTCACCGAAGCATCGCTCCGGCTTAGGGGATAACGGGACTTGTACGACTGCCTCCTTTATGCAGCGTTCATCGCTGTGCAGTGACTCCAGGATGCCACTTGGTTTGGCAGACACGCAGCGTGCTTTCTTCCTGTTCTCCCGTGCTCCACTTGCTGCCACGAGTAAGGCTGCTCTTGGTAGAAGCAAGCATCTGAGAGACGATCGACACAAAACTTTCATTTTTTTTTTTTGCACGTGATTCCCTGTTTAGACTAAATTAAATACAATGCATGCATTGTGGGTCTAGAATATCAAAAAAGCGACGCCTTTGACGTCAGAGCCCCGTTTAACGTCAAAACAGCCCCAGCAAAGTGAATGTTTACAAGACAAGCGTAGATATGACCGAGTTAAGCTTCTTCGTTACGGAAATCGTTAAATTTCACTCTTGTTGCGCCCATCTCGCTGCTCGCCTCATGCTGGCCTTGGCCGCCTGGGCCCTTGCTGGTTACTTCGGTTGACCTGATGCCATTACTTACGACGCCTACCACGCCGTTCCGGTGGTTATGGATATGGCTTTGGTTATGGATATGAATTTCAATCTTATACATGTCGCTGCTGCCGCCTATGGGCGGAGCTACGGATCCGGGCTTGGGCGATTAGGCTTGAACACTTTCCTGCATGAGAAGTGCAAGTGCGCAAATCCTGTCTGAATAGGCGTATTCTTAGTTGGCACGCACTTGTTTACGTCAACATATATTGGCGTGTGTGGTGCGCTATTCGAAAACAATATAGAGGCCCTGAGTTCATGTGAGCCAGTGGCCACATTTGTGCTGCTGTTACCATCAGCACTAGATGAGCCTTGCGTTGGTCTAAACCTAATAGATCATTGTGATCAGCATATAAATGCGATAATAATAGTAGTTATTAATAATACATCAGTAGATACATAAGATAATTGGCGGTCGGTGCAACTCCTTAGTAAAACTTTGCGCAATTTTGTGCGACATATTATAGCACATCACTCAGATACCAATTGTAGTTCAAGCAATTTTTCCGAGAATGGGAAAGTTCTCTTCAGTTTCGTATATTCCAACTTTTTCGTCTTTCAAAAAACTAAAATGCAATCAACCATGAAGACACAGTACACCGAGAAAGCACGTAACTTAAACATGAAGGATGCCTTCGAATTCGTTATCATTTTTTACTGGAGAAAGCCAGTTATTTTTTTGCGGATCGCACTATGGGAGTGGACATGGCACCGCAGGTTGGCTAGTAAGATGTCACCATTAATTGTACGGCCTATAGTGCGTACATAACCGCGGTGTAAACATTACGACGACCGAGACCCGAGAACCCGCTTTAAACAATGACTGAAGGCAAGCGCCAAAGTTAGGATAGGTGGACTCGGGCTGTTTCTGTGACTGATTTTTATTAATGCGGAAATTGTAGTGTAAAAAGTACACAAGTCAGTGAATGAGATAGCAGTACTTGGCGCCTTGGGCCGATGTACCTGAAGATATACAAAAGATATGTCTGCCTACCCGAACGCGATGCAGTGTCGAGGCACCAAGGGCACAGAAATTACGAGAGCCTGTGTAGTGGAACGTGGTGTGATTCGAGGCGCTCTCACTACCTCTGCAAACCATGGCAATGCCACCGGCGCGGAAACCTCCACGCATGTGACTGGAATCATCCGCAGGTCGATTTTACCAAACATATTTAAAGAAAAAGCAGCCGCTTTTCCCAAACTTCTTCTGTTGGCAAATAGTCTGTATCTCGCTGAAAAGATAATGCATTTGTGGGCAGCGATTCCGCTAGAAAAGATAAAATACTGTGCAGAATATCGTCTGCTTGTGTCATGGTTAGTTGGACCGAATATTTTTACTTAGATCATTGAACACCAAACAGAATCATTGCACGAATCGTCGGACTTGATGTTACTTTTTAGGGACTGAAATAAAAAATTTTTACTACATTTAGTCGGCAATCGAGATTTCAACATCAAGGGGCGCCTTGTGAAGTGCATCACGAGAATCATTACGAAGCAAGGTTCTTTTACAGCCTTTTCAGCCCGTTTACATTCCCCATTTGCAGTCAGTTAGATGCCGCAGAAGAAGGCAAGTCCTAACTAAATAGCTTTATGCAGCGTAGTCACCAGAATACTGACGGATTTTTCTTAGATGTAGTTTTCTGTGAAGAAAATTAAGTTTCCGCCCCGCTCACCCTTCTCGTTGCCAGCTAAAGCCTATCACCAGTCTTTGTTGCCTATCACCAGTCGTTTGGTATTATTCTTTTGGACAAAGCACGTAGGTAATGGTACGTGGTGTGTAGTACGTCCTACGTGATCCTCCCCTTCCTGGAAATTGTAAGATACGTGCGATGGCAATAAATAAAGACGGCGCCTGAACGTTTCAGAGAAGTTGTTACAAAACGTGGTTGGCATTAGAATGCTACGTGCTCTTGAATGCCTCGGGAAACGCTCGATAATGTAATGCACAAAGCAGCGCTTTACAACGCGCGTTTGACTCACACGCCCACGAGAAATAATTAAGCCTGGCGGTTCGTGGCAAAACTGCTGGCTGTTTTGGTAACTGACTAGTAGAATAGCTCTCTTACGTTTTGTGAGTCTACAGGTTCGGACCACGCCGACATACCTTTGGTGATTTCCAAACGGTCAAACTTTCCATTAGGCCCTTTCGTTACCGAAAACATTTGTTTAAATTTAATGACACGGCCGTCAACTGCAGCGTATAGGTAAGACTCTTTATTAATTACACGTTCAGGCAATCTGTCTCCTTTTTTTTACACTCCCCCTTAGCGACATTCGATCTAAACTTCATAAACACAATCGTCTAACTTGCGGGGAAAACGTAATAACAGTAATGGCACACCGCGTTACCGGAGGGAGACTGGAACTACATAACACAGCTCTGGTAATACCACCCGCCGATATTTTGCCGAACACAACGCCTTGGAGAATTTTTCGCGTTACTTGGGGGAAGAAAAGTTTTAAAGGCGACATGTTCAAGAGTGTGTCCTGACCGACATTTACACCAGCAGCTGGTACAATACGGTTAGTTGAGCGGCAATAAAACCATCGAGCACTCTCTGCTTGCACTCTGCGCCACCAGGCAGCGCTACCAACCCGGTCACTCACGTTTACGTCTCCGGTACAAGCAGATGACTAGTATTCACAAAAACATCTTTGGCTGGAATTGTTCGCAACAGGAAGTTCTAGCCAACCGACATGCTGGGGTGAAGGTGGCCTGCCAATGACAAAAAGGGCCGCAAAGGGCCCGAACACGGTAAAACTGAAACTGCCTAATTACGTGATCAGTGTTACTTGCGTACCGCTTGGAATGAGGATTCGGGGACGATAGAGGCACGCACAAACTTTGAACTGGCTTTAATGGTAGCAAGTCGAGGGGTTTATGTGAAACATAAATGTGACGGAACATGAACGGCTTCACAAAACCTGCATGAGCAGTCAACAAGACACACGGGTGTTTGCACTTGGCCAAGTAGTCCGCCAGGCCTCGTTTTAAGCGCTGCGCAAATAACATTGCTAATGAACTGTAAGCAACTAGCCCCGACCAGAACCCTTCCTATTTGCAACAGAGGCAATTGCACTCTACTTGTGTGAGTTTTTATGTGCACTGTAACGGATTTTCTTAAACAATACTGAGTTCCTATTAATGAAGGTTTCAGGAATGTAAGTAACAAGTTGAAATAATTTATCGAGAACAATTTTCCTGAGTGAAATAGGAATATATCAGTATAATTTTTAGACGCGCGATTTTTCATCATATTTGCCAACGTACACAATTTATGAGAACGTTGAAGTTGCTGCAGATGCCAGGCATAGCAAGAATATCATTTCTAAGCTTTTATCGCTCTAGCATCGGGCTCTTATTCGTTGAATAATTATTTATCGGGTGCACAGTGATAATGCGAGACACTTTTCCATAGTATCGGTTTCTAAGAGATTCGTAAAGTTAAAATAAACATTATTAATTGGTTCTGGTGACGCGCTTAAATCCGTTAAATATTGTTTTGCAAAAGCAAGGACAATACTGCCATCGGTATGCCGGGTAAGCAGCTTATCAAATGGCGCCAGACGTGGAAGACGCGAACTGCAAACAAAAATCGAAGTTACTGAAGTTTTTGAACAAAGTTACGTGGGCTGGATTTATCTGCACATTAAACAAGTCGTTATCAAGAAACAGTGAGTGTCAACACCATTGAAATGCACTGTTCATTTTAAGCAAGATTTGCAAAGAGAACTATTCTTCGAAAATATTTTCTTGATTAGAGTATTATTAGCACCACACTGGCACACAGAACATGATTTTGATACTTTTTTGGCCTTATTCTTACGCGCGTGAATAGTGCATGCCCCTTAAAGTATATTTGCGCCGGAAGCTAAGCCTACTGCTGTTCGCATGCTTTTCGAGTACATTTAAAATTTTAATTAACGAAGGCGGGCCCCAAAACCAGCCCAAATTAACTTTCAGATTATCATACCATCCATTCTAATCAATTATTTATATTACATCAAGCGCAAATCATATTACGAGTCGTCGTTGACACTACCCATGAGGACACTCCTGATAATCCAAAATCGTGGATCCTCTATTATACGCAAGCGGAAGACCGTCCTAATTGCGCCGCGCATGCGCCATGAGCGGATGCAGCGGACAAACAGAAAAGTGTACTAATCGCAAAGGTAAGTGGGCCATATTGCATTATTGGGTGAAAAAAGCACGAGGAGGAGGAAATAAATCGCGTCTTCGGAGGGACGGCTAACTGCGTTCTCTTATTGGAATAGCGAAGCTAAAGATACGGCAGAAAACTTAACAGTGTGCACGGACGAAAATTTATAAAGAAGTGTGAGACCAGGATGCGCGCAGACCAGCCACTTGTTCTTTGATTTGCGATAGCGCTGGCCGCATTACAGTGGAGATAATTGCAGAAACATTCGTTTGCTTAAATTTAGGAGCTTTTTCAAAAAAAAACGCAGGACGGTGGAAATCATTCCATACTGTACTGTGGCATGCCTCAGTGTTCTCCTGTTGCTCTGATATGTTAAGCTCCATAGTTGTATCTTTTTTGATATACTACACACACGAAAAAAAATTCGACTCCGAACTATCAAAGCCCGTGCAAAATAAATTCCATTCAAGGGCGCTTTTAAGTAAGCCCATTGCTAACTTTTCTATTCCAGTTGTGCATTCAGCCCTCCGAGATTGGTCAAAAGCTTCTTTGAGCCACCCCCGATTCCGCTGTCTGTCACACGACGTGAGGTAAACCGCGACAGCTCAACATGCGATATGACGTGCACACACTGATAATGCATGATTAGACCAATCAAAAGAAAAATAACTATTTCTGATTCGACGTCTTTGCGCCATTAGCTATCTGCTTTTGGTCAAAAGTTCCCGGGCTGCGACATATTCGCCTGCCCATCACGCGACGTCACAAAACCACGAAAAGTCACCGCATCAAAACGTTAAAATGTGTACGCGTTAAAAATTCATTAATACGTCGAACAAAACTGAATGTCTTTTTCAATAGCCGGCCACTGCTCCGTACCGAAAGGAATAGAAGATGGCTGCCCGCCAATCCCTCAGGCACCGGCAACTCGCATTTGCCGGATAGCATGGGTTTATTTGCGTATAATAAAAAGTTTGCGTGACCATGTAACGTTATTGAGTTCTTTCGGCACGTTTACGACGTAACTGCCAACTCTTCCATGTTGAGTATCCCTTTTATTGGCACTCCTAACCTTCTGTTGCATGCCGCCGCGATATTCGACCAGCCACCACAGACTGGTCGAAAAGGGCAGGGGAAAGCGAACCAATCGCAGACCTCGGCACCACCCTCTTTATCCGGTTATCTATGGTCACTGCATTGGCTCTCTCTTATCCACACCCTCTCCACTTGAGCGTGCTTCTCGCCTTTTGTCATCGAATCAGATGAGAAGAAGCGCTCAATGAGGCAATGCTATTCCTTTTGAAAACGAACACAAGTGACCTCCTTTAAGCAAAGAAAGCGTTTGATTGGGCTGTTCCGACAACGCTGCTGATAACCATCCCATACTTGCGTCGGTGGTTATGTAAATTTGACGTAAGGAAATTCGAATAAAAATACACTAAAATAGTTTTACGTTATAGGGCCCCAATGTGTCTGCTAGGCTTTCATAAAGTACGAAACTTTTTGGCAGAGTGCATCGTGACAGCAAACACAATGATTAGCGCAGCGTTAGCACACTGGACGCACACAATAGGCAAGCGATCCTAAGACTCTTGCGCGCGTGTGCTATATTTGAGATCTAGGCTTTAACATTAAGGCACGTAAGGTGAGCCTGTATAATGTGGCGGCAACCGTCGATGTTGATGCCGTTCGCTTCGAGCTAGCGTTCGTAACTTAGGAGGAAAGACGGCACATTTAAAGACTTTTGATTCACCTTAACGACAACTTGACCTTTCTTGTGTCTGTTCACAGCTTAGTGACATATTTAATGGCAGCAATCACTAGGAATTTGTCTTGGTAAAAATTCACGAAGCACATTGGCAAAGTCTTATGCCCAGCCTTCCTTTTATTACCAGAATAATACATGCGCTATTTGTCGCTTCTTATAAATGCATACCGAGGACCTTAATGATGAGCCATCGCGGTGTTCGAAACCTGCTACTTTAGCTGTAGCACAATCTTAAGGACCTGATACCGCTTTCTAAAATCGAGGCTTGTTTTCACTTTTCCCACTCACACGTTCACATTTTTCACTCCCGCTACCCGATGTAACTGAAATCTATACTTTAAAAGTGTGAAAACAAAGACGCCCATAAAACAACAAAATCAAGGCAATATTTTGAGACATCATCATAATCATCATCATTAGTTAGCGACTTTTGGCTAAATATAAAGCGCTGGAGACGGCGACCTCCTTCAAGAGAACAAAAAGTTACCAACAATGCAATGGATCAACCAAGTCACCCTCCAGCACTGGTAGGCCCATTCGTTTGCAACTAATACCCTTCTTTAGGTTTCTGTCATGATGATATTACAGCAAAGCATTACTGGCAGCCGGGCGCTATTTGCCAGGTTAGTTCTCAGTGTTTCGGCGTTTTCGGCAAGATGAGAGATGAACAAGCTGTAGATAACTTTGGCAAGACATGAGTTGGCAGACAACGAATTGTTCCTTGTGTTTTGAATTTCGTATGAATGGCGCCTCAGCTGATTTGAGTGCTATAAATTTGACTGTTATCATTATCCTAATCGTGAGCATTACTTGTGCGCAAGGCTAAGGAAGGTAGGCGTCAGTGTTGTCGGTGTTTGGCGGGCATGTGCGCGGATGAAACGAGAACAGCCTTATATTAGGTAAACAATTATTGGACATTTGGTTTACTCGTACTCCATAAACTGTTGCATCTAAATCGCGCGGCAGACGTTGGCTTCGACTTTAGCATTCCGCTTTGTTGCGTGATTAAATATCTGTACAGCTGGCGGCGCGCTCTGAAGCGTACGATAAGACAAGCATTTTACGCTTTACTAGGACCTTCAATATTAGGTTACTTCCTTGCGTTCCTCTTTAAAAAAAAGTTCTTTCTGAAATGTGACTGATTGTTTCAGAGAAAATATTGAAATGCATGTTTAAAGGCAATGTGCTATTTAGAAGGTACGAAGACTGCAGATCTATCGGTACAAGTTATTAAAATTCTCATAGCTCATTGCATTGCTCTTTTGACGCGTGAATGCCTCATAAATTTAAGAATCTCTTATCCCGTATTTGTGAAACAGTATTGCTGCGCTGGGGGAAATGTGATACGTGGGTTGATAGAAGCCGTCATTTATTGGGGAAAATGGTGAAGAAAAAGAAAACATTGTATGAAGCATACAACCAGCTATGTCCTTCTTCTTCCTGTACGTGAGAAAGGAACAACTTAGTAATGACTGCCAAAGCGCTTTCATCCAGCATGCCATCAGTGTTCAACATTGTTTTCAGTGTTCACGCCATCGTTTATGTTTTCCTAATGGATGACAAGACAGCTCGCAGTAACTTGCAGGAAGTAAATTAGGGAATTTATCTGCCTGCCTCCTAAGTATAGCATAATAAGGTACAATGAATATTAACAACCTAAACTGCATTTTCTATGCTTAAAATAATAAGTTGTGTTTAAGTACGATTCAATAGCACAGCGGCAGTGGAGAGCGCAATACGTGCAGCATTTCCTCTCTGCATGCTGCAGACGTATCGAATGAGATCCTCTACTTAGGGTAAGCTCCATTTGAAGAAGAGCGACCTGATCCCTTGGCCATCGAGTGTAATCGACTTAGGAAATGATTACCAAACATTAACAGCACACTTCTAAGCATAGAAACTGACATGAATAAGCTCGACACGTCACCTCAAACCTGGCACATGTCCCGAGGACACTCTGGTACCGCGCTATTTTCGTTGCCTTCATAAATTGTTGAAACTTCCATAGCTTGCATGTGGCAGTAGATACAGTTGTACGCGTACAAACTGCATGGGCATGCAAAAGAGCACATATTGTTTTGTTATTCGAAATCCGGTGCACAAAATTTGACGAAGATGGTTGCACTTATTTTTTCTTTACGTCATCATTTTTTAACAAAAGCTCCTAAAAAAGTACACAAAATCATAGACACAAAGAACTGTCCCATTATCTGGCGAGGGCGCGGTTCACGCGCGTAGGATTACCTGGCCTCCCGTGACGCGGGAAACGCGCAGTGCGTTTGGCTGCGAAAGAAATGAAGCCAGTTAGAGGCACCGTTACGCACCATTCGCTCAGCCGGCTCGGAAGCGAAGGTGGCGCAGCGTACTATACCTTCCACTGCTGGCGTGAGTATTGTGTATTCAAACGTTAGTACTTATAATGTTCATATGTGTGCCTCCAGCTTGTATACTCGTAAGAAATGGGACTGAAAAAGTATGTAATCGAGCGCAGGTTTTTTTTTTTAATCAGCGTTGAAGCTCAAGAAAGTCGTTGGCACATATCTGAACATGAAAGAAAAAGACATATGTGATGTTAGGACAAGTTGGAGAAAAGCAGCCAGGCGTCGGCACCATTTGTTATTTCCCGAAAAGGTTTCTTGAGTAAATGTGCTAGATACCTCGACAATGCCTGATGCAATGGCACTACATGGCTTCTTCTTCAACGGACCGATAACCTCATCAAAGATTTTTCAGTAATGATCCGCCTAAATGAACAAATACTTCACTCCATGTACGACTCTTCGCGGAGCATGGCCACAGCATACCGTCATCGCACAATGTTGTTGAACAAGCTCAATGATTGGCTACCGCCTATATGTTGCGTGTCATAGCATATTTTTATCACTGCACGAAAAGAATGCATCGCTAGCAAGCTATCAGCGTGGCAACGACGAAATTAGACATGTTGCGCCTATCACATTTGCAGTGTCTATATATAGCCTCTAAATCTATCTTAAATGTAGCTTCTGCTCTTAAAACGTCTTGAACGTTTCTTAAGGTATCGGTACTATTCACATAGAATTCATCCAATGAATGTTATGGGTAAATACAGTATGTACTTTACCCAGTAACTGCATTTACCCAGTTAATGTTTAACTACATGTCGGTAAATAGCGCAGTATTGAAGTCTAGCTGATGGCACTTTTGCGCTTATCAAATAAATTAATTTACAAAGTACCACTTCAGGAGTTACAGGATCGCGCTATTGCGCGTACATAGAGACTACTACATCGCTATTCTTAAGTCTACATCACTATTTGAGCATTAGCGTACTTCAAGAACAAAAGAAGTATTTGATTATTCAACATTGATGCACGCCATGATCTTCCAGATGGCATCGTCTGCACCACTGAACACAATAATGTACGCTTGCACTTGAACGTTTACATTATATTATAATTTTTTTTTCGCTTTGTATAGCGCGTACTGGATAATTTCGAGGTGTATAATGATCAAATTGAGGTGCTTCATTTCGGTTGTCAGGTTACCGTACTTTTCCTTTTTTTGGTCTCTTCCCTATCGCTTACAGCTCCTTCGGGAACGCGGTGAGGTAGACAAATTAAGCTAACAAATAAGACGGGGCTCAGTGCGCGCTCCAGTAGTGCTTGCCGTGTTACGTTGTTGCGCTGATTATGCCCCAATAGAAGAATATGTCAATAAAAGAAAATGACTTAATCACATTTTGAAATGGACTTTCAGTGTTACTTAAGCAAAAGATACTTAAGTATACAGCTTTGTTACACTTCTCGCGGAGGAAGGCCATATATCCAGGTCCGTGAAGACCATATTCCTAGCTCAGCCCGTAGGTTCTAAAGCCTTAGTTGACTGGGATTCGATACTCTTAGCTATGGTGAATTACGTAAATAGCGGCTGAAGGGGCACGATAGGCGGAGTAAGCTGGAACCGCAAGAGAGTCACCGTAACGGTAGCGTCGTGTACGGAGAGGGGCACAGGTGGCCAGGGCAAGCAGAGCGCAGGCACAAAACTGCGATAGTCAATATAAAACAGCAATTTTGGTAATTGTTTCTTAGCTGATACTCAATCTTCGTTTAATGAAGTTAGCACCCAAGAATAACCAGGTTCCGAGGATATTTGATGTCGAATACCGATCTGGTGGAATCGAGACAAATATCCCATTCAAATATTTATTGCAGTGTCGAAATTAACAGCAATAATGTTAAATGGGAAAATACTAGGGAAAATAGTTGTAAAGTTTACTAAACACGGGTCAGCGTAGATGCTCCATAAAATGCTTGGGCAGTATTCATTTACCAACTACAAATTGCAAACAAAGAACTTGTGCAAAGGGGAGCGGAAGACTCGGTTGAGGTAGCCACTTCGACAAGCAAATGATGCGTTGTGAGGAACTTTGGCGGTCTTTTATTCGGAGCCATGATATGCAGTATTGCAAATTATTACGCAGTATGTGGTCTTATTATTATGGCAACTACGTGCGCTCTCTGACACAGCCTTCTCTTATGATTTTAACTGCTTATCACGGAGTTTATTTTGGCAAGCGCAGGTGCAATAATTTATTCTATCTCACGCAAATAAATGCGAGTGTCGATATTTACAGAGTGTGAGTTACTTATATTGATTTATGGCGCCGATTTATTATCGACAGACGTCTGTGCTGCTTGCATAAAGAAGGCTTTCGCCAATGTACAGTTTTTTTTTTTTTTTGAGCACGAGGAATAACTTACAAATAAAGTACGGTACTCTACGCAGCTCACGTGCACTGATACTGGGACGAAATTCGCGGCGCCCGATACATTTAAACCTTTGCCAACCCTGGCTTATAAACAGTAAAGATTGCACTAAAGTCTGTGTAAATAGCCGTCCTCCAAAACGGAGCTTTTTGATTTCTCATCCACCTTTTTTTTTCTTACCTCCGGGACTGATTTGCATCTGCGGCGCTTAGCGAACCAATCGCAAAGTACAGTATTCTTTATATATAATCTACGCGCACTGAGACCATCCGTGTTTACGAACTTCTTTATATATCGTCTTAAAAGCTTCGCCACAAGGACAAGGTCGTTGAAGACCGCCGCTGTGATGCTTCGCCCCTTCAGTGCGCTGAAAGAAGTTGAGTAATGGGAAGACAATGCAATGTTAAAACATTCTCCATTATGTTGAGTTCACGCAAAAAATGGCGTAGACAGGTGATAATAGTTTCTAGTTCATGTGAGGGCATGTGAAGTCATTTTTGTTCATACAAACAATTTTTGTTCGTAGCAAAAAACAAATAGCTTTCTAGAGTGAGGTACTGCTATCGAATTGCAGGTATCAGGAATGTACACGCATTGTTCTGCGGATACCACAGGACAGTGGCATATTCAAAAAAGGTAGATTCGACAGCTGCAGCCCGAAGAATAAACAGATGGAGGATGCCTAAGCTTCGACATCAAGAGTGGAACACGATATAATTCAAAGATCCCTGAGCGCTTCTTGCGCTTCCCGGCATCTGGAGCGTATGTAACCGTAATTTTTACCGGCAAATGCTGGCCGCGAACGCTTTGCACAAAGGCGGGCTTTCTGGTAGAAACGCGGCCTCATGCGTGTGCCGCGATGCCGTGGAGGCGAGCGCCATCTGGAGGTATTCGAAGGAAACGGGCGCGCCGCTCCCTGACCTCCAATTAGATACTGACTCGCCGGCAAAGGGGTTTGAGTTTCCACGTAACAGAATTGTGTTTTTTCGTATAGTTAAATTTCAATCCGACTCTATCATGTTTGTGGGTTGTGTGTAAATCGTACTTTACAATTTTTCTTACTATTTCAGGTCGATAAATTCAATTAGTTAATTCGGTAGATTCCTTGCGCTACATGGAAGGCCTGGGTATGGGTGGTTCGAAAGCCTTTTGCCGAAACGACGTCTGACGCCGGATTTTGTGCGACACGGGGCCCTTAACGCTGTCGCGGTAAATACTTTTTCGAGCGCAGCTCCTAGGCGCCCATTCCTGGGCGGAGCGTCAGCGTCCCTCGACGCAACCACGCGAACGCGCTCGTGCCACTGCCCACGCGTTCGTCGTCTTCTGCCACAGCAGGCTCCAATGCCGCACACCATGCCAGCGTTCCCATACTGCCCCTCCATCTGCGGAGGCGCTGACGGCACTGGCCCAATGCTAGTCGGTGCGGTGATTCCGAACGTTGCTGTCAATATGTTGCAAAATGAAAACACGTATAGAGCGACGCTTAAATTTTGCATTGGGGAGTATCGTAATCGTCGGACACATTTTTTTGCCTTCCTTACTGTTACCACCCAACGGTTGCAATTACCGAATCGGATGGAGCGCATGAGCTCATGCGATAAAATCAGCATGAGCTGATTTCATCGAGCTTCGATAAGTTTACAAAGACGGCTTCCGCTTTTCACTGGGAGCGCGTAACAACGTGGATGTACTTAGGCTACCGATTTCGATCCGAATTCTTGCCTATAATTTGTACTCCGTAGATTCAAAAACAATTAAACGGTAATATCCTCCTTTACACCCAAGCTACGAGCCTTTCAGATATACCACCAGTGTTCTTATGGTACATCCCGAAGTTTGATGGTTGCCGCCTAGGGCAAACACCTGTTATTCATAACTGAATTAATATACGGAGGTTCTGCGAGCACTATTGGCAACCACATTGGCCTCTTCTCTCACGCCGATCACTGCGTGATCCACGGAGGAATTGATGAAATGCTGACAAAATGGGTCATTAAAACTTCTCAAAGACCGTGCGCGTCACATCTTTAAAAAGAAGACAGCAGCGGCATCGAGCCACATACTCTACTTGCATCGACCTTCCCTACGGCTACTGGTAGATATCTGTTGAGGCTATAGAGCGCAGGAACCAGAAAATCTCTACCAGTTCAAGGCTATGCTTCACGAACTGCATAACCTCTAGGCAACCTTTGAGCGGGTGATGGATACTCTTCTATGAGAATTAGACTAAAGGAATTGAAGGTAAAGTTATAATGTTACTTTTCTGATGAAAGTTTGGTTGGTTGTCAATGCAGAAATATGCTAAAAAGCCTGGGTGGGCCAGAATTGAAAAAAAAATGAAAATCATTTTTTGTATTTTAAGAAGTTTGGAATGCTTAGGCCTTCCTTAACAATACTGAGTGCACTACATGTATTTCTGCGCTGTTATAGCACGAAAGAACAAGGTTTTCGGCAAAAAATGACGAGAGATCATACTCCTTTTTTTTTACCTTGCACTACGTGGAAGAAACTCATGATTCATCTCCAAGCCAAATTTCCATGACCTAAATTAAAAATATCTTTAAATCTAGCAGGTTCTTAAAGAGCTGGGTGGCAGCTTTGCTGAACACGGCCGAATGATTGGTTTTCTTCCCACTTGCGCGACAATCAATTTCTTCTGTACTGTTCGGTTTCTTTTTAGCTTTGCCTTACACCTTTTCTGAGCCTGTTGTGGCAAAATAAATGCTTTTTGGTGAGCACAAACCAAATAAGCTGTGTAGACACTGTTTTCTTTTTTCTTTTTTTTTTGGGGGGGGGGGGGGTGAATAGACGCACTTATGTGCCAAGAGCATTGATGAAGCGAGCGCTTCAAGAACTAAGTTTTCTCATTCTTCCACGTCAATGCAGAGGCAAAAATGTTAGCTTTGAGTGACATGGGTTAAGCCGGGGTAGATGTAGACTTGCTGCGAAATATGATCGCGAGAAGCTGTTTCTATAGTGAGTGAGGAGCATACACGAAGCTCTCAGAAAACGCAATGGACCATGTAGGTGTCGCATGTGTTTACCTTTTCAAGATGATGCATTCAAAACTGCTGCCTTAGAGGTTGTTTCCATGTTCAACGAAGACTTCATGGCCCGAATCAATTCCCCGAGCACCTTTGGGATACAGCCAGGTTGTACACTGTGATGCGGTTGGGTGAGGTGGACCGTCGTCGGCAGTACTTTGCCAAGTAAGAGGCAGGATAAATGACAAAAGAACTCAGGAAATCGAAAACACAAGTAAGGAACCTCGAAGTGGACAGATGCCATGGCTATATGGCTGCTGGGCATTAACATGTTTCACTGTATCCTGTTTCTGAGCGAAAAATGAAGTAAAGACTGTTTTTTCTTTTTTACGCTCCACATTTCGAAATGAAATTTATGTCAAATTTGCCTCGTTGTGATAAAAACTTGACAAGATAAAAAGCTGATTTCCTCTACCACCGTAATTTAGACATTAATGAAAGGCTGCCTAAGTAGAATAGCACAGCTATACTCAATAGTCTATTTTTCTACAGCAGTTAAAAGAACAAAATCCGCTGATGTTGAAAAAAAGGGTGCTGATGTGTTATGAATTGATATGAAATCATAGTTCTAGATCAGCCAGAAGAACACATAACTGGGAATGAAATGAAACGATTCCAAAGGAGCTAAGCGTCGTAGCTGAGAAAAGAAGTCCAAAATATGCACCATATTAGGTGAGAGGTATAGGTCAACCCTGTGCCCTCAATATAGCTTCACGGGGTCCGTGAATATCTGCCCAACTGTTGCTTACAATGGCCACCTAAAATATGCATTCGAGAAAGCAAAATACCTTGCCATATTGAAACTGAATACTGCACCAACAAAAGCAAATAAAAATTAGATTATAGCAATGTTTACCATAGAAACTATAAATCTATAATTTTACTCTGAATGCTGTGATGCGCAGAATTTATTGCGCAAGTGATAGGCGCTGAGCCATGCCCCCTAAATGTGGCGGACAATAGTTCCTCTTCTTCTCCACAATCACTTTTTCTTTTGCCTATTGTCAGCTAGCAGGTTGAATTTACAGTGAAAAAAGCTATGAGCAATCTTTATGCTACTTAGAATCCGTGATCGTCTTTTCGACATCTGACAGGTACCTCACGCTCTGGTCGGCCCTTCTTGATGTGCTCTTGCAAGCTGACTTCCTACAAAACTCGTTCAATTGTCATTTGGATCTGCGCTGCAGATCACCGTTTCCTGACCCCACAAGGTAGGCAATGTCAATAACTTTCCTGTTTCGCAATGAGCTAAATATATTCTGAGATTTTTTCGCATATGCTGCTACTTCCACTTCTTTGTCGTGAATTTCTCTGGAATTTCCTTACCACAGGCTGTCTTACGCAAGAGAAACACCCCTTTTTCATGGGGATATGAGCAAACTTCTCCACCCTGATGAGTTGGCTTAAAACCGACCATTTTGGGCACTTTTACCCTTCTGCACCTATCGAAGTGCGTAGCCGTGATAGTGTTACTGCAGAACTTGGCCGATGCCAGAATGAGCTGAAACATATCACCGTCTATCCCATACACCCTCGCGGCTCGGCGAAGCAGAAGTTTTCACGCAACGCGATCGCCTAAGTTGATTTTGGTTGTAGCGAAATTTCGCCTCTGCTTATATGGCACCAGGTTTTCTTTCATTGCGCTAGCAATTATATGGACACTCCAGGCACATTTCTGCCCTTTAACGTCGGCGTCACCGTGAGGATGCGTATGAGTGAAAGTGCGTGAGGGTGAGCCAGCGAACGCGGTTCAATCTCGCGTGCGTGAGTGAGGAACGCGGCCCGGATGCGTGCCCACTCCTGTGGCGCACGAGGCAGGGGGTGGGGCGAGAGAGGAGGGGCGTTCTTCTCCGGCAGCTGCAACGATGCCTCGATGTCCTCCTCTCCCGCCGTTCCGTACAGAGTGGAGACGACCACGGCGACTACTGCGGCGTTATCCACACGAATCGCGGACGCCGTAGTTGACGCCTTTGGCGGACGCTGTAGGGAGGCGTTGTCGGCGCTCCTGTGTCTTGAAAGCAATCTGCGATGTTGCTAAAGTGCGCGCCCCCGTGGGCCTCACTTTCAAAGCGATCTGCGATTTTTGCACACTCCACGTAGTGCCGGTAGCTTCGTATGCGCAGTGCTTTTGGCGTTTCGTATGCGATGAAGTGACAGATGCACGGCGGTATATGGGCTCGCGGCTGCTGCCTCGAATGTTAATTCCAGCGTTTTCCCTGTCCGCTGTCATCGATCGATGTGTGCTCATGTTTACCTGTGCGCATTTGACAACGTGGTGCTTAATTTAGTTAAAACACCTTGACGGGCTAGTTGGTTTTAATTCACGATAGAATGCGTACGCGCGACTGAACAAGGACGTAGAAAGAAGCCGACACGCAAAGACAGCGGTGTCTCAGTGTGTCTCTGTTTCTACGTCCTTGTTGAGTCAAGCTTACACATTCTATCATTGTTAATTTAGTTAGTAAGCCAATGTTTACAAGTGTATACGGCCGATGATACTATTATCTTACTTCGTACAGCTATCTACTCTTTTTTTATCACAATCGGTGGTTCACCTTTTTGGTGGAACTGAGATTATTTTTAATTAGTGAACGCTACATGCTCTGCTGGTCGTCATCGCTCAACGACCCAACTGGAAGGCTCGCCCGTTGGGCGTTGCGGCTGTAGGTGTACAGTACTCACATAATATCAGCATCACTTCTTGAACATTCTTCCCAAATTACGCACACTGTGCATCTTCCAAGAATTATTAGACCATAATATAGTGCAAGATCTATTTTTTTTTCTCAAGGAACTGTTTATGATCCACTAACATAGCATCACACACATTTCACAAAGAACAAGGAAATGTCGTCCAGAGGATGTTCTAAAATTTCATTGTGAACTCGTTAGCACAATTTAAGCACTCTAAACTACACAAAACTTACTTTACAGCACTGTTTCACGAATCGGACCAGCGACTCCATTGGGTGGAGTACAAGTTGGTTCAACAATTGTTCAAATTTTACGTAAAAGTATAACACATATAATGACAAATCCCGCCTCCGGAATGCCTAAACATACATTACCATTAACTGACGCTATTTGTTCTTTTCAGTAGTTATTCCCCTGCGTTGCCTGTTCAGGCATTGCAACAGGGGTAGTATGCTTAACCGATACCTTTCAAAGGTGGTTCCATTGAATAATGTAAGCCTAAAATTCTTGCTACGTTCCTAAAGTAAGTTAGCATTCACATTATGGCGTACTTAATTTTATGCATAATAGTTACACTCATTGTCAACGTTTTGTGCACACACATGGTACTTTGAATATTTTTAACGCTGCCTAGGAGAATATTTTAAGGGTATCTATAAATACTGGCATAATGCAAGTTAATGTCAAATTGTAGTGAAATATAATTACTCATCTGGATTTCAAGGTAATCTTTCTTGCGGCTGGCCAAAAAAATTGGCAGTGGCTTAGCTCCGCTAAGCCAGGATATACGTAACGAAAGCTAAGGTTAGCTATGGTTAGCCTTGGTTAATCTTGATTGCACGTCCAGGTTAGTTTGGTTGTCTAGCTACGTTGCGGCGTTTAGCAATGCAATAAGCAATGCCTGTAAAACTCTAGAGCACATCCTATATACGAACATAATGAATCATCTCAATCCCTCATTAAATCCATATCAGCACGGCTTCCGGCAGGGAACATCCTGTGTTACACAACTAACCGAGTTTGTTCATGAGGTTTGCGAATCTTTGGATCGTTGTAGCATCTTTGACTGCATATTCATTGATTCTAAAAAGGCTTTTGACCTAGTAGATCATGGTCTGTGAGTCCACAAGTTGTGTTGTTTAAATGTGAATCAGAAGGTTGTTGAATAGATTAGGGAATATTTAAGTTTAAGGTGTCAATATGTCACAATAAACGGAGCCAAATCAAATGCGACATTTATCACGTCAGGCGTCCCGCAAGGGTCAGTTTGGGGACCGTTGCTTTTTCTTGTGTTCATTAATGACGTATCAGACAATATTACTTTCTACATGCGTCTCTTCGCTGATGACGGTGTAGTCTACAGAGAAGTGAAATATTCCCAGGATTCACTTGCTTGGCAGGAAGGCCTAAATACATTGCACCGGTGGTGAGAACAGTGGCACATGAATATAAATTAGCAAAAAACAGTGCACATGTGTTTCACGATGAAAAAAAAAATTACGTAATTACGTCTATAACATAAATTGCCACCTATTTGAAACTGTTCTGGAATATAAGTATTTAGGTGCGTACATCACCTCAACATTATGTTGGCATCGACATGTTGATTATGTTGCTGGAGAAAGCTTGCAAAATGTTGGCTTTTTTGCGCCGTAGCTCGAAAATGTTTCCGGAAGAGTCTAGGCACTTACTATTTAAAACGTATATTAGGTCCGCGCTGGTATATGCTTGCACTCTATGGGACCCGCCGACAAAGACCGACAGACAAAAATTAGAAAGAATCCAGAACTTAGCGGCCCGCTATGTTTCTGGGAATTATAGTAAATCCTTTAGTGTGTCTGGCATAAAACATGAATTAGAACCGGAACCCCTTGAAGCAAGAAGGAGAAAGCTAACGCGTCAATTTTTTCATAATATATATTACAATAGGATTGCTATTCCTAGGGAGAAGTACATTTTTCATCCACACTATAGATCCGAGTGGTTTGATCATAACCATAAAGTGCGCGAATTCAGGTTTAGAACCAATAAGTTCAAGATGGTTTTTCCTCACACTGTTCGAGAATGGAATGTTTTATCTTCATTCCTTGTTAATATTACCGACAATGAAGTGTTTGCATTGTCTTTGTGACTGCCCTGTAATAATTTTTTTTATTTGTACAACCAAACTCCCCCACTGTAATGCCACTGTGGCGCTGTGAGTAAATAAGTAAATAGATACTCCAAAATGTTGTGAAGCCGCCAAAGAACCCCCCCCCCCCCCCCCTTGTCCTAACAAACATCTGATTTATCTCAGCACTGGACCACCGTCCAATTTATAGTGTAGCGACGTCTTTCGAACAGTTGCATTAGGACTTTACCATGCCTTTAAGTAAAGGACTCTCATTAAAACCGTGACAGCTTGTTACTCGTGGCATGTACCCCTCTTTGTGCAATTTGAAAGACGGTATAACTTTCCGCTCTCACTGGACATCAGGAAAACATGCACATAACAAATATATATTTTTGTAAATATATTATGTGTACACGCAAAATTTTGCACGCACGCTATGTGTATTGGTCTCCCCACGTCCACCGAATATAAAGTCGATGCCGCCATTGGCTGTCTTATGACAGCAAGCAAGCTTCTAGTAATATTTGAAATTGTGAGAAATCTTGCATCGAATAAACGCTCTGCCAAACTAATGATATTCGCCCTCCCCATATCACTAAATGTCTACTCTGTGTCACGCATAATTGTCACAGGACCCTGGGAAACATTAGGCATAATGCCCGTATGAGGCTTTAGAGCACTCGTTCAACAGATTTTTCAGAAAACCTGTATTTCACCTGCAGTAAATTACATTTACAAGCTCATTAGCCACAATATTTCTTTCTTTGCACTATGTTTGACAACACTTGAAGATATAGTTCTCCCAAGACAGCCGATTAATTAAGTACTCTTCGTAAGAAACTCATATAAAACTTTGGATACCGTTATTTGGTAATTTCTGGCGAATACTCTATTCTTGTCGCACACTTCCAACAACTGCGCTCATATCGCCCATAACAGTGCCTCGATTACTACATATGTAAGCAGTCCAGCTGCCTCGTTTAGTTCACAAGAAACATCTGGTATACCTAATACCGCTTCACGTACGCACAAAAATTGAGAGAAAATGAGCTTTGAGTAATATTTGCAAAGGTCTTAAAAACGTCGCCGCGAATGGCTAACTCCCTTCCGTCCCCCCAACTTTAACCCTAACGGTCCCCCCTATCGGAAGAGAACGGAATCACGGCGTCACAGACTGTTCTTTTAGAACAATGACAAAAATTGGGGATAACGTTCGTATCATAATTTCAACTACTTCCGAGTAAATTTTTGCCTAAATCATAGCCAACTGACACCCCTAAATCTTTTTCCGTGGCTCAACAATACAATGCACTCGCATTCACAGACGTGTAAACTGTCAAAATTTTGGTTCTTTCAGCATATTGCTGAAAATTTGCGCAGGCTTCGTAAGATACGCTTCCAATGCGCTCAAAAGTTCGTAATTAATTTTATACAAAGACATTATGAACGTACAGTTTAATCCTTCATCATATTTCGACAACAAGTATCGAATTGTGGTTTGACATTGAGTTTCGTCACGACGCCGAGCAACGCAACTACGCATTTCCTAATGTGTACCATGGAAGAAAAAAAGGGGAAATACCAATCCTATACCTTTTTTCTTTTCAAACACCATTGCGGACCTACAATTGTGCAGACCACACTGGACGTTACACGTAAAATCGGGATCATTTTTACCCCGTATAGGATTTCTGCCATGTTCCGTTCCTGTAGGGCAACAGAAAAACTTTGTAAGCTCTAACGTGAGAGACAACAAGAGTTTAGCAATTTTAACTATTCCCAAAATTATCCCACTCTATTTAAAAACCTATCCCACATCACCCCCAGAATACCCTTCCTTCTTTCCAATGTGAACTATGTGCATAATTTATTTGTCTCCGCTCACACGGAACACACGCTTATAGTCGCAGTAAGAGCCACACAGTAAACTAGGAAAAAGAAAGTTTGCTCGAAGGCCCACTAACAAAAATTAGTGTAATGAATAAGGAAAAACAAAACATAATGTAGACGTAAAAAAGTGTTGCAGTCGTTTTATTTCACAAGCTAGTAATTTCTCGGAAAGAATTGAACCCTTTTAGGAATAGCATGACACTATTTTTGTGGATAGGATCACAGCGCAATCATAGTGTGATTGATGAAATGCAAAAAATGATTGCCTATGGGTAGTCGTTCATACTGCATTTGAATATATTGCGTGCTACGTGCGACTCAGCAGATCCGAGTGGTCGATAAAGAAGAAAGTGAGTCACCATGCCAACCCCTTCTCCCCCAGCGTCAATTATTGCCCTGAGTACCAGACTGAGAATTTAATGAAAACCACTAGTAGAGCAATCAACGAATGACATCCTAAATGGCCGAATTTCGAAACGCACGTCCGTCTTGTTCTTAAAGCAAAGATGCGGCTTAAAAATAACTTTCATGATTTGCGATTCTAAAGAGTTCATAGATAGCGGCACTCAATTTTTGGCGATCAAGCGCTGGAGATTTTTGCATAAGGGAAAAAAATAAAGAACGCATTGCTTGGAACAGCGATAACGGTGCGGGCTATGGTGCATCTTTAGTGCAACCACGTCCTTCAAGATAACTGCATGTTTGATATAACTGTAAATCCCCAGGAGTTTTATTCGTCTTTTCTACTAGCGACAAGCCTTACGAAAAATTGCTTTGCACGCAAAGTAAACGCTCTTATGTTTCGCTTGATGGCTTGGTTCGAGTAGTACGTTGAAGATGTTATTTTGAAATTTTTTTTTTATCTTGCTGCAATATCCTGAGTCGCTGCAGTATAAAAAGCGCGCAAATCGGCCGATAGTTCAGCAGTACAGCTTTTGCCTTCAGGGGCCCAACTACCAGCAGCAATGGTTGCCGTAAGTTTCGGCATTTTATATTTTCTTTATGTTAAGAAAGGCCATTTCTCTGGACTTTTCTATTTTAACGACGTCACATATTCAGCCTTAAGGCTATGTTTAGCTTATCTGTACACGGTTTCTTAAACACTGATGTATTTAATACTCCCCATATAATTTCTATATAATTTTGTCACTGTTCGTGTTAGTAACTTACTACGTCGTATATGTGAATAAATACTCGCAAGTTCATCTCTAATTTACCGGCGATAGTGAGATGACTCCTAGCTATAAAAGCATCCAATAATTCTAAGCCATGTCTTATGTCTTGTTGATGCTATATAATGTCGAAACAATTCCGTCTTCGAGGCCATCGCCTATTTAGGTGCATTCATGTACTTATCTAACGCATATTGTATGTTTTAACTGAAGTTATACGTTTCGCCAAGTTATTTTTAGTCCACAATAATATCGTACTTTCATTGCAGTTTTGTGTTAGCCTCGTCCTGGCCTTTGTTGCCGGTGCTATGAGCCACCCTGTCGTCCCTGTCGGTGTCGGTTTCGGTTATGTGGCCGCTCCAGGCCCCCTGACCTACGCCGCCGTCCCGGGCTTCGCCCCGGTGGTTGCAGCCGCTCCAGCGGTGGCGCGCGTCGATAGCTATCACGCTGCACCAGCAGTCACCGCTGTTTCTGCTGCCCCCGCCACCACTGTCACTAAACTGGACACCTACCACGCTGCGCCTGCAGTTGCTAGCGTCGCCACGGCGTCGGTTGCGGCTGCCGCTCCGGCTGCCACTGTTACCAAGGTCGACACTTACCACGCAGCGCCGGCTGTCACTAAGGTAACGACAGTCGAAACCGCACCAGCTGTTGCGAAGGTAGCCACCGTTCAAGCAGCACCGGCCGTTACGCGAGTGGACACCACCTATCACGCCGTCCCTGCCGTTGCAAAGGTGGCCACCGTTCACGCAGCTCCAGCCGTGACCCGCGTTGACACCTACCATGCTGCTCCGGCTGTGGCCACCGTGGCTGCTGCCCGAGTAGTGGCCGCCACTCCAGCCCTAGCCGGGCTTACTGCTGTAACTCACGCCTTCCCGGCTGTTCCTGCATACCACGCTGCTCCACTAGTGGCTGCCGCCGCCCCAGTGTATGGATACGGCGTCGGCACTTTGGGCTACGGCCTAGGACACTATGGCTTCGAATATGGCCTTGGCGCCTATGGCCTCAACTATGGCTATGGCCTTGGCACTCCTTTCCACTATGCCAACGTCCTCCTCCGTAAGAAGAAGTGTAAGTATGACCACTAAACATTTTATTCTGTAAAGGAATCAGTGACGAACGACGTCGCACTGAGCGATGTTTGAAGACTCGTGAATATTCATATGTAAGCTAAAAATTCAAAGAGAACTATTGGTATCTATAAAAGTCCTGTGGCGCTTACGAAATGTGTCACTGCAAGAAATTTAAAACTCAAGAAGTACCCTTGTCCGACTCATGAGCTTTGTTGCGCGTACAAATTTCGGAATGATTGCCCAGGGAGCATTCCGAAGTGTATAATTCATGATTACTTTACAGTGCAATATAGAATATCAAGAAGCACTAATAACCCTATATATACTGTTATAATGCCCCAAAGTAACCACCCGGAAATGCAGGCTACGTAATGTTAGGCTTAAAAAGAATTCGTGAAATGTCATATATTCCCTTTTGTACACGATAATTCCTAACATACCTCCATGATACCTGTTACTTTTCAGAAACTGAACAAGACCCCGAAGGAACCTGCGTCTGCTCTTGGGATACCCATACTCCTCAAGTCGGTATTTTAAATAAAGCAACACTTGAGGCAAAACAAAGTCCATGCATTCTGTTTTACTGTTGAGAAAGTACTGATCGCTGGCAGCAATATCGAAGGCCCAGGTGATTTGTGACAGCCAGCATTTTCAAACTTTCGAGTTCTGGAATACTCCAAAGAATATCATTTTATTGGTGACGCATATATATCTATTTGGTTATAAATACAGCAATGTGGATCCTCGATTATATTCCTAAGCAAATCAATCGTGATAAATGTCCTTCGGCTAAAAAATGGGCAAACCTGAGAGAAGCGGTGCAATAAGATTTCTGTTTCAGTAACTGTAACAGGGAGCACAGAATGCAAGAGAGCATCTTGCTGCATTGCGGCCAAATATGAGTCACATTGAACGGGCTTCATAGTATTTGTTGCTTCTGGCTATTCGATTGTTACCTACTCTGCCTTTTACATTTTGGATATTACGAGAATGCTGATGTATTCTTTTAACAATCTTCTTTCAAACCGTGGGAGCATAGTATTACACCGTTTTTATATATGAAATTATTACCATTAGACCTACAATGCATGCATTCCACACTATTTGGTGCAAGAACACCTTCGGAGGAAGAGGAGCACTGCTCCTGTAACCTACGCATGACGTTTTAAAGAAGAACCTGGTGTGCAAAGCATTGGCCTAGAACTATTTTCTCAAAATACAGACAAGTCTGAGAACTCTGCTCTCTGTTTATAAACTATATTTATGTTTTACGCGGCATGCCATACCATTATTAGCTTTGGTTGTGCTTCACGTGACCCTTTCCTTCGCGCAGCTCTATTGCAATCTGGCCTTGCATTTATGGTGATACAACTGGCCACTCTATGCTCACCTTGCAACACATGCTAACTTCCTATACATGGAAGGCCTGTGTATGGGTGGCGTGAAAATCTTTTTCGCCGAAACGACGTGTGACGCCGGATTTTCTGGCGTCATACCGGATATTTGGTATGATGAGAACGCTAGTGCATTCCTTATACAATCCTGTTTCAAACCGCGGGAGCATAGTATTACAGGATTTTTATATCTGAAATTATTAACATTGGACAAACAATGGATGAATGCCACATTCTTTACTGCAAGAACACCTTCGAAGGAAGAGGAGCACTGGCTATTAACCCACGCTTGACGTTTTAAAGAAAAAACTTGGTGTACAATGCATTGGCCTTGAACTAATTGCTCAAAATACAGACAACTCTGAAAACTATATTATCTGTTTATAAAGAACAGTTATGTTTTACGTTTCATGCCATACCATGATGTGCTTTCGTTGTGCTTCATGTGACCCTTTCCATCGCACCGCTCTATTGCAACCTGGCCACGCATTTCTGGTGATACAACTGGCCACTATATGCTCACGTTTCCACGTCGGCATACACCACATTAGGACTGGTCATCTTGTGAGTGATCTTATATTTACCAGAACGGAGCATTACACTTGTGCGCTTGTTGTGAGTCTGATGTAGGAGTTGGGCTTCTCTCTGGATCGGCTTGACTACGCTGTCAACGGCGTCTCAAAAGGAGCAGCAAGCGGACCCATGGCACCGTCCTCCTCTTCGCGCCGATCTTCATTTCTGGCGAAGAGATGAGGTTGGGAAGCGGAAGTAAAAGGAAAGGGCTTACTTGCATTTTTACTGGACTGAGGCACACACATCATTGCAGATTAATCCGAGCACACCGCTACATGATTATCGCATAACATGGATAGGTGTCAAATAGATTACGGCATTCTGCTTACATTTTTCGTAACCCATTTAAGCCTTTTGAATCTCAACAGCATTACTGCGATTTAAAGGATAGCCTTGTTTCTGAAAAATGTTTCCTCTGGAGAAATCTTTGTAATAAAATTTTGGTAGAAATAAATTGATTCAAGCTGTAAATAATGTAACAATGTGTAAAACATTTTCACGAAGCAGGGAGATAAGATCTGTGGCCACCTGTATTTAACATATAAACCCAATCAAAATTGTAAAGGGAACTCACTGCCACCTCTAACTGTTCTTGTTCTCGGCAGTTCTAACATAGCCAGCTTGTATTCTGAAAACCTACATCAGCACAATTTCGTAACGATTATAGGCACCTTCAGTCGCTAGCACTGCCACAGGCCAAATTTATCAGATCGTCTTTTTAAACTTAGTAAAGGTATTTATTTTCAAGAGATAACACAACGCTTGACGATTCAATATCGGTCAGATCAAGTATAAATAAATATTTCCGAACGTATTCAGCCCAACATGTGTTTGTTTAGTTTGAAGTGATCCAATAAATATTTTGACGTTCAGAATTGTTCGATACTTCAGCAAATTGATGATTTGTGTGACCTACCAGCGTTGTACCCACCTTATGGCCCAAGTTTTTTTTATGTTTGAACGGTTGAGAGTTTCTCTGAAGTAGAAACGCAATGCCGACTTCAGACGCTTAACGAATTACTTTTATTGGCCGTGGGCTGTACCGGTTGCGGCTCACCTAAAACTTAATCATAGGAATTAAACAAAATTTACAAATGCACGCCTTCATACTCTGATTCCTCATTTACAGATTCGCTTCAGTTTGGCGTCTCAAATTGTGAGAGCACTCTTGTAGCATGTTTATACATTAATGTAACGTTTTAATGAAAGGGTAGCATTCTTCGGTGAGCACGCCAGCAATTTGGTAGCAAAGTGATCGAGGACGTTTAAGCTTTGCCTTTAAGTGTGGAACGCAATTGCATTCAAAGGTCTCTGACTGCTTCTCACGCTTCCCGGCAACCGTAATGTTTACTGGAAAACGCTGACCGTGAACGTTATGCACGAAGGCGGGCTTTCTGGTAGAAACATGGGTCGCGACGCAGCGTAAGTGAGTGCCATCTGGAGGCATTGCAAGGAGCCTGGTGCAACGCTCCGTGTCCGCCGAGATATTCACGCGCCGGCACACGCAAATGGTGGATGCCGTTACCCCTATAGGAATGATAGAAAGGCTAGACAAGGGGTTTCTTTCACTTCTCGAGCGGCAGGTTTATGTTTTTTCGTATTGACAAATTAACAATCCGACGCTGGCATGTCTGTAGGTCGTGTGCAAGTCGTAATTTGCGTTTTTTCTACAAATTTAGCCTTAGGTGTTCAATGAGGTCAGTAGCTTCCTTGCACTACATGGAAGGCCTGGGTATGGGCTATAGCCTGGGGAGGCCCGGCCTTGATAATCTTACTGCAGAAACGGCGTCCGACGCCGGAGTTTCTGCGGCACAGGGCCCGTAACGCTATCGCATTACAAGGGTGCCTGTAATGACAAGTGCGATACATTTCCCTATAGGAATACATGGGGCTCCGTAGAATATACATGGGGTTCAGGTAGGCCAACACGAATTTGGGAGTGGGTCAACCTAAAGTTGGGGGTGATATGCTGTGGACCAACCTAAATGTGAACATTACAGGGGTGGGCCAACCTGAACTTTGAGTGATATGGGGGTGGCTGTAGCAGGGGGGGGGACACTCCGTATGGCTCCCATAGGCCGTTTTCGAGCAGACGCTCTTTCGACACTAGCGCCAAGGTCCTCTTCAGTTACGGCCCTAGCCAATGGGCAACGCAGAAGCAAAATGGCGGCGCACATGATTGTTTACGTTGTCATGGCAACAGCAACAGCAGCCGCGCGGCACCTCCTCTCCCAAATGCTATTCTTTCCTTTTTGTTTTTATTATGCCGACCCGCTCCACTCCCTTCCCCCATGCCACGCGCGCCGCTCACTTTTTTTTTTGTTTTTACCCGTAAGCGGCGCGCTTTTTTTTTTTTTATATAGCGCGCTTTTACGGCGCGCCACGCGCCAGCTCGCAAGCAATGCGCGCGCTACGCAGCGCATTGGCATTGCTTGCGAGCTGGCGCGTGGTGCGCCGTGGGCTATGCGTTGGCATGCACACAGTCTTGCCCATACTTATATGAGGAGGAACATCTATTTGTCAGCTTTCTCTACCGGGAAGAGGCAAGTGTAGCACAATCAAGGCGCAACGACGTCCGGAGCCTCATGGAGCACACAAATGGACAGGGCTGTGTTCGTGTACATGCGCCTGCTGATGCCCTTGGGTCTGAGCGCTCACCTGTTGTCTTTAGGCACCCGGAACAACCCTGCAGGGCTTGTTTTTGAAGTATTTGTGCACCACTGCACGATGCACGAGCGGTACGAGTCGTGAAACGGGTGAAACATCGCGGAGCACAAGCACACAGCCACCGAGGACCACGAAACTGACGAAACTAGCCACGCCGGTCAACTCACAGCAGCGCACGCTTCGCGATAACAGCAGATAACGAAACATAAAACGTCATGCAGCGGGCTGAGCTGGCTCCGGGCCGGCGGGGCCGCACGGCGTGCGCGCGGAGACAGTCGAAGGTGAGGGAGTTGCGAGGGTAGTAACGAGGGAGAGTGATTGGAGAGGAATTGGGGAGGGGAAGGGCTCGGCCACCTGGATCGGCGCGCGTGCGCGCGACGATCTACGAGGCTATGCAAGGGAAACGGATTTTTGCGTTCGCCCATTACAAAGATGGCGCCAATTTCCTGTGCCACCGACACCGGGGAGTGTCCCCCCCCCCCCCCCCCTGGCTGTAGTATGGGGTTGGGTAAACCTAAATTTGGGGTTGATATGGGTGGGGGCCAAACTAAATATGGGGATTTTCTTGGAGAGGGCCAACCTAAATTTGGGGTGGAATAGGAGTGGCCCAGCCTAAATTTGGGTTTGGGGCCATCTAATCTTGTGGGCGATACCAGCCTCAACTTGGAAGTCATATGGTGGTGAGAAAACCTAAATTTTGGGGTTGTATGTGGCTGTGCCAACCTGAATTTCACCGTTATATGGGGGTGGTCTAGCTTGAGTTTGGGAGTGAGGCAACCTACATTTGGTGGTCGGCCAAACTGAAATTTGCGGTGGGGCAACTTAAATTGAGGAGTGCACCAAATTTATTTCGGGAGTGGGTCAACCTATGTTTGGGGATATTATAGGGGTGGACCATCCTAAATTTGAGGATGATATAATGGTGGGTCAACCTAAATATTGGGGTGATATGAGAGTTGGCCAAATTAAATTTGGGGTGATTTGGGGGTGGGCTAAGCTAAACTTGGGAATGGCACGGGAATCGACAAACCTAACTTGGGGCTGGGAACACCTAAATTTGGAGGTGACATGGGAGTGGGCCATCATAAATTTGGGGGTGATATTGAAGTCTGGTCTTGTCCGGTGGGCAACGTGAATTTGGGGGTGATATAGCAGGTGGAGGAGGAGGGAAAGAGATAAGTAGAAGGCAGGGAGGTTAACCAGAATAACGTCCGGTTGGCTACCCTATACCGGGGGAATGGGAAAGGGGGAACAAAGATAACAGGGAGAGAGAGGAGAGAAGGAAAGAAGTAAATTGCGGTTAGTTTGCTGACGTGTGTGGTCTTACAGAAATTGCATTAGTAGTCAGATGGTCGCACAAGCCTGTCGTGCTTGAGAAGCACAAAACCGCCTTCACGGCTTTATGGGCCGACGGGCGATGGGGGCGGTGTTCCGGCAGCACCTGCACAGAAGGCGGCCGATTGTCCAGTTTTTGGAAAGCTTTGGCAAGTTCTTGTCTCTCTGGGGTGTATCGTGGACAGTGGCACAGCAGGTGGTCGATGTTTTCTTCGGCGCCACAGACCTCGCATGCTGCACTGTCAGTCACTCCAATTAATGTATTGTATACCTTTGTGAAGACAACTCCTAACGAAAGGCGACAGAGAAGCGTACCTTCACGTCGAGGAAGTCTGAGTGGAGGATGGAGTTGCAGGGAGGGGTTTAGTCGATGCAGTTGTGTAAGTCGCAAGTTTGGCGAGTTCCACTCCGTCAGTCTGAGACTGCGTGCCAGGTGTCGAATCTGCCTTGCGGCGTGTGTCCTCGAAAGCGGAATTGGAACGCTCTGCTCTTCTTGATGTACTGCGCGAGCAGCGTTGTCGGCGGAATCATTGCCACTGATTCCACAATGGCCAGGTACCCATTGAAAAACGACCTCGTGACCTTTTTGTTGGACGTGATGGTAAAGTTTCGCAATTTCGTATGTCAGTTGGTCAAGGCATTCGTGTCGGAGAACTGACTGCGTGCACTGTAATGCCGGTTTCGAATCACAGAACACAGCCCATTTTCTAGGTCTCTCCGAACCAATGAATTCCAGTGCTCGACGCAGGGCCGTTAGTTCCGCCACCATTGAGGTCGTGAGGTGATATAGGTGTCGGCCAACATGAGTTCAGGGCTGAAATGGGGGTCAGAAAATTTTAATTTGGGAGGTGAAACCTAATTTACCGATGAGAAAACGCAAATTTCTGGCTGATCCAACTTGAAATACGGGGTGGGTAAAGTAAATTTCGAGTGGGCCGGCAACGAAAGAAAATCACAAAATACGCTCAGCATGGTTAAACATCCACGATAACCTTTTTGCGAACGCTCATTAGGTGTTTTCATTGTGCACGCACGTGATTTCGCAATCAATTGGAGAAAATAGCACATTAAGCGAGCGACAATATTTAAGAAAATGTATTTTTAACGCAAGTAACTCGCCAATCGAGTAATCCAAACAGGATGGCGGTTCACAGAACGGTAGAGAGATGAAGCAAGGAACGGGAGTCAGAAAAGTTGTTTTTGTCACGCAGACTCTTTGACAAGAGAACTTGTCTTCTTCGGCGCCCTATGTATGGTGGCTACGTCTTTTGTAATGCAGTATGAGACGGTGACGTTGACTATTTATTGTTATTTGCTTGCGTAGTTCTTGATAGTATAGCTTTGGAGGGCCGTTCGATATAGAGAGCAAAGACGGGAGTAGTTGGAACAAGGACTGCGAAGGCACGGATAGGCAATGATTGTTTTTGAAAAGTTTTATCACCGATTCTGTACTAAATACTTTATCAATATACAGCAAGCCTACGAGGAAGCCTGTTATATTGCGAACTTCAGTTTCAGAGACTGAGTGCGATTCACCAGGCGGGCCTATGATACAAACTCCGATGGAATTTGAAACAGAACCTGCAGGTTAAAAAGAAACGTCACACCACCAACAAAAATAAACGTTGACAGACACAACTTTGGCTCTTCATATAATATGGCACTTTGGCTGAAGTGATTGAAGAGTGTCAGTACATACTCTGGACCACGATATAAAAGGTTCAAATAATGGACAACGTACCATGGCGGTGCGCACAGTGGTGGCGAAGGGTCCGAAGCCGACGCTTGTGTTTACGGCAGAGTTAGACAAAGTGCACAGTGTAATTATTGGAAGAGTGTAGACGCCGTAAGGTCATGCTTAGTCCCAGTCAGTGAAGAAACGTGGCGAGTTGGGCCATCAAACATGTTATGCTGATAGCTTTCAACATGAGAAAACGTGATGGGCCATACCTTGCAAGACTGCATCTTTCGCATGATGGAATTCTGTGCACTTTTCACAGGGTGCAATATGAGTCCATGCAGTGACGGAAGCCGGTGCTTAGAATTTGAAATTAACTTGCCGAACCCTTCAAGGCGAAACCCTTTCCTCTTCTTCTGTAAGCTGCCTTTGCTGGAGTGCCCGCACCGGGAATGATCACTGCGCACATCACAACAGGTGCGACAAAACGCTACTTGAATTTATATGCACATATAATAAAACACACGAAACATTAGGCTTTAAGGCCAGCCCGTATCGGAACCGAACGAAAAAGAGATCTTCTAATAAAATGAAGTCTTATAGTTTAGTGGGCAGTGGCGATGTCAAGTGGTGGCTGCTTCGTAGTTGCGCTGCTTAGGTTCTGAGCAAATAACTATAAAAATCTTTCCACATCAAACTGTTCTCTGATATTGTCGGCGTTAAGAATGTTTCGTGGCGTTTCATGGTAGGACTCTCTAAGGCATTGTTTGCGAGGCGCCTATAGTAATGCAGTTATACAGTGTGGCTGTACATGGCATGCATAAAGGTAAATGATATTATCGACTATACAACTAAGGGCTTCATTTTCAGAGCTCCACATGCAACCAGGGATCCATTGTACCTCAAGGCCTATTTGGAACATGGTATGCAAGTTTGCTTATGCTTTCTACAGTAGGGCGGTGTATTCGTTCCGTGATCACATCAAGATACAAGTAAGTTACGTGTGCCGCTTAGAAAGCGATTTTACGGCTTCATAGCCGATATATTACTGCATTTGGGAGGTTTTACGTGTACCTCATCAGCTGATATTATTCAGATAGCACGGAAGAAACCACACATTATCTCCCCGAGAGTTTGTCTACAGACTATGGTTTCAACACCAATGTAACGTTAAAGCAACAATATGAATATTCCCAGAATTTCACCACTTGCACTTCAAGCATGATGATGGCATGAGTAATAATGATGGGGTTATGATCTCTGGGGTTACCAAACAAACACCACAAGACATTTCTCAATCCCAACACCGCATTCACCATTTCGCGAGCGTTACTCCTGATGTCGATGCGTGCACGAAATGAATTTTTTAAAGTTTAATTGCAGAGACTCGTAACACCGCGGGTCGTAAATTTATTTTCCGGTTTCGAGGTGTTTACTTCTTACTTCATTCAGTTTTCAGTTTGAAGCTAGGCAGTTTGGTTGAAGGAATACGATAAAATACTCTGGTTCTGAAATCGTGATAGTCTTGAAGTTAGGGTGAAATATAGCGGCACTCTTATAGTGGTCCGAAGCCTTGCCTTATTAAACACTGGTCACGTCTCGCGATCCATCGCTGAAAATTCCGCGAGTCGAAGGGGACACAGCCCACAGGGTAATTAACATTTACCGTGCAACAGGCTTTCTAAAAGATATAGTCAAACAACTAAACCAATATTCAATCAATACTTATGCCCAGAAAGCTATACAGACGGGCCTTTTCGATTATGGGAGAGTGAACTGAAGTTTCAAGCTACGCCGTAACTGCGAGCGTTGCGGTTATATTGTTGTTGATGTTTTGCTTTCTTTATTTTTTCAATTAGTGTGAAAGCATTGGAGTGTTCAAAAGTCGGTCTTGTTCATCCGCCATATTGTGTTAGGCAGTGTCTATAACCATATTTCACCGTCATTATTTTTTTATGTATGTCTCAAGCTGTATGTGGCGGGTATAATGATTTTTCTTTAAACTGGTATAAAGAGACGCAATAGGAATGCCGAATTGTATAATGCGAAAATGCCAACAACTTTCTTTCGTGGCAATAGGCCACGCCTACACTTACCCAGTTGGTCTAAGAAAACGTTTTTCAGCCTAAGTGGGCGCTAAAGAAGATTGCCGCGACACATGTTCAAATAATTCCAAAGTTCAGAAATTGGAGGCTTAATATACGATGCAATGTTCCGTAATGGCACAATATTTTTTTTCATTATATGCAGTATTTTTGTTCTTACAGTGTAAGACCTCACATATTTTTTGCTATTTTCAGTTTACCTGTATGGGCTTTATTCATGCTGACTGCTTTCACATGGCACACTTTCTACGTTCGTGTAGTCGACCTCGTCATTTTGGCGTCGAACTCCATTGACATTCTCTCTTCACTTTGTTTTCTTTCATGATTTATTTTCATTTTTGTCGAAGAGGCATGGTGGGTTCATTTTATATGTCTGTGATGTAAGGAGGGTTTGATGCAATGTGCTTTATTTTTGCTATGTTGGATTTAACTGCGCCTATACCGCGAGCTTTACCTACTCCACAGCAAATTGTGGAGTAGATTGTGTAGATTGTGGTAAATACCCACATCTCACGCACTCCAACATCTTGTGAAGCCACCAAATAAGACCTTGTCCTAAAAGAATACCACAGCCCAGAACCAAAGCCCAATTTATAGCTTAGCTACTTCTTTCGAACAGTTGCATTAGGACTTTACAATGGCTGTAAATAAACCACTCATGAAAACCTTGACAGCTTGTAACTCGTGGCATCTAGCCCACTTTGTGCAGTATGAGACGCGGTATTACGTTCCGCTCTCGCTTGACACCAGGAAAGCATGCACATAACACATCTATATTTTCGTAAATATATTATGCGCACACGCAAAATATGGTAATTACGCTAGGCGTATTGTTCTCCCCACTTCCACCGAATATAAAGTCGATGCTGCCATCGGTTGCCTAAGGACAGCAAGCAAGCTTGCAGCAGTATATGAAATTGAGCGAAACCTTCCATTCAATAAGTGCTTTCCAAAACTAATAAGTTAGCCAGAAACGTCACACATCCACCATACATTACCCCTAACATGTCGCTTCCCCCGCGCCTTCCGCCCTGCCCACTGCAGTAAGTGTCTACTCTGTGTCACGCATAATTGTCACAGCACCCTAGGAAACATTGGGCATAACGGCCGTATGAGGCTTTAGAGCACTCGTTCAACAAATTTTTCAGAAAACGTCTATTTCACAGGTAGTCAATTACATTAACAAGTTCATTTGCCACAATGTTCCTTTCTTTCCACTGTGTTTCACAACACTGCACGTTATTGTTCTCTTAACACAGCCGTCTAAATCAAGCACCATTGGTAAAACGTTTATAGAAAGCTTTGGAGACCTTTATTAGGCAATATATGGCGAATACCGTATTCTTGCCGCACACTTCCAACAACTGCGTACATATCTCCCAAAACAAGTACCTTGTTTACAACGTATGTAAGAAGTCTCGCTGCCAAGGTTTAGTTTACAAGAAAGACCAGGTATACCTACTATCGGCTTTACGCACGCACAAAAATTGAGAGAGAATGAGTTTTGAGTAATTGAATGCAAAGCTCGTAAAAAACTAGCCTAAGATAGCTAACGCCCTCCTCCCTCCTAATCTTAGCCCTAATGCATGGCGCCCCCAATCGGAAGATAGTGGAAGCACTCTGTCACAGACTGTTCTTTTAGAACCGTGGCAAAAATTGGGTATAACGGTCGTATGATGATTTCGACCATTTCCGAGGAAAGTTTTGCCTAGATCATACTCAACTGACACTCTTGAATCTCTTTTTTGAGGCTCACCAATAAAATGCATCCGCTTTCATAGAAGAATAAACCCTGGGAAAATTGTCTGAAATTATGCACAATTTCCGTAAAATACTCTTGAAATGCCCTCAAAAGCTCGTAATTGATTTTATACAATGAGATTATGAACGTACAGTTTAAACCTTCATCACATTTCGCCAACAATAATATAATTGTGGTTTGACATTGAGTTTTGTCGGGACGCCGAGCAATGCAACTACGCATTTCTTAATGGGCACCATGGAAGAAAAAAGGAGAAATAGCAATCACATAGTTTCTTTTTCAAGAACTATTGCTTACCTACAATTGGTAAAACCACACTGGATGTCACACATATTATCGCGACCATTTTTACCCCAAAATCGCGATAATTTTTACCCATAGAGGATATCTTCCATGTTCAGTTCCTGTAGGGCAACTGGAAAACATTGTAAGCTCCAACGCTACAAAGAACAAGATTTTAGCAATGTTAATTTATTTGCACAACTAACCCACACAATTCGAAAATTTATCCCAAATCCCCCCTAGAATGCCCTTCTTTCGGTCGACTGTGAACTATATGTGCATATTTTATTTGTCTCCGCTCACGCGGAAAACACGCTTATAGTCCCAGGAACAGCCACACAGTAAACAAGGGAAAGAAGCCTGACCAAAGGTGCACTAACAAAATATTCCTATAATGAATTAGGAAAAACAAGATATAATACCGGTGCAGACAATCGAATATCTAGAATTCTCCTGTCACTGCTTTTCACAAACTAGTTATTTCTCGTAAAGAATGGAACAATTTTAGGTATAGCATGACACTCTTTTTGTGGATACAACCACTGGCGCATACATATTTTCATTGGTAGAAGCGAAATACGATTGACTATGGGTAGTGGCTCATACTGAATTTGAATATATCGCGTACTACATCTGACTCAGACGATCGAAGTGGTCGATGAAGAAGAAAGTTAGTCCTGATTCCGCCACCTTCTCCCCCGGCATCAATTACTGCCTTGAGTAGCGCACTCAGAATTTAATAAAAACCACCATTACTGCAATCAACGAATGACATTCTAAATGGCCGAATTTCGAAACACACGTGTGTCTTGTTTTTAAAGCCAAAATACGGCTTAAAAATAACTTTCATCATTTGCGATTCCAAAGTGTCGAGAGATAGCGGCACTCAATTTTTGGCGATCAAGAGCAGGATATTTTTACATAAGCGCAAATAAATAGAGAAAGAAGGCATTGCTTGGAACAGCGATAACGGTGCGGGCAGTGGTGCATCTTTAGTGCAAGCACGTCCTTCAAGAACACCACATGTTTGAAATAACTGTAAATTCCCAGGATTTTTATTTGTCTTCTACTAGCGACAAGTCTTACGAAAAATGATTTTGCACGCAAAGTAAACACTCCTGAGTTTTGCTTGATGGCTTGGTTCGAGTAGCACGTTGAATATTTCATTTTGAATTTTTTTTTTTTATCTTGCTGCAATATCCTGAGTCGGTGCAGTATAAGAAGCACGCAAATCGGCCGAAAGTTCAGCAGTACAGCTTTTGCCTTCAGGGGACCCAACGACCAGCAGCAATGGTTGCGGTGAGTATAGGCATTTCATGTTTGCTATTTGTTAAAAAAAGGCCATTTCTCTAGACATTTCTAGATTAACTACGGCACATCTTCACTCTTACGGCTGTATTGAGCATGTCTGTACAAGCTTACTGAAACACTGATGAGTTTGAAACTACGCATATACTTTCCATGTAATCTTGTCACTGTTTATACTAGTGATTTACTATGTCGTATATTTAGGAAAACATTCATAAATTTTGCTCTATTTCACAGGCGATAGTTGAATCATTGCTAGTCATAAAAACATTCAATACTTGTAAATTATGTCTTATATTTCTTCTTGATGATATATAGTGTCGAAACATTTTTTTTCCTCGAGGCCATCGCCTATTTAGGGGCACCCATGTACATATCTAACGCATGTTGCAGGTTTTAACTAACGTTATACGTTTCGCCAACTTATTTTTAGTCCACAATAATATCGTACTTTCATTGCAGCTTTGTGCTAGCTTCGTCCTAGCCTTGGTTGCCGGCGCTATGAGCCACCCTGTCGTCCCTGTGGGGGTCGGTTTCGGTTATGTCGCCGCTCCAGGCCCCCTGACCTACGCCAGCACCCCGGGCTTCGCCCCGGTGGTTGCAGCCGCTCCAGCGGTAGCCCGCGTTGATACATATCACGCTGCACCAGCAGTCACTGCTGTTGCTGCTGCCCCAGCAACCACTGTCACGAAAGTGGACACCTACCACGCTGCGCCTGCAGTCGCTAGCGTCGCCACTGCTTCGGTTGCGGCTGCCGCACCGGCTGCCGCTGTGACCAAGGTCGACACTTACCACGCAACGCCAGCTGTCACTAAGGTAACGACAGTCGAAACCGCACCAGCTGTTGCGAAGGTAGCCACCGTTCAAGCAGCACCGTCGGTTACGCGAGTGGACACCACCTATCACGCCACCCCTGCCGTTGCCAAGGTGGCCACCGTTCACGCAGCTCCATCTGTGACCCGCGTTGACACCTACAATGCTGCTCCAGCTGTGGCCACCGTTGCTGCTGCCCCAGTAGTGGCCGCCGCTCCAGCCCTAGCCGGGGTTGCTGCTCTTACTCACGCCTTCCCGGCGGTTCCTGCGTACCACGCTGCTCCACTAGTGGCTGCCGCCACCCCAGTGTATGGATACGGCGTCGGCACTTTGGGCTACGGCCTAGGACAGTATGGCTTCGGATATGGCCTTGGCGCCTACGGCCTCAACTACGGCTATGGCCTTGGCACTCCTTTCCACTATGCCAACGTCCTTCTCCGTAAGAAGAAGTGTAAGTATGATAACTAAACATTTTATTGCATAATGAAATCACTGACTGATGACATCGCAGTGGGCGATGTCTGAAGACTTGTGAATATTAAGATATAACCTAAAGATTTAAAGAAAATTATTCGTTTCTACAAGAGCTCGCTTTCAGTTAGCAAATGTGGCATTCTAAGAAATTTCAAACTCAAGACGTACCAGTGTCAGACTCACGAGCTTTGTTGCCCGTAGAAATTCGCCCAGGGAACATTCCAAAGTGGCAAATTAATTCATAATTTCTTTACAGTGCCATATAGAATATCGATAAGCACTAATAACACTATTTATTCTGTGATTATGCACCAAAGTGACCACCCGGTAAAGTAGGACACCCAACTCGTGGCTTAATTTGATTTCGTGAAATGTCATGTATTCCCCGATTGTACACGATAATTTCTGAGACACCTCGATAACACTAGCCTCCTGTTACTTTTCAGAAACTGAACAAGACCCCGAAGAAATCTGCGGCTGCTCTTGGGATACCCATACTCCTCAAGTCGGTATTTTGAATAAAGCAACACTTGAGGCAAAACAAATTCCATGCATTCTGTTTTACTGTTGAGAAAGTACTGATCGCTGGCAACAATATCGAAGGCCCAGGGGATTTGTGACAGCCAGCGGTTTCAAACTTTCGAGTTCTGGAATACTCTATAGAATATTATTTTATTGGTGACGCATATATATGTATTTCGTTATAGATACAGCAACGTGGAACCTCGATTATATTCCTAAGCAAATCAATCGTGATAAAGTCCTTCGGCTAAAAAATGGGCAAACCTGAGAGAAGCGGTGCAATAAGATTTCTGTTTCAGTAACTGTAACAGGGGCACAGAATGCAAGAGAGCATCTTGCTGCATTGCGGCCAAATATGAGTCACATTGAACGGGCTTCATAGTATTTGTCGCTTCTGGCTGTTCGACTGTTACCTGCTGTGCCTTTTACATTTTGGATATTACGAGAATGCTGATGTATTCTTTTAACAATCTTCTTTCAAACCGTGGGAGCGTAGTATTACATCGTTTTTATATCTGAAATTATTAACATTAGACATACAATGCATGCATTCCACACTATTTGGTGCAAGAACACCTTCGGAGGAGGAGGAGCACTGCTCCTGTCACCTACGCTTGACGTTTTAAAGAAGAACCTGGTGTGCAAAGCATTGGCCTAAAACTGTTTCCTCAAAATACAGACAAGTCTGAGAACTCTGCTCTCTGTTTTTAAACAACGTTTATGTTTTACGTGGCATGCCATACCATTATTAGCTTTGCTTGTGCTTCACGTGACCCTTTCCTTCGCGCAGCTCTATGGCAATCTGGCCTCGCATTTATGGTGATACAACTGGCCACTGTATGCTCACCTTGCAACGCATGCTTCCTTCCAATACATGGAAGGCTTGTGTATGGGTGGCATGAAAATCTTTTTGCCGAAACGACGCGCGACGCCGGATTTTCTGCGACACAGGGCCCCTAACGCTGTCGCTTTACAATGGTGTCTGTAAGGCAAGTGCGATACACATTCCGTTAAAATACATGGGGCTCCATCGAAAACACATGGGGTTCTGGTGGGGCAGCTTGAATTTGGGAGTGGGTCAACCTAAATTTGCGGGTGATATGGTGGTGGGCCAAGGTAAATGTGGGGATCAGAGAGGGTTGTTCCAACCTGAACTTTGGGTGATATGGGGGTGGTTGTAATACGGGGCTGGGCCAACCTAAATTTGAGGGTGATGCGGGTGTGGGCCAACCTAAATTTGGGGTGATATAGGGGTGGGCGAGGCTAAATTTGGGGCTGGGGCCACCTATCTTTGTAGGCGATACCAACCTCAACTTGGAAGGTGGTAGGAAAACCTATATGTTCCGGTGGTGCGGGGCTGTGCCAACCTGGAATTCGCCGTGATATGGGGGTAGACTAACTTGAGTTTCTGGTTGGAGCAACCCAAATTTGGTGGTCGGCCAATGTGAAACTTGTGGTAGGCCAACCTAAATTTGGGGCTGATATAGGGGTGGGCCAACCTAAATTTGGGCATGATATGGAGTGGGCCAACCTCAATTTGAGGTGACTTGGGCGTGGGTCAAGCTAAACATCGGAATGGTACGGGAATGGGGAAACCTAACTTGGTGCTTGGGCCACCTAAATTAGGGGTGACATGGGAGTGGGCCATCTTATATTGGGGGGTGATATGGTGGTGGGCCACGAGAATTTTGGGGTTATATGGGTGTGGGCCAACATGAACTTAAGGGTGAAATGTGGGTCGGTAAATTTTAATTTCTGAGAAGGCAAGCATACTTTACAGGTAGTAAAACGTAAATTGGAAATACAGGGTGGGTCAAGTTAAATTTCAAGTCGGCCGACAGGGAAATAAAAGCACAAACCAAGCTAAACATGGGTAAATATTTACCATAACGTTTTGCGAACGCTCATTTGGCGTTGTCATTATGCACGGAGGTTATTTTGTTATCAACTGGAGAAAATAGCACATTAAGCAAGCGAGAAGGTTTAAGAAAGGTTATTTTTAACGCAACTAACTAAACGATCGAGTAATCTAAGAAGGACAGTAGTTCAAAGGACGATGGAGAGAGGAAGTGAGAAAGCGGGGTGAGAAAACTTGTTTTTGTGAAGCCGAGTTTTCGACAAGAGAACATGTCTTCTTCGGCGCCCTATGTATGGTAGGTCTGTATTTTAGAGTGCAGTGTGAGACGGTGCCGTTGACACTTTATTGCTATCAGCTTGGAATGTTCCTAATAGTGTAGCCTTGGTGGGACGTTCACTATAGAGAGCAAAGACCGGAGTAGCTGGAACAAGGACTGTGAAGGCACGGATGGACAATCATTGTTTTTGAAAAGTTTTGTCACCGATTCTGTACTAAATACTTTATCAATATACAGCAAGCCTACGAGGAAGCCTGTTATATTGCGAACTTCAGTTTCAGAGACTGAGTGCGATCCACCAGGTGGGCCTATGATAGAAACTCCAGCGGAATTTGTAACAGAACCAGCAGGTAAAAAAGAAACGTTACACCACCAAACAAAAATAAAGGTTGACAGACACAACTTTGGCTCTTCATATAATATGGCACTTTGGCTAAAGTGATTAAAGAGTGTCAGTGCATATTCTGGACCACGATATAAAAGATTCAAATAATTGGCAACGTACCATGGTGGTGCGCACAGTGGTGGTGAAGGGTCCAAAACCGACGCTAATGTTTACAGCTCAGTTTGACAAAATGCATAAAGTGTAATTATTGGAAGAGTGCAGAAGCGGTAAGGTCATGCGTGGTCACAGTCTGTGAACAAAAGTGGTGAGTTATGCCATCAAACATATGCTGATAGCATTCAACATGACTTATTTTGTTATAGCGCTAGCTTGACACGGACAACAGAAGGCACATCTGACACAGACAGCTTCAGATGTGCCGTCTGTTGTCCGTGTCAAGCTTGCGCTATAACAAAATGAGATATGCCATACCAACAAGCCCCTATTGCTATCCTCATCGATTTCAACATGAGAAAACGTGATGGGCCATAACTTGCAAGACTGCATCTAACGGAACATGGAACTCTGTGTACTTTTCCCAGGGTGCAGTATGTGCCCATGCCGTAACCTTACAGTGAAGGAAGCCGGCGCCTAGAATTTGAAATGAACTTGCCGAACCATTGCAAGCGACAGGCTTTCCTCTTCTTCATTAAGCAGGCCTCCGTTCGAGTGCCCCACCGGGTATGATCAGTGCGTACATGACAACAGGTGCGACCAAACGGTACTTGAATTTATACGCATAAACAATAAAACGCACCAAACTTTAGGCTTTATGGCATGCCCGTATCGCAATGAAAAATAGCGATGCTGTAATAAAATTAAGTCATATAATTTAGTGGGCAGTGGCGATGTCACGTGGTGGCAGTTTCATGGTTTCCTTGCTAAGGTTCTGAGCGAAAATTTATAAATATTTTTCCACATCAAACTGTTTTTTATTTTTGTCAGCGTTTAGAACGATTTCGTGGCGTTTCATGGTAGGGGTTTTAAGGCATCGTTTGCGGGGCGCCTACAGTAGAGCACCTCTTTATCGTTGCTGTATATGACATGCATAAATTTAAATGATATTATTGACCATAAAGCTAAACTTCATTTTCACAGCTGCGCATCCAACCAGTGATCTATGCCACAATAAGGCCAATTTGGAACACGGTGTGCATGTTTGCTTATGTTTTCTACAGTAATACAGTGTTTTAATTCCATGATCACATCAAAATACGAGTAAGTTACTTGTGTCGCTTAGTAAGCCGTTGCGCGAGTTGATAGACGAAATTCTGGGCGCTATAACGTAAAACTATTCCAAAATTTTCTATTCCATTTCTGCAATCAGCCCTCCACGATTGGTCAAAAACTTTTTTGGACCACCCCTACTTCACCTGTCTGTCACGAGATGTCACGAAAACCGCGATAGCTCCCCATCCGATATTACGTGCACACGATTATTATGCATAATTTGACTGAACAAAAGAAAAATAGTTATTTCTGATTCGACGCCTTTTCGCCATTAGCCTTAGGCTATTGGTAAAATGTCTTCGGGCTGCACCCACTTCATCTGCCTGTCACGCGACGTCACAATACCGCAAAAGCTAACTGCGTCAATGTTACGTGTACGCGTTAAAGATGCATTAATATGCGGAAAGACACTGAATTTTCTTCTGAATAGCCGCAGGCTGCCCCGTTCCGTAAGGAATAAAAGATGGCTGCCGCCGATCGCTCAGGCACTGGCTACTTGCACATGCCGAAGAGCATGGGTATATTTACGTATAATAACGCTTTTTGCGTGGCGGTGTAACGTTTTCGAGCGCTTTCGGCATGTTTACGACCTCTCTCAGCAAGCTTTTCTTTGCTGAGGGTCCTTTATAGCGGCATTATTAACCTTCCGTTGCATGCCGCCGCAATTTCCGACCACACACAGCAATATAAGTAAGGGAAAGCAGACCAATGGACGACGCCGGCACCACACTCTTCATCTCGTTATCAATTTTCAGTGCAGTGGCTCGGCCCCCTTTGAATCCCACTCCACTTGAGCGTGCTCCTTGCCTCTTGTCAGCCAGTTAGATAAGACAAGCCGCTCAGTGTAGGCAATCTTGTTCGTTCATAAAGCAAACAAAAGTCACTCCTATGAAGGAGGAGAGCATTTGATTGATCTGTTCAGAAAACCCTGCGGATGACCGCCCGATGCTTTCGTCGGCGCTTACGCAAATTTGACGTCAGGAGATATGAATAAAAACATATTAGAATAGTTTTATGTTATAGGGGCCCAATATTTCGACTGGGAGATTTTACGAGGGCCTCATCAGCCGATTTTATTCAAATAGCATTGCAGAAACCACACATCTGCTCCCCAAAGGTTTGTGCACAGACAATGCTATCAACTTGAAAGTAGCCTTAAAGTATTGATATGAATATTTCCGGAATTTTATCACTTGCACTTCAAGCATGATGATTGTAGGGGTAATAGTGATGCTGTGGAAGTTACTCTGCTGTCAACAAACAAACACCACAGGACATTTCTCCATCCCAATACCTCATTCACATTTAGCGCGCGTTACTGCTTGTGTTGATCCGTGCATAAATTGAAATTTTTTTAGACTGAATAGCAGGGGCTCGTAACATGGCGGATCGTAAATCTACTATCCGGTTTCGAGGTGTTTACTTCGTGGTTCAGTTTCAAGCTTTGAAGCTAGGCCGTTTGGTTAAAGGAATGCGATGAAACACTTTGGTCCTGCAATCGTGATAGTATTGCAGTTAGGGAGAAATACAGCTGCACACTAATAGTGATCCGCGGCTTTGCCTTATCAAACACAGGTCACGTCTCGCGATCCATAGCTGAACAATCCGCAAGTCGATGGGGACACAGTCTACAGGGTAATAAACATTTATCGTGCAACAGGCTTTGTAAAAAAAAATATATAATGAAAGAGCAAAACCAATATTCAAGCGATACTGACGCCCAGGAATATATATAGCCGGAACTTTTTGATTATTAGAGAGTGAACTTAAGTTTCAAGCTACGCAGTAACTGCGAGCGTTGCTTTGATTTTGTTGTTGTCGTTTTGCTTTTTTTATTTTTCGATTGCTGTGAAAGCACTGGAGTGTTCAAAAGTCGGTTTTGTTCAACCGCCATATTGTGTTAGGCAGTCTCTGTCACCATATTTCGCCGTCATCTTGTTTTGTGTGTATTTCTCAACCTGTATATGCCGGGTATGCTGTTTTCGCTTTAAACTGGAAAAAAAAAAGAGAAGCAATAGGAACGCCGAATGAGGGGCCAAATTCACAAAGCTTTTATTTCTTCTGTGATCTGCGCCAGTGGTCCGTTGTCCTTGCGCGCAGTATGTCCAGAATCCGGAATGGCTCGTCCGAACAATTCTAGCGTAAGATCGCGTTGTAAGTACAGGCTCAGTTTCTTCATTTGGCTGCAGGTTAATAGGACCAACGAAAATAAATTTACGAGGCTGTTACGATCACGGTTAGTAGCAGCTGCGAGACTACATTCCCTCCAATTCACGCCGCCTGGTGACGTGGAGGTCACGCCTTAGCCTGCCGCAGCAGCAACATTCATTTTTTTGCGAGAGTACTACGTTGCTCATTATGCGACGCCACAGTCAGCAGGAACCAGCGGCAGAGACAAGGTGCAAAAATTAAGTCACCTAACTAAAGGCCGAAAAGTGACCATGGTGAGGATTCGACCCTGTGCCCAAACGTCCCAGCTACTACTCCGAAGCCGAGCGCGCTGACCCCTGCGCCACTCTTTCCCTTTTTTTGGATTTGAGTACTGTATCTACCCAGCGACCAAAACAGTCCTAGACGCGTCTAAAAGCCCAGAACAAACACTTCGCAGTACATATATTAGAGCAAGCCGCTCTCCCAAAATGAGGCAAAAGGGTGCACTGCTTCAAGAATAGATACCAGTTTGTTTGGAAGCCTCGTTGATGTTAAAGTCCTTTTTGTGAAATCAGCTGAGTGAAATGTAACTGCAAAGATACAATTGGTTCTTAATGGCGGTCTAATATGTGTTTTCCATAGGCTGTGAATATCAAGAGGTTATCTTCTTTTGGGACGTTCCCCAAAGGACTTTTAAAAAGAGGCAGAAAGCAGCAACATTACGCCCCGAAACATAACGTAGTAGCATTAAACTTAGCAACTTCTTGCCGCAGCACTCAACTCACGTACATAACTCAGCGACACACTCAGCGACAGGTGATGCCCTCGCATTTACACATCATTATAATTGCTTAAGAATCCCCATATTTTTTTCTTTTTCTTCTCAGATGGGCGCCCATTTCGTTTGAGAAGCGGGCGCATGCGAAACCCTGGGGTAGCCCTATCCCTGCAGTCGTTGCGCACCGGCCTCTACTTTGGAAAAGCCTGGCAAATTCGGTGATGGAAGCGTGGGCTCCTATCTATCTCGTAAATTTTTGCTAAATGTTCGCTGGAGCCCTGTATTAAAAAAAGGCAACATATTTGTCTCTTTGTATATTGGTGTCCCAATTTTACATGCACCTTTTATTGCCTGCTTATTCACGTTGACGTATGGCATTGCTCTTTTGTTAGCATTTTTTTAATAAACATGTTGTAATACAGCGCGACAGAAGTAGACGAACCACACCACACAGAGCGCAATATTACAACTGTTTATTTCAGAGTTTTTCCCAAGAAACTTTATAACGAACTGGTCCTATTTGCAGCTCTATTTGTTGGACTGTTTACTAAAGCTTTCCTTTTGTGTATGAAACTCCACTATAGTGCTGCATTTAGGAATAATTCCGCCTACCCCAGCATGGCGAAATTCTTCAAAATCATGGCTCAGATTTTTCGCTCGTAACCAGTGGGATTCTGGGACGTTAAACACCAAGTTTTCATTTTATTTTGATTTAGAGCATTTATAAACATCCCTTAACTCACTCAGTCAAAGGACAGGAAGGCAGGCTGTGTTTACAATCGTTTTCTATACATTCAGCGGTGTATGGAGGTGTTAAAGCACGTTACAGTAGCATTCTACGTATACACACAAAATCTCGAAAACAAGCGTATCTGCAGCTTGCACTGAAACAGCCGCTGAACTGGAAGCGTGATACAATACAGATCATTGTTAAATGTTCTGTGATTATAGGGCGCTCAAATGGTCCATTTCTTTCAAGTTCCTTATGGATTGCGGGCAAAGTGGACAGCGACACAAAAGAAAGCTCAGCACTTTTCATGGGTGCTTCTTTTTTCTATTCGTCATCCCGTCATCCCGTCATCCAGTTATAATGTGCTGTTGTTCCTGTTTAGCACGTCGGAAAATCTGTGCAACAGAAATCATGCAGCACTGTTTAATTGTGTCGGTCATATCCGAATGGCACCTTGTAAGGTTTCTCCTCATTTCACCGAAAATAATTTCTTGCTTTGCTCTCCTTAAAAAAATACCGACCGTCGTGTTTAGGTCAGGTGAGCAGCAAACCTCAAGTATTTTTCTAACTTCAATTAAAAGGACACGACTTCAGCTTGCTGGCTGCATAGCTTTCCTTAAGTAATTTCAGATGAATACCACTGTTTGTAAAGATCCGGGAGGCTATTCTTTAGGAGAACAAAGTAAGGAGTAAGTAAGAGGCCTCAGCTAGCCCGGATCAGTTCAAGAGCGTGTGGTAGTAGTCAGGTGCTGTTTTTCGCAAAGGAGCAGTGGGAGTGGTGGGGCAAACGTCAACGTTGCCATAGCAAACGAACCTCTGAAGATCTCGCTGTGGCCCTCAGCCTCGCAAAAGTGCGATAATATTTTTCAGTCCATGCATTTTGCGCAGTAAACTCTGTTAGCGAGACAATCTTAGTTTTCAGAGCGATTTGCAAGCTTGTACGTTGTGTTTGGGTCTGTGAGTGTGAGTGTCCGCCAGCAACAGATATACTTAGGTGATCATGACGCCTGCCTCCGTCGTCTTCAAAGTACAATGGATACACACAGGATCACGTGCGTTTAGCTAAAGCTTTTACAGAAGTTTCGTTGGCTTTTTCTTAATGCTCGTAAGCAGCACACATTTCCGGCGGCTCGTAGCACTGCAAGTTCGAACCCCGCGCCTATCTGCTCCAGCGAGCTGACTGGAGACACAAAGAGAAGTGGCACACCAACATGACTGCATTTCCGGTTCAAAAAACGTGATGTCAGAGCCTCTCCTATTTTGTTTATTTCCTCCTTGTTTAGTATCGTTATTTTTGAAGTTTGGTTCCCTCTGCATACAATATATACTATCTTTAGCCAAAACCATTTTCATGTACGTAGCAGTCACGTACCAAGTATGATAAATTTAGCAGCATCGCATTATGAGAAAACCAAAATAAAAAGAGTCGGGGATGATCTTGTACATGTAATTTTACTGGACCAGTAAACGTCACCAGCGTTACCGGAATTGTCGGTACAATTTATTACGGCGAATAGCAGAATCAAGGCAGGTGGTACCGTCAATCGTGTTTGTTCGCACTTCACACTTTCGAACAAGTAGGGCAAGACGTAAGTTACGCAAGTAGGTAAAGGTTAACGCCCAAGGAGGCGTACCTCCGATGGAAGCAGGGCTACATACTAATTACTTTGGCATGGCCGCTTTGCACTATCGAAGAGATATTACGTACTTGCCCTGCACGAAGACGAAGGCTGGTTTGAAGCGAAAGGCGCACCGAACAAGACATACATAAAGACCTAAGTACATGTGCGCGTGCCCGAGCACGACAGCTCGGGCACACGCGCCTCACGCATGGCCTGACGGTGCAGGACAGATCGTGCGCGTCGAAGCGCGGCACGAACACCGATATCTTCTCGAGACAAATATAGGTGCTCTGACTACTTCACAAAAGTACGAAATGATGTCTACCTAGACGAAAATAGTGAGCTAAGTGGGCGCGCGTACGCGCGTCTTGTAGGTTCAAACCGACATTCCTCGTGAGGCAAGGCAAAAGCAAGGCGCGCGGGTGCGACGTTTCGCCCGCCGGCAAGCGTACGTATTGTTTTGACTTCGGGGTAGAGGCCGAGAGATGTATTCTTCCAGCAGACGAAGAAGAAAGGAAAAAAATTATAGAATATTTACAGACAGTGTATGATAGCGTACCGTCTGATGCGCTGTAAGAGAGCATCAAACCGACTGGGTGGCTGGAGGGTACTCTGTCTTCACAATGGGCCTGTTCTCCCTTAAATCCCTTTGGCGACTTCTCGTCAGCAGGAACCAGGCGGGGTGGGTGCTGAGGTCACCCGCGTCGAATTCTTGATTCGTCGCGGAGAAGTGGGAGCTCCGGTCGCCATGATGGCAGGGGCGTAGTATAGCAGCTACCGTTCCTTTGGTGATAGGCACGTAGTATGGCACAACAGCCTATAATCACACAAGGCGTCTTGTGTGTGCGAATATCTCTCATGTGTGTCGTCGTCTAGGTGCCTCTCACCTTAGAATATGCTAAATCAGCACGCTCGGTTCTCCATCCTAACGACGAAAGCTAACATCACGATCTATTTCTTTGCTATACCACATGCGTGACTCAAAAAGTTTGACCTGCAATTATAAAGTTTCCTGTAATAATTTCTGCAAATAACATTGGCGCTTCGATATTTCAGGTTTCAGAGAAGTGACGATCATCGCTTGATTTCTCTATCGTTTTCACTTGTTGCTTGAAGTTTTCTTTTGACGATTTTCAGTACGCCTCATGTTTCTAAATCATCGAGAACTTGTGGGCTTCTGATCCAATAAAGTCCATATGTCTGTGCGCACATGTCTATTCATTGCAAATTGTCGCATATATAACATATTTTGTTGTTGATATAGACCAGCGTGGAAAGTCACGAAGCTGTTCGATGCCGGAAGGACGAAGTTGAGGTGAACCCGTGTATGTACTAACAATCTTTGCCACCCTGAGTAACCCGCCACGTTTTTGGCTTCCCTAGGGACAAGCGTTCCCTCTAGTAATTTTTATAGAAGGCTCTATATATGCCTGAAACACCAGCGCACAAGCGCTTCGACACGCTCTTTGTTTGCTACGTTATAACTGTTGCCTTGCAGTTCACGTGCTGTCTGTCAGATATATGAATTCGGGAATCAGACCCGCAACGATCAATTGTGAAGTCTGCAAAGGCCACATATGGGAAAGCTCGTCGACCAAGGGCTTTCACCTTGTCGTTTTGCTAATGGATGGCACTGCGGATAGTGAATTCCTGTTTGTGCACTCAAGCTGCTTACTTTAATGAAAGTGAGCTGGACTGCGTGGCACTGTGCAGTATTTTCCAGGCGTATTTCTTGAAGTGGCACTGGAGGTTTATTGGTATTTTCCAGTGCTGCGAACATGTCTAAGGAGGGAGGGAGGTATCTAAGCATATGAGGTGTGGGGGCTTATTTATAACTTAAGTTCTCGGTAGCAGACTTAATGGTATCAGGGTATCACTTCAGTCGGGGAGTGTTGTTCTTTAATTAGTGTTTATAGTAATAAGAGCTGTTCTTGTTATGACATAAAGCAGAATTTTGAGTCGCTGAATGTCGGTCTTATGCAATTTAGTCATTAATGCGCAGAGCTCGTTACTAGACAATATGAAAAAGAAAGAAATAGAAAAATAAATTCATACGAAATCAAATATCATGCTTTCCATGAGGTGAGAATATTTAAAGAAAAAAACTGTCCGAAGCCAAAATTCACCGCATGAAATTCCGCTGCATGCGTGACACACGTCCACGCTTATTGAAGCAATACTCACGCCGATGTGTTCCTTCATTTACATTTTGAGCAGACGAAAAGTGTTCTAGTGCGTGTTTTGTTCATGCTGTTGCCAAATACACGGGTTCTCGTGTCTGGAATGTAAGTTCATGGAGGAAGTGGCAGACGATATTGTTAGCGTGGGGCATACCATATAATATTGTGCACACGACTGAGAAGTCTTCTTTCGGTTTTTGTTAAACCTAAATATATTCATCTCGCAAGCAGTGGCACTCGATTACCAAGTTGGGAGAACGGCGACGAAATAAAAAAATCTGGGGTAATTCTTTTTTTTTTTCACTGCAAGCACTTACTTATTTTTTGCGAGGATAACGGCTTCAATTTTTCAACCTACCAAAGCACTTTATTTTGCTAGAAACGCCAGTCACGTTTTTGACAAAAGTGCGTCCGCCATACCGTAATTCTAAAGCAAACCCAGCACCTACAGATAAAGAGCGTTTCTGTGCATATGAGTTTTTTTTAGTATTCTTGTAAGAAGAATTGTACAGTTCTTTATTGCTTCTGTGTTTACACCCCTTTCTTTCAGTAACATGGAAGCGTTTGTTTACTTCTACAAGGACTCTCATTTTCAGAGTTCCCAGCTAATTGTTTCATTTGCAGTATGACTCTAAATAAATGCATTTGGTTTGCTGTGCTGTGCTGTGTTGGAATTTTGTTATTGCACGCAAGCTATCATCATCGTTAATTTACCCATAGTGTCAAAATCGCGCTGATTCGCTGATCTCTGCTTACGTTTATTTCTCTGTGTCTTCAAGAAAGCCTTCGGGACATTTGGGCCATTCCGCATACCTTCTTTTACGGTTATTTCGATTTCCGATGTATGCTTATAACTTACGATGTTTCAGAGATTAATCGCAACGCACTGATTTAGTGCGCTCAATCAGGGATATTACTATGCCCATTCTGTCGAACTGTCTCGTTCAAACAACAGCAGTATTTCTTGACAGATGTTGCTGCAACGTACTAATATTGATAGGTACTACAGCTATATTGTCACGCTCAGGAGAGCGTTTTTCATCGTATTATCAAACTTAACACCTTGTCGCTGGGTAAAAAACGGGCTTGATGTATCCGAAATTTCTGTAACATTCTCGCGGATTCTAGAGCAGGAAGGTCTTGTCTAATCCGATAAGACGCGCGATAAGAACACGTTGTGCGTTTTAAACTGCCCGCCAGCACCAGTGGTCAGCCGGGAATGCGCTGTAACAAGTTTATAAATACAGTAAACCCTCAGTTGTACGAACGTTGGTTTATCGAATATTTCAGAATAACGAACTTTTTAAAAATCCCCGGCAGTTTTCTTATAGATTCTATGCAAAAATGTTTCACTTAAACGAATTTCAAAACAGTCAATATTTCAGTATAACGAACTCGCTCAGAGGACCAAGGCTTATTTTTACGATCAGGACAGATGCCCGCCCTCATCAAGCCGCCGCTCTAGCGGCAATGTAACATCACTGGCGCTACAGCACCCCTGGGGCAAAGCGGCGGCGCGGGAAATGAACGGCAACGAGGCATGGCCTCCGAGATTGCCCGCACAAAATGAGGAAGCATGCAATCTCGGAGGCCATGAACAAAGTAACATCGCTGGCTCTTACAACGCCGCCAGAGCAAAGCGGTGATCTGTCACACCACAAAAACCACGTGGTGTGTCTTTTTTTCCGACCGGCTAGTCGTGACATGGTCGTCGTCTCTTTCTTTCGAAGAAGACGAAGTAAAGACGAAGAAGAGGCAACTGCCAAGCCAGTTTCAATGCCTATAACTCTAGATGAGTTTGTAGGGTACATTGGAAAGTTGAGAGACTTTGTGTCTCAACAGCAAGCTGTGCCAGAAGAATTGTACAAAAACATTGACTCTTTGGACAGTTTTGTTACTTCCTGTGCTTTAAAAGTACAAGTGCCGAAGAGAGAGAGAGAGAGAAACTTTATTGCAATTGTAAAGATTTGAAGGAGGGGTGGTCGGAGCCTCTCAGTCCAGGGCCCCACTGGCCTCTGCCGCCTGCCTGACCTGGCTAATTAAGGACTTTTGTCCTGCCAGGTCGGAGCGGGCGAGCTGTGCCTCCCACTGCTCCATTGTCCTACTGGCATTTGGCCTATGAGGGTGCTTAGTGGACTCCCAGGTTATGTGTATTAGGGTAGGTATGCCACCGCACCAAGGACAGTTGACCCTATAACGAGTTGGATACATGGCGTTTAGCAATTTCACATGGGGGAACACCCCGGTCTGTATCTTACGCCAATCGGCGGCCTCTTCCCCGTTAAGTTGTAGGTGAGGCGGCGGGTATTTTCTGCGGACTCCACGCTGATGGGCAAGGATGTCTTTGGCATTTAAATTGGTGAAATTTTGTGAGGGATAGTACGGGTGGTTGGGGTTAGAAGAGGACGCCGTCGCTCGGTTAGTGAACCCTCGAGCTAACGCGTTAGCCTTTTCGTTCCCCTGTACCCCCGCGTGGCCCGGGCACCAGAGTAGGCGATGATGATGGTTGAAGGATTTGGGGATTATCGCGAGGCTAGCCGCAGTCACGTGCCCCTTGAGAAACATGCGACATGTCTCCTGGGAGTCCGTGACCGCGACCGAGTCCCTTTGCGAACGCTCCGCGTGAGCGAGTGCGATCGCCACTGCTAATATTTCAGCCGAGGTGGGTGATCCCGCTGTGGCCGACGCGGTAATTTGCTGTTGGCTGATAGCGTTCACGACTGCCAGGGCGTACCTCCTTTGGTAGCGCTGCCCGGTCGCCTCTGCATACAGAGCTGCGTCCGTGTAGTACGTGTTGTACCTATGGTTATTAGAGTACGCTGATTGAATGTGTTGTGCGCATGCTTTGCGCCTTTCTTAGTTGTACTCGGGATGCATATTCCTTGGAATTGGGGATACTGTAATTTTGGATCTCATCGAAGGAGGAAGAGGTAAGGCCTGCTCTGTGAGATAAATGGGGTATGCTGGGATATTGAGTCTAGCCAATATTGCCCTACCAGTTTTTGTGAAGCTGAGGCGCTCCCTCTGTCGCATCAGGGTGGCTTGCCTCAGTTCGTCGAAAGAATTGTGCACTCCCAAAGCTAACATGCTCTCCGTGGAAGTACATTTAGGCAGGCCCAGAGCAGCTTTGAAAGCGGTTCGGATTATTGTGTTAGCCTGCTTTTCCTCCTCCCTGTTCAGGATTTGGTACAGTAAGCCATACGTTATTCGACTAATCACTAAGGCCTGTACGAGCCTTAGGGTATCGTCTTCTCGCATTCCCACTTTTCGATACGTCACACGACGTATCATTTGGGCTATGTTGTTGGCTGTGGATTTGAGGGTCTTCAGTGTCTGTACTGCTCTCCCGTCGCTCTGAAGCCACAAACCCAGGACTCGCATCGTGGGTACCTCTCGGACTGATTGGCCCTCAACCACGATGTTAATCGATCCTCTGGATTTGTAGCCTTTCGCATGTATCCGGATAACCTCAGATTTTTCGGGTGCGCACTTCAGGCCACTTCATCTAGAAAACTTCTCCACCGCTCATATTGCGCTTTGGAGCGTATATTCCTTATCCCCTAGTGAACCTTTGCTCGTCCACAGCGTGATGTCGTCTGCGTAGAGCGTGTAACCTAGGTCAGGTATACGATCCAGATCGCGCGCGAGGCGACACATCGTCAAGTGAGAGTTCACTGTAGCTGACGGTGCGTTGATCACTGAATTAAGCTGCATTGCAGAAGAAGATTACAGATTCTTTTTCTAAGTGAGAAAGGCAGCATTATAACTGTTATCAACCTTGTACTTGTTGATATGTGCAAATTCCATTTCACACATTTGTAACACTATGGATCTCATGTCTTTTGCTCCATCAATTGCACTTTCAAACGTTTTACTCTGTATGCCATGTCTTATGCTGGTCTAGTGAATATTCAGTTTAGTGAACTTTCAGTTAAGTGAACTATTTCCTTCGGTCCTTTGAAGTTCACTCAAGTGAGAGTTCACTGTAGCTGACGGTGCGTTGATCACTGCATTAAGCTGCATTGCCGGCGACTGCTAGAGAAAGCTTCTTTTGAGAAAGCGGCACGGCCTTTTGAACAGCACAGCATTGATAGCCGCATAGAAATGTTTCGGATTATTACTCGAAGAAAGGCGTGTAGATTTATGCCCAATACACACTGTTGTGAAACAATGTACGTGTTACACTATAACAATTCGGAGATTGGTTAGTGCCAACTCTACTTTAAGAAATTTTGAAGGGATACCCTTAATTAATGTAAAATTTATAAAACATGTAGGCACACACAGAAAGCGCTCGAGCAATGTCTTTAACAACAAGGTGTAGGACAAGTATGCTACCCAGTGAAGTCAAATATTGAGTTATTCGCCTGTATACGAAGAGCTTTTATTGCCGATAGATAGTTTGAAGGCGGCCAGGTAACGTGACTATAATGACAGGTACTTGAACATTGTTGCAGCAGCAGTCTGAATAATAGGAAGCAAGAAAAAAGACCACAATATTTATTTAGGAATTCGCAATTAAACACGCTGTTAAGCGAACGTTCTTACCAGTGGCCGTTTAGTATGCTTGCTAGAAACACGAGAGCATATATTTAATAATGGCGCATACAAGATTTCATCCAACAAACCGCAAGACAGTACACATTTTGCCCCTGGCAGCAAGCGCATACCTCTCTGACAAGGCCTTACATTAATATATCAGTGTGTATCAGAAGTAATCGATTGAAATTCTTGCATAGGTTGTTTACCTTAGACGCGCGACTACCTCCGCGCTATATATAGCTCAGCCGTGAGCGCGAAACCGGCTAACATAATCTTTGAGCACTCATAGCAGCCGCTCACTCCATCGTGGCACGCATGAAAAATACAGGAAATTCCCACCCCAGCTCGAAGCCGCCGTTCTTAGTTCAGTTTGCTTTGAATATCTGAACTCATCAGTGGGTTCACTCTGTTTTTAGCGTCAGTGATATCTGCTCCAAGACATCAAAAAGCTTGCGACACGTGGGAGCCGGTGGGTCATTCAACACTACGACTATTCTCTAGAGTGTCTGAAATCTGAGCGGAGCAAGGAAAAGCGGCTTTGCTGGAGATACAGAAAGCAAACTCTCCTGTTAATCCAGAAGAACCGGCTTTGCTTGCTTAACATGCAGTTACAAAGCAAAAATGAAAACTGTCTTTCTGAGGCCACTATATAATGAGAGTGACTCCCGTGAGGTAGCATCAGTTGCTTTGCTTCCACAACTGCTACACGCTCCAGCCATGGTAAGGACCTGTCCCTATGTCGTTTCACCAATTTCACGTTGCATAGATGGCTTGAGGCGGTACTAAGATAAGACATGAAATGAAAAGCTACACAATATGTTTTTGCTTGCTATGGCTTCTTGAATAAGGGAATCTCCACATGTCGTGAGACAAAAGCCCAATTTCGGAATCTTCCGATTTCTCATGGCCTACAGGTTACCTATAAATCTGCGTTGCTGGAAACTGCGTTCAAATGCTACAAATGCTGACATTCTTACTTCTCAAATATTTTTCCTAAAACATAAGCATTAGCCTTATAGTGAACAACACAACAGATGGCTTACTGCCAAAGCTGTGACGGCTGTTTACATCTGCTAAAGAGAAAACTGCAGAACGACACGTTTGCGTGTCTGCATTCACACCACCCAAAATAAAGTTACAGGAGGCCGCACTAAGTTTTTTTTTATATGTAAGGCTTGCACATACCATTCCTAATAACATACTCGTTCAGAAATATGTAAGCACGATAGTTTCACAGGTTCGTACCTCTCAAAACAGTTGGAAGCCAAGGTCTACCACTCTCCTTGTCTTTTCTCGGCGTTCCTCGTGTCTCCACGCAAACTTTGACTATGTCTACCAATGTCTGCGGATGCTACGAAGCACTGTGGCACGTTATTTTGTTAAAACCAGCAAACGGGTATTACAGCAATGTTGCGGCCATGTTAGATAATTGTTTACCCTAGAAACATCATTATTTTATGTTCAGATTATTTAGAACCTCCTGCTTGCTTATCTGCACTCCCAGTTTCGTGCCTGCCTTGTCCTCGCCCTGGCCTCCTGTGCCTTCGCCGGCTACGTCGGCTACCCGTACACCTACTCCGTGGGTGCTCCGACCTACGCTGCCTACCACGCCCCCGTAGCTGCCGTGTCCACGGTGCACCACACTCCGGCTTTCACCTACGGCTACGGGTATCCTGGCTACCACTATGGTCTCGGCAGCTACGGTCTGAGCTACGGATACGGGCTTGGTGGACTCGGCTACACAACCCTGCTGAAGAAGTGTGAGTGTGACCATCATTGTACGAGAACGGCAAGATTCGGAGGTCTAATTCATACCACTGCAGTGATGGCACATAGCTCACGTACGATTGAACGAGGAGGAGGAGCAGGAAAAAATTGTATTCTATAGGCTGATGCAGACTCGAAATGCATGGCTCTTATAGCTCCATTTGTGTGTACCTTTCTAACCAGTCGGTGGCTGAATGTTAACAGTAATAAATGTTGCATAACCTTATTTTTAACGCTGTTCTGCCAAGAGGAAACATACGATGAGTGACAAGCATGAAATTGATAGAGCTATATTAGGCAAAGCAAAATCCAATGGTTTCACTCTCTCAGGCCTACTAAGCACCTAACCCACTCAGTCAGCCCGGGTGCCGACACTGACCCGACCACTTTAGATACTAAAGTCTGCCATGTTTTCTTCGTTCAATCGTTACACACCTGAAAAATCTTCTAGGGTGCATGTAACAGGTATGGCTAACACAGCAAGCTCTTCAACCTTCTTGAATTTGATGGAATTGAAATTGAACTTATTAGGATTGTGAGTTCGATGAGTACATGCCCAGTGTTCTCTTTTCTCCTCCCAGTTCTAAGTGGTGCGGTTGAATGTAGAACAGGAAAAAAACACAAAACAACTTCAGAGTGGTAAAATATATTTACACTTTCTTTAGCACACGAAAATATTTTTAGCATGAACTTTGTACCAAATTCGTTTTGTTGAGCTTCGAATTTTGTCTTCGCAGTACGATTGCTGTCGAGGAAAACATATAGAAAAAAACTTCTTGTGCAGTTCTAGTGTTCAGTGGTATTAAGGACACAGCGAATACATTATTCGCGAGTCCTGTATCTTGTCTGTTATAGTGACTGTTTTATTTCTTTGCAGAGTCCTCGAGTCGAAGACGACAGAGTCAAAATGCAATAAAAGAATTGCAATCGCGAAAAGAAATAACGTGCGTTTCTCGTATGTTATTTTGCTTTGAATGGCTACACTGTGAAGAATTAGGTCGTCCTATTTTCCCCTTACTGGACTTGAATGGTGTTTAAGTTTACACACAAGACTCTTACTCCTTGGCATAGGTTCATATCAACAAGGCCCATTAGACTACAAATATTCTCTAGACATGCCGAGGAGGTGCGAACGTCCAAGTCCCGGTTAGGATGTCTAGTGTATAGCATGATGACATTAATTGTGGAACGTCCCATCTAAGATATTCCTCGGACATCCACAGGATTGAACTTGTGGGATCTAAAAAAAACCCCAACACTTTAACATTATGGATGTCTGAAAGATGTCCTCAGCGGGATGTCTCACAACGGAGATATGTCGCACCAACATGCGCAATCCAACAGGTACTACCTGATCATATCGCGGAATGTTAAGTCTCTTCCACGGCTGCCCGCAGCACACTCAGTTCTGAAAAGACGTGTCAGCCAGCAACATGAAGCTCTGACACTCAGGATCAAACTTCCAATGAAGGCGATAAATGGAGAAGTTGTAATGAATGTTAGAAAATGCACGAGCGTATCGGGAGAAAACCCACAAAGCGGTAGGCAGAGTACCGGAACAGCTGCGCATTACCACCTACCCCAAGGCGTAGCCGAGTTCATCGTGTCCTACGCTCTCCGAACAGTCGAGAAAGTCAAGTCACAGAACAACTATACAAACATAGAGAAGGGAAACTGCATGTTCCACTGTGCAACCAAAATTAGAGAAGCGGTGGCGTTGCGAACTACAGTATACGACCAAGAGGTGGCACTCACAAAATCGAAACTGATATCATCATCACGTAATGAGCAATATGGTCGCTGAGGTAGTCGCTAGTGGGACTCTTCGCGCTGCTCGATCGTTGGTTTGGAGCGTTTTGTTACCGCTTTCAGGGCGGTATTCGCGTGTACGGTACTGTACAACATGACTTCAGATGTCTTTATTACGTCGCCAGGTGACCTAGAGGCATCAACGAGCAAAGAAACGCTTGAAACAAGTAAACTTACATTGTTTATTGTCTACGGTGAACCATGCAGTACATGCCCACAGTTTTCGTACAGGTCAGGTGGACTGAATGCTGTCGGTCACTAAGTTTGCAACATACAGAAATAGAGATAACCGCATATTTAATGGAACTGAAAGCTAAAATCGAGCGAAGCTTTCTCCTCGTGCTTGGCTTGCCAGTACAGCAGGGAGAGCGATATTTCAGACAATGCTATTTATGCTGGGCTACGCACGTACTTCTAGTTGCGTACAGTGCTGCTTGACGTGTTTCATGCTATACCTATGTTGTCTGCGTTCGATGATTTCAGGCAGATTAAACAAAGAAATAAAACGTGCTCGGCGAATGTGTACTGTAAGAATGATAAGCTCTAATTGGTGAGATGCAAGTAATGTAGGGGGAAAGAAACATCGTGCTAATTTTACAGCACATATTGTCTGCTCTTGATACTTATGCTGCACCTTTAGTGTTCAGATGCGGCAGTAAAGGCTTTGACACAAATGGAGTACTCGTAGGAAAGCAAGGAACGTTATGGACACAAAAGTGTTTACAAGGACTTCTGCAAACATTGTCTGATTAAATAAGGAGACTACATAAACATATAAGTATGCTCACGCACGCTCGGAAAATGAAATTCACGGTTTCATTTTGAAAAAAAGGTAAACATCTCGGTTTCTGTACTCAAACAAGGCAAAGAGGTTGCAAGGTCACGAACACTTCAATTGAGTAACAGATGTGAGCGAGGAAAGGCCTCCGCCTGGATCCAACGTTTCAACAAGCAAACATATTTGTGAGGGCCGTGACGAAGAGAAGTTCCCATGCTGAGGCATCCTTTGCTAGTCCACTGTTGAGTCGCTGCATGTTAAGTCAAACCTACTTCAAACCTATTATTTCGAAAACTTCTTGCGAAGACACTGTGCTCAGGTTTGTCATCTGCTATTTGAAAAGAAACAAAAATTGTTTTTAATTATTTGTCTGTTTGAGAAGCGGGGAGTTGGCCGACTGTGTGAACATACCTTTTGTAGCTATCTCTTATGGTTCAGGGCTAGCCTATATTTATTGATTTTATGCAAACTGTACATCTACCACTTGCAATTAACAAATGTAAAATAATGCGTTTATCCATATCTAATTCTAATCGTAGAATTGGTCATGTTAACAATATTCCCTTGAATTTCGTCATGTCACATAAATATCTTCCTGCACACATTACAAATAACTAAAAGTGGCCATTAATATAGAACACATCATTAACGACGCTAACCATACGCTTGAATACTCACGGCGCAACTTTTCCAAAGCACTGTCTACGTCAAAACCACAGCTTTGCAAGACTGTAATACGCTCGAAACTTGAAAATGTATCTGCAATAAGGGATCCCGGTCGCGTTAGCCTTATTACTTCACCTGAACAAGCAAAGAATACTCCACTCGTTTCATTTTTTTCCAATTATAACGGAACTGTGAGTTTAAGCTGAATGAAAACTAACCTAGCATTTATTCAACTAGCTAACCACCCGCGATGTCCCCCGTCTTTCGCTATTTCATTAAATTTTTCACCACAGCACCCTTCACGACGACATAATAGTGCGGCCTCACAACATATCAAAATGCGTCGATCATCGCAGTAAGGCAGGAATTGATTCTTGTTACACGAAGTCTTTCTTTCAATCTTACAACCCCCGTCTGTGTCAGGAATGGAACCACCTTACCTGAAGTATCGTAGCCATCACCGATAACGAACTTTTCTTTTGCAAAACATTAGCTAACGTTGTATAATCAGGAAAATCATTGTGTTACCAGAACTCACTGCTCTTGTTTTTTTTTACTCTACTGCTTTGTAACCACTCCCCTCTTTAATGGCATATGGCCCTGTGTACTTTAACTAAAAAAATGGAACAATAAAATGAAGAGTGACTGCCAGAGTTTCAGTCAACATGAATAAAGGGAAAATCAGACATTTGTTCGTCCGTAGCAATTGCTACAAAGGAAACCCATACGGGTTCCTCTAAAGAAAAGCCTCGCAGTTGAGGAAAAATTCGTCCTGGTGCGGGACTTGAACCCGGGACCACTGGCTTTCCGAGGCAGCCGCTCTACCATCTGAGCTAACCAGGTGGCTAGCAGATGGCAGGGCGAAGTCGAATTTGTTGACAACACACGAAGCAAAGGCAAGTGTTTGACGTTGTAGTTCTGCGGAAACCCGCAAGGTGGAGGGAATTAATAAAGGAAAAATCAGACATCCACCCGTTTGTAGCAATTGCTAGAAAGGAAACCCATACGGGTTACCCGAAGGAAAAGCCTATGAGTTGAAGAAAAATCCCTTTGGTCCGGGACTCGAACCCGGGACCACCGCCTTTCCGAGGCAGCCGCTCTATCATCTCAGCAGCACTATTACGTCAAAGACTTGCCTTTGCTTCGTGTGTTCTCGACAAATTCGACTTCGCCCTGTCATCTGCTAGCCGCCTGGTTAGCTCATATTGTAGCGGCTGCCCCGGAAAGGCGGTGGTCCCGGGTTCGAGTGCCGGACCAGGACGAATTTTTCTGCAACTCTGAGGCTTTTCTTTCAAGGAACCCGCATGGGTTTCCTTTGTAGCAATTGCTACGAACGGGTGGATGTCTGATTTTCCGTTTTTAATTACTTATCTCCACCTTGCGGGTTTCCGCAGAACTACTAAGTCAACATGAAGTATCATTTCCACAAAATTGCACTGAGCGGCTTTGAAGATTTTAAAATACTTTGCAGTTTCATGTAACAAATTGTCGTCATGAGGGAGTATGTGATACTTGGTGGTAATGCCCGTCAATCTCATTTGCAAATAGCAGATGACAGAGTTTGTGCATTAGCAAGTACGAGCTTGTTACATTGTTTCTATTCTTGTCGTTATGGCTACAATGACTACAGAAGAAGCGACTTAGGACTCAACATGTTACTTCTCCGTTTGTCCTAAAGCACCCTTTACAGAAAGGAAGCCTGTACGCAAAATTTTAGCATCCCAACTCGGTACAATACAGAACTGTACACTGGTGCTTCCTGATAAGGCTCACACCCCTCCATCTGTTAAACTTGCTAACATTTGATGGTGAGGCACATAGTTCAACAGGACTAGTTGTCATTACGGTGACCCTTGAACTTCTTAGGGCCTGGGGTGGGCAGCTAGCTGACCAATATTCTCTCGTTTGTCCGTATTCCCGAGAAGAGAAATGATGAAGACATGAGAAACATGCAAACAAAAAAAGCTCAAACAAAAGTTAGTCCAATAAATGAACAAATCACGGTTCTAGTTCGTGTTCAGAAACATATCTTTTGAGGATTTTGGCCCTTTGATGTTACTGGCACTGGCGACACATTGAGTGTTTACTTGTATGTCTAGAGACAATAGAGTCCAAAGGGATAAACAAGTGTGAGCAATGTCTTGGAGACTTGAGGCGAAAGCAAAAGGACTCTGAATTACTATGGTGTAAGCGTAAGTGAGCTTCTGATCCATGTATGACTAAGAATGGTGCACAAAACGTTTCATGACAGGAAAGAACAGACACACACAACACTGTTATGCTTGTTCATTTCTTTCAATGGTGTCGGCGGGTTATGCTGAGTGGAAGCCTCTATTATATGGCACTTTTTTCTGCCAGATACTAGGTATTAAACGCTAGTCATTTTATCCTGTCTCAAACGTAATCACTCTAACTGTATCACAGGAAGTACGTTTGTCACTAATGTGCAGTGAATTTATCGCAGTGTATTATTTATGCAAAAAGAGCCAAAACTATTTATAATGGTGTTAGGAATTTTAGCAAAGTCACAAAATAACAAGAGCCCCATTCGAATTGGCCTTGAAGAGCTATAGCATTATAATGCTTATTATTTTCAACCTTTACGGAATTACTACAGGAATATGTTTTATCAGCCTCGCCCGCAAAGAAATTCGAAGTTGAGAATACGAAGCAATGCTTTATTTCGTCACCGGTGCAGAAGCTCAGAGGCTGCAAGGTTAATCAGCATTCGTGGCCTTGTCTCCAAGCAGACGGTACTTGGTTCCAGCGATGAATTTTCGAGCTAACTAGCACACTTCATTTAAGCAACACGTCATTACGCGGCTATACAAGGCAGGTCAGTAACAACGGAAGCCGTGCAGCCGTTATGCCAGTGAAACGCCGCAGCTGATGAATTTCACCCTCTTTAAACAGGTTCGCTTGGTGGCGGCTATCGAATGTTGGACGCATGAACTGGCCGAAATATTACTGTTATCTAATTAGACCGAACCTGCGTGATGCTGCCAAAGGGAAACTACCACCCTGTTCGCAAATATTACCACCTTACAATTCGAACAGATAAACGGCACGGACTACAATCAATGCCAGTGGGCTGCTGGTGTGAAAACCTTTATTCAAGTAATAAAGCACATACTTTAATAAAAGAAAGTCAAAACAATACTCTGATTATTTTGTAAAACAATGACATGTTAACTAGGTCTGTCAGTTATCAAAATTAAATTTATAGACGGAATATTTAGCCGCGTTGAGCCCCCCTAGTAGAAAACTTAGAAATTAAAGTATGCGGCCATATTACAATAACTCCAATTACGCGCTTCATGCTGGAACGCGCCGCGGTTGATTTTTCGCACTCTGTGGCGATTGCTGGAACGCGAGAGTGTGCGGGGCCCTGGCCAAGTTCTGCAACGGAACAGAGCAGTGACTGCCTTTACCCACTCGAATTGCCACTGTCTGTTTCATGCACGTTTTGCGCTGACTTGCGCGTAGTCGGTCACGTGATTTAACGCCGCTGTTTTATTGGATCTCGGAGCCCTTCTTTGTATGCTCGGAATGCCTGACGGTTGGTGCACCCCGCGCTCAGTCTGCGCGTTTTCTCTGAACGTGGTGGTTTTGTCACGTGGTCATGAGTTCCAGCGTGAACGGTTGTCAGTTCCAGGTGAACGTTTTCGTCCTACGCTTTGGAGCGCGATCTCCGCCGCGACTGTACGTCTTACACCTATCAAAAGGTAAGTGATAGTTCATGAAGTCAGTCTTTTTCTATTAACAGCCCTGCAACCTTTTCGACTATCGTGTCGTCGTGTCTGCGGGTAATCGAATGCCGGGCACCGAACATCCACATGGTTTGGGACAACGGTAATAAGAATCGGCGATTGGGCATCCGTTGTGATGCCGCAATATTGCGTTCGATCCCTTCGCACTGCTTTTCTGCAAGCTACCGAGCATACTCTGTGCTATATTGTCTCTGTGCAGCGCTGAGATCCGCCGAAAAGATATTTCTGAATGTGAAACTTTAGTACCGCTAACTGTAGCTATGTAGCCCACAGGGTGGGTCCGCGAGAGTTATCGTTGTTTATTTCCTCAACAGTGTCGAATAGTAATAAAATAATAACTTTTCCCGACCTGCATATTGCGGAATAGCATCGGTTGAGTTTCGTTCGCGTTTTGTTTGCGTAGCCGCGATTACGGTACCAATAGTACGACTGCGTAAGGTTGGAATAACCGAACTTATGTAGACAATACTATCACGTACGGAGCAATTGCTGCACATGAGGGCCGACCGCGCTGCTCAATTTAACAGCGTCTATCCTTAGGGCTGATAGCTCTTGCTAAACAGTGCCGTACACGCTTATTGGAATAATGAAGCTTTTGGGCGACTTATTAGACTTCTGCTTACTTACGCGTGATCCGATGCTAGTATTGTGGTGACATCATGTGAAGTTTACTCCTCAGCTGTAAGTGACGACCGAAACGTTGGCTCTCACGGCCGCGTTCAAGCCACCATCAGCAACCGCGGCCGCCAGTTTACCGCAGATGTCGTAGAAGAGCTCTTTTGATCGCGCGCTTCCAGCTTGCACCATTCGACACCGTATCACCAGGACACTAATGGACTGACCGAGCCCACTAACCGCACACTGTCAAACATGTTGTCCATGTACGTCGCATCGGACCATAAAGACTGGCACGACATTTTGCTCTTTTTAACATAGGCCTTTAACACTGCAAAGCATAAAAGTACAGCCCGTTTTTGCTCCTATACGCCCGTCGTCCGCGCCATACACTGGACGCTATATTTTGTTTCTCCACACTCGAGGGTCTCTCCATCGGTGAGTCTCTGTGTCTCGCAGAAGAAGTTCGACGCTTGACCCGTATGCGTACTCTGGCTTCGGTATGACACCATCGGGATGTCACCTATTCTTCGCGGGGTCTAGTCTTCTTAGAGTGTCCGGTGCGGAAACGTGGCCTGTGCCAGAAACTTCTCGCCAGCGATAAAGGCCCGTACGTCGCTGTTGACAAACTCGGCGAGGTAAACTATCGACTGGCGCCTCACACCGCAGCTGGATGACGCTCCGCCACGACTGAGGTTGCACACATTGCTCATCTGAAGCCCTTCACTCCGTGAACCAAACTCTCGCCCGGAGGGCTTCGTCTAGGTGGGGATAAATATTACAGTAAATGTAGCCACATGAGTGGAAGTACTGCGGGCGGATAATACGAGGAAAATACGAGGCTCCCCTTGATTCCTTTTAAAGAAAACCCGTTTCTTTAGTGGCGTACTAACATTTACCACTGGGTGTGTATCCATGGGGCCGCTGGGTGAGCGCCACTAGGTATGGGCCCCAGGCGCGAACGGGCATGTGCCGCTCTTGAATAAACCTTTTTTGATGTTAACTTGGGTCACTGCATTATTCACTGACTGGAAGCTTACCAATATTGTAGGAAAGGAAGGTACACAATCAGTGCATTTCGCCGGTGCTGACATACGGGCAGAGAATTGGAGACTGACAAAGAAGCTTGAGAACAAGGACCGCGCAAGGAGCAATGGAACGAATAATGCTAGGCATAACGTTAGGAGACAAAAAGAGAGCGGCTTAGATCAAAGAGCAAACGAGTATAGCCGATATTCTAATTGACATTAAGATAAAGAATAGAGCTGGGCAGGTAAGGCAATGCGCAGGTTAGATAACTGGGACAACTAGGGTTGCATAATGGGTGCCAGGAGAAGAGAAGCGCAGTAGAGGACGGCAGAAGACTGGGTGGGGCGATCAAATTAGGAAATTCGTGGACGCTAGCTCGAATCGGTTGGTGCAGGGCAGGGGTAATTTGATATCGCAGGGCGAGGCCTTCCTCCTGCAGTGGACATAAAATAGAATGATGATGATGATGATGATGATGATGATGATGATGATGATGAAGAAGTATAACATAAATGTCAATGCCCTTCCACTCTGTCAAGAAGAATGACCAGCGAAGCTGTGTGTCATCATCATCATCATCATCATCATCATCATCATCATCATCAGCCTGGTTACGCCCACTGCAGGGCGAAGGCCTCTCCCATACTTCTCCAACTACACCGGTTATGTACTAATTGTGGCCATGTCGTCCCTGCAAACTTCTTAATCTCATCCGCCCACCTAACTTTCTGCCGCCCCCTGCTACGCTTCCCTTCCCTTGGAATCCAGTCCGTAACCCTTAATGACCATCGGTTATCTTCCCTCCTAATTACATGTCCTGCCCGTGCCTATTTCTTTCTCTTGATTTCAACTAAGATGTCATTAACTCGCGTTCGTTTCCTCGCCTAATCTGCTCTTTTCTTATCCCTTAACGGTACACCCATCATTCTTCCTTCCATAGCTCGGTGCGTCGTCCTCAATTTAAGTAGAACGTTTTCGTAAGCCTCCAGGTTTCTGCCCCGTACGTGAGCACTGGTAAGACACAGCTGTTATACACTTTTTTCTTGAGGGATAATGACAACCTGCTGTTTATGATCTGAGAATGCCTGCCAAACGCAGCCCAGCCCATTTTTATTCTTCTCTTTATTTGAGTCTCATGATCCGGATCCGCGGTCACTACCTGCCCTAAGCAGATGTATTCCCTTACCACTTCCAGTGCCTCGCTTCCTATCCTAAACTGCTGTTCTCTTCCGAGACTGTTAAACACTACTTTAGTTTCCTGCAGATTAATTTTTAGACCCACTCTTTTGCTTTGCCTCTCCAGATCAGTGAGCATGCATTGCAATTGGTCCCCTGAGTTACTAAGTAAGGCAATATCATCAGCGAATCGCAAATTACTTAGGTATTCTCCATTAACTCTTATCCCCAATTCTTCACAATCCAGGTCTCTGAACACCTCCTGTAGACACGCTGTGAATAGCATTGGAGAGATCATATCTCCCTGCCTGACGCCTTTCTTTATTGGGATTTTGTTGCTTTCTTTATCGAGGACTACAGTGGCGGTGGAGCCGCTATAGATATCTTTCAGTATTTTTACATACGGCTCGTTTACACCCTGATTCGGTAATGGCTCCATGACTGCTGAGGTGTCGACTGAATCAAATGCTTTTTCGTAATCAAGGAAAGCTATATATGAGGATTGGTTATATTCCGCCCATTTCTCTATGACCTGATTGATAGTGTGAATATGGTCTATTGTTGAGTAGCCTTTACGATATCCTGTCTGGTCCTTTCGTTGACAGAAGTCTAAGGTGTTCCTGATTCCATTTGCTATTACCGTAGTAAATACTTTGTAGGCAACGGACAGTAAGCTGATCGGTCTATAATTTTTCAAGTCTTTGGAGTCCTCTTGTTTATGGTTTAGGATTATGTTAGCGTTCTTCCAAGATTCCGGTACGCTTGAAGTCATGAGGTATTGCGTATGCAGGGTGGCCAGTTTTTGCAGTGTATGAAGGTCCCTTAATGGCAAACTGCACCTCCGCCGCGGGTCGGCCCGGCATTGCACCATCTTCGTGATCGGGAACGTATGGGGAGTACTTAACGCCTGCTTCACCTCTGCCACGGGTCGAGCTGGTATTGCACTATCTGCGGTATCGGTCCACGTCTGAGGAGAGCTTAATGCCTGCTTCACCTCCGCCGCGGGCCGGCCCAGCATTGCACTATCTGCGTGGTCGACCCACTTATGGGGAGTGCTTAACGCCCGCTTCCCTTCCGGCGCGGGTCGGGCGGGCATTGCGCTATCTTAGGGATCGGCCCACGTACGGGGAGTGCTTAACGCCTGCTTCACCTCCGCCGCGGGACGGCCCGGCATCGCACTATATCCGCGGTCGACTCACGTATGGATGGATGGATGCATACAACTTTCTTGTACATCCTGCAAGCTTTAACGCGACCCAGACTCAGGTCTCCCACGGGGGAACGTCAAGGCCATGCCTGAACGCCGGCTCACGGGCTAGCTGGACTGCCCACATCTAGACTCCGAGGTCTGAGCTGCGAAGAGCGGCGGCCCACCTCGACGACAGGGTCTCCGGAGCCCAAGTATGGGGCGTTTTCGTCTTACCACGCCAACGATACATAAATTTTCTTGGGTGGTAGAGGTATACAGCTTCGCTGTGAAAGATCACACCTACACGATGACATTCACATAATGCGATTTTCCTTGCAAATGAGGGCAGAGGTCGACGTTGTTGTTTTTTTTGCTCTCAAACACGCGTTATTGGCAAATAAAGACTTTAACATCGCGTTTATGCACTTTAATGGCTTTGCTTGGGAGATGTTGAGCTAAGAAGCTTTCGCTGCTACTGAAATGCTTCTGAAGGCTCCCCTGACTTCCTCGGTAATAATACAAAGACAGAGTATTTGTCAGAAGACTGCAAAGATTGCCAGGACAACTGCAGTGGTTATGAGCGATAACATGCACACTTGCGCGTGTTTGATTTGGCTGCAATGGCACACAGTGAGTGCCCTCTATGTCGTCGCGAAGGCACAACTGCTTAACAGCATTTTAACACCTAGATTTGATCTGACAAGCGGAGTGCGGCAGGGTTGTCCTTTGTCACCCATATTGTTTGTGCTTGCGATTGACCCGTTGTTAAAGCGGTTTAGCGAGAGCCCGCTCATAAGACGTCTTCCTATGCCGGGATCCGGGTGCATAAAAGTATCGGCGTATACGGATGACATCACTTTGTTTTTACGGGATGGGGACAGTCTTGTAGAGGTATTTCGTATTTATAATCACTATGCTTCAATGTCAGGGGGCAAAATGAATATGAGAAAATGTGAAGCATTAAATTTAGGTCGCGGCGAAATAACGCTACCAGGGGACATTAAACAGACCAAGCATGTGCAAATACTAGGTATCAAATTTTGTACAAGTGGTGTTTCACCTCACACGTGGCGAGACATTGTCAGCTCCATTAAAGAACAGTCAGAAGCAGTGACTGCGTCGCCACTGCCGCTGGCAGAAAGGGCTTTCTTCATTAAAAACGTATTGTGCAGTAAACTGTGGTTTGCTGCAAGGGTAGCTCTCCCGCCGTCACCAACAGTACGAGTAGTAAACTCACTTATTTTCTCATGGTTCTGGCTAAACAAGTCGCAATACGTAGCGCAGCAATTTTTGCGTCTGCCAAAATCCAGCGGAGGATGGAGCTTGCCGTGCATAGTTACATTCGGTAGGCTATTGTGCACTAAGAGTACATGTGATCTACTTGATGATGATGAGTACCCTGGTAGGCCACTGCTCCTTTATTGGCTGGGCCATTACCGTCGAACGCTTATGCCGCAAAGTACAGGCAACTTGCTTCCGACGGCGGTAACGCCAGCCCCGCAGTATGCGCCGGCTGCGCGCTTGCAAAACCAGCTTGTACAACTAAGAATTACAAAGTGGCGTGCGACACCAGTTTCCAGGCTTTGTGAAATGTTGTTTGAGACAGCTGTACCTCCACGGACACTTACTACACAAACATGGACAGCTGTGCTTTCGCCTGATTTGCCGTCTCAAGTGAAGGATTTTCATTGGCAATATCAGCAGGGCATTCTACCTACAAGAGACAGGCTTGAACGCTGGCATATGGTAGCGAATGATAAATGCATATTTTGCGCACAAACAGAGACCAACGCGCATGTAGTAAAGGACTGCGTTGTAGCACGCACCTTCTGGAAGCTAGTTGCAAGAATGTTCGGAATATCCATCGTGCGGCCACCACAGCGCCGAGACCGGTTTGCGAGTCTCGTCTACTACAGCGCTGGCTACGTTTTGTGGTGCTTCCGTAACATCGCAGAACGATCTCGGCAGTCAAATAGAGCAATGTACCCCAGAATGCGGAAACTACTGGTGATAGTATGGGGTCATCTTGAAGAACAGTTGTTCAAACTCGGTGAAGCCGAGTTTCTTCGCCGCTGGTCTACGCGGTACATAACCGTCTCCCGAGGCAAAGTCTTTCTACAGCCAGAATAATGCTCAATTCTGTTGCCTGAGTTCTGACTGTATCTGTATGTGCCCCGGGTACCTTTCATAAATTCGAGGCTGACAATAATGCTTTTGCGTGGATGCGGTAATGAGTTTTGTTGTTGTTGTTGTTGTGTGTGGCAAAGCCAGTGTCAAGTAGACACCATTTATTATTTCATTTGTTAATCTGTTTTGTTTACATCAAGTATGATGTATTAAATGTGATGTCCTTTATATTGTACTTTTGATTCATACCACAGTTGTAAGCGTGCCTACGGGTGAATAAATTTTCTTGTCAGCTGCATGATGTTCGAATAGCACCGTTGAGCACATCTGGAATGGAATTGCCTATATAAATGAAGGCTTACTCTGTCCCTCTCCATGTACGAGCGGCGCGCTACGCGACTTCTACAACGAAGTGAACTGTACAACGAAGGATTCCAGACGCTCCAAAACACTTCGTCATAAAGGCGTTCGACTGCATTACACTTTGACATGATGGACACGTATGCGTCGCGTTCCACATAGCACGAGCTAGAGCACATGTGTGCGCTCTAGGTTCCATTAAGCCGCTAGAATTTGTGACTTTCTTCTTTGCGTCACGAGCAGGAGTGTGTCAGCTTGTACCATTCTCGCCTCGTGGCAGATAGTGCTTTGGGACGCTATGCTAAACTACACCCTCGCCTTCTTGGTCGGCTCTCATTCCCCAGTCATGCCCGAACTTGTACCGTATTTTTGTTTCTGGAGTAAAAAAAAATTGATTGACGAATATGATACTCCCAAATGCGAAATCTATACGTCTTTTGATTTCGCAATATAATGGCAGTGGGAACAGCCTTTCTCGTGCGGCAGGCACATTGCAAACAGAACGAAATATAGCCCGACTTGCTCACTACTGGGCAGATCGCGAGAGGCAGCGCGCAGGTGATGCTTGGGCGCGATTCGCAGCAACCCGTGGAAGCAGCGCTTTGTTTTCATATATGGTATCGGTTGACGCTCTCTCCGCATGCCTTCGGTGTACAAACGACGGCGCGCTACTCTGGCACCATCTCGTAGTGCTCGTCGCCGCAAAGCCCCGTCTTGCGCGGTGCTACGCTTTTCACACTTTCGTCATACGCTCCTCCTCCCGCTGTCTTCGCTATCGCCGTCTGTCATGCCCCGCTGCTCTCCGCGTTCGCTCTTTCATCTGTCGCTGTGCTCGTTCACTCAGTTACGTGGACGCCTACGCTTAACGCAGGAACGGCCACCTGAAGCTGGAAACGCGTGACGCGTAGTTCACTCACGAAAAGCGGACGCGCGGCGAACGCCTACGCCACGGCTAACGCGTCGCCGCCCGTATGAACGCGACGAGTACGCACCTGCCGCACCGCATTTGCCGGGGTTGCCAGGCAAGAGAAATCCCCAGAGTAGGGAATGGTCTTTTTTTTTTTTTTTTTTTGCAGCAGGGATATACACTTCAAATGCGATGAGGGCCTCATTAAAAGTTTCTTCGTCCATGATAAGTACGAGAGCACAACAGGACAAACGGCGATTTTGCACGATCACCAAACGCGCATTACTTACACAAAAACTAGAGTGCACTAGACAATGGCTGAGTGAACCGAACAGCGCTTTCCCGTTGAGGCGCCACGTGTGGAAAAGTTGTGCAAGGGTACTGCGAGCGAACTCGATTGCGGCGGAGAAGCGCTTCGGGGCAGATTCAACGTAATTTCGCCTCGGGTGGTGAGACTGATTGCGCGCTTACGCTCTTAGAATGGTGCTTTATTTTAACTGCAGATTTATACTGACACCTTTTACTACGTACGCATATTTCAGGCATGGGTTATACAACATGACCCCTTCAATTTGTCAAGTGCGTTGTATACGCCTTCTAATTGTTGTCATGTGCGTTGATGATAGTGATGATAGTGATCTAAAGAAAGGAAAGACGCTTGATTCTGCAAGTCATGTCCAGCGAGAGCGCGTTCGTTTCGTAGACGCTGGCGGACGCCCAGTTTTTCTCGAGGAAAATGTGAAGAGGAAAATATTTCATTGTTTTATTGCTTTCGTGTGCCCGCTGCTCTCGTCGGTCGGTACCAAATGCACTTTTAGCAATGTGAACAGCTTTTTTTTTAACATTGTTTTTTTAAAAGTAACACGTAATTTTTACCACAGAAGCCCCCTATCTGCAACTTGAAGCTACGTAAGAAAACTTTATTGATATTGTGTCATCAGGTAGAATATTGATCGGGGACAATGATCAAAGAAAACAATATCGTAGGGAAATAAACCAAGTTTATTAGCAGTGTGGCGCGAAAAGATGCAGATGACAATGCATTTCTAGGTAAATCTAAGGGCACATAGACATATATATTCACGACAGTATAATTCCCCCTTACTCAATGCCCCGTGTAGAGAGGCCTTGTAAGGTAATTTATAAATAAATAAAATGTATCTAAGAAAAAAGTTATCAAATACTCTAAATGGACTGACTGGAAAAGTGAAAACTCCCGACCGGAATAAGAGTGCTTCTTTTAAACGCTGCCCCAGCTCCAGGCGAACCAATTGACTATCCAAGAAGGGGAGGAGGAAGAGGAATAAACTTTTATTTTCGAAATAGTTGCCCGAGGTAAGCACCGGTTCTACTCTCGGTGGGGGTTCTCCTCATTCCAGGAACCCTCTGGCCTTCGCTGCCTGAATCAAGGAAATTATGGGACATTAATATGAACAACAGTGGCATGAAAAATACATTGCATATGTACTCAGAATGAATCGGGGAGACCGGGAAGTCTTTAGCAATGTAATCTCCGTGGCTTGTCTGGTGTTAGAATCGCACCGCTGGCACGAGTTGTTGCAAACTCAGCGCTGACGCCCGTTATTGCAAACGGGTCGCAAGCCCCAAGGGTAGCGTTGGCCTGGCGGCCTGGGGCACTGGAAGCATCCGAAGGTCCCGGCAAAGCACGAGTCGACTGGTAACAGAACAAGTGGTTTATTCTAACATCGCAAAAGAGCGGGCGGTCAGGTCGACCGAAGTGAGAGACGGGAGAGCACGTAACTCGACAGAAGAAATCGGAGCCTCTCTCCCGGCGTCCGGGGGCAGCTGCTTTTATAGTCTCGGAGTCGAGGGCAAGAGGGAACGCCTCGATAGAGGCGCACGTGACGGGGCACGGACACGCTGAGAGACATGTTGAGACGAGTGTAGTGACGCATCCGCCAGTGGGGCGCCGATCAGACCTCCTCGCTTCACACTTGGGGAGCTCCTCTCCCCGGCTGCCGCGCTTTGACAAGCGTGGGCACACACACACACACGCACACACGAAGACACGTGGCACTGAAACACGCCTGGACGCGCTTGGCGGGGAGGCGTATCGGCGGCGGTGAACGGGCCAAAATGTCCGCCGCTTTGAACGAAGCCCCGGCGTCCGTTGCATCCGCGCCGGCTATACCGCGCGTCGTAGGCGAAACGTAACAGACCGCCCCGCCGGGGGAAGGAGATCCCGATGGTCAGGGGACTGCATCCGCTGTCCAGAGGGATGTCGCTTGATGATGCTCATAACCGAAGTCGGTCGTCCTTCGGCGTTTCTTGAGCGCAGCGCACAGAGAAGGCCTCGTTCTCTCGTTCAGGTTCACACAGGACACTGCAAAGTGACTTCGGGAGAGTTGACATTTTTGTTCTCGTTCCCGGCAAGCGTTAGAACTACGCCGAAACTCAACCGCTCAGTCAGCAAGCACGGCACAACCCTCACTAAGCCCTGCCAGGCTCTTTCCCCTTTTATACTACTGCCTAGTTCCTTACAGTAGTTTAACAGCACTCAGAACACGTCCACAAATTGGAAAATTGCACTAGAAAGCACATCATCACTTTGAAACACTACACAAAAGCAATATGTTAAAAATCCTGCCTCAGGAAGAAAAACATCAGTAACAAACAATTTTGAGGCTGATTCCCACGTTAGGGGCTTCGACTTAAGCCATCGGCGTTACCGTTGAGACTCCCCTTTTTGTAACGCACCTCAAAGGAATATTGTTGCAAAGCGAGGCTCCAGCGCAGGAGGCGGCCATTTGTGGAAGAGATGGTCTGCAGCCATTGGAGAGGGCAGTGATCCGTCTCGAAGCATGCGAAGCGGAGAACGCAGAGAGCGACCGTACACTAGCTCAGCTGGCGAAAACCCCGTAGCTGCATGCGGCGCGGTCTTTAATGCCAACGTCACCCCAGGCAGACACAGCTCCCAGTCAGTTTGATGTTCAAAACACAATGCTCTCAACACGCGCTTCATGACGGAGTGGAGCTTCTCAACGGAATTCGACTGTGGGTGGTACACTGAGCTGTCTAACAGCTTTACCCCACACCTTTCGAGAAAGGCTGTCGTCAAAGGGCTAGCAAACACTGTGTCCTGATCTGACTGGATTTCCGCAGGAAAACCAACTCGCGCAAATATGGACAGTAGTGCATTGACTATCTCAACTGAGCTGAGTTCTTTAAGCGGCACTGCTTCAGGGAACTTTGTCGCTGGGCAGATCACAGTCAAAATGTGTCTGTACCCCGTGGCTGTTACCGGCAGAGGTCCCACTGTATCAATAACGAGCCGTCTGAAAGGCTCCGTAATGATAGGTACCAACTTCAACGGCGCCCTCGATTTGTCCCCTGGTTTGCCCACCCGCTGACAGGTGTCGCATGTCTTCACAAAGTGGTCTGCGTCCCGAAAACACCCTGGCCAATAGTACTCTTGCAAGAGACGGTCCTTAGTTTTCTTAACTCCTAGGTGTCCGGACCACGAACCCCCATGCGACAAGCGCAACAGATCCTGACGGTAGCACTGAGGCACGATCAGCTGATCGAACTCCACTCCTTTGCGGTCTAGATACTTCCGGTACAGGACCCCACCTCTTTCCACAAAGCGAGCATTTTTCTTGGCGATACCTTCCTTGACAATGGAGCGTATGTTTTCTAGGCTGCCATCCTTCTTTTGCTCGGCTATCAAAGCCGACCGGCTGACTTTTAGCAACCTATTAAGTCCATCTGACGTAGGCGCGATGAGCAAATCTGCAGATAGCTCTTCTAACTTTCCCGCATCGGGATTTTCCTCTCCAGTAGCTAGTGCCTTTAACGCTACAGGCTCAATTTTATTCAGTTCGGGCGTGCTCTGAATATCAGCTTGCTGCGCCTCTGACCTTTTCTCATCGTTCGACAACGTCGGCCCCGCAACTACCGCCTTTGCAGCGAGCTCCCGAACCTTCGATCTGGTTAAGGCCTGAACGCTAGCCTCACCAAACAAAAGCCCCTTCTCGCGCAGGAGGTGATCGGACCTGTTCGAAAATAGGTACGGGTACTGGGGGGGCAGCATAGATGACACTGCGGCCTCCGTCTCAAGTGCTCCGAAAGGTCCTTCAATAAGCACTTTTGCTACGGGCAGACACACGCTATGAGCTTCCACGGCTTGCTTGATCCATGCGCACTCGCCCGTGAACATATAGGGTTCCACGTAGGAGGGGTGAACTACATCCATTGTAGCTGCGGAATCGCGAAGCACTCGGCACTCTTTCCCGTTCACGAGGAGGTCTCGCATGTAAGGCTCGAGAAGCTTCATGTTCTCGTCAGTGCTGCATAACGACAAAAACACGACTTTTGTTTTTGTTTCCGGACACTGCGCCGAAAAGTGACCCGGCTTCTGGCACGTATAACAAACGCGCGCTTGCCTCATCTCGAACCGCTTTCTGCGTTCGGCTTCGGTTGCCGCCGTCTCCTTACGTTCAGTCGGACTGCTTTCACTCGCATCCGCACTACGTGTGTCCCCCTTTGCTCTCATGGGCGTGAACTTTGGCCTCTCAAACTTGGAGCCAAATTCACCCTTTTGACCGTCCTTAGCTCCGCGAGCCCGACGCGTCACAAACTCCTCGGCTAGCTCGGCGGCTCTAGCCACCGTACTAACGTCTGGCCTATCCAAGACCCAGTACCGCACGTTCTCAGGTAACCAACTATAAAACTGTTCTAGCCCGAAACACTGCAGAACTTTCTCGTGATCACCCAACGCTTTCTCTTCTTTGAGCCACTCCTGCATGTTTGACATAAGCCTGTAGGCAAACTCTGTATATGACTCACTTTTACCTTTCTCATTTTCCCGAAACTTCCGACGGAACGCCTCCGCTGACAGCCTGTACTTTTTTAGCAGACTCGATTTCACTTTGTCGAAATCCTCGGCCTCCTCTCTCTCCAAGCGAGCGACTACGTCGGCCGCCTCGCCGGGTAGCAAAGTGAGCAAGCGCTGTGGCCACGTTTCCCGAGAGAACCCCTGCTTCTCGCACGTTCGCTCAAAGTTAACCAGGAACAAACCAATGTCCTCTCCAAGCTTAAACGGCCGCATCAGGTCAGTCATTTTGAACGATACTCGTTCTCCTGCACCGTGTGCCTGACTTCCATTACGAGCGCGTTCCATCTCTACCTCGAGACGCTTCATTTCCAAAGCGTGTTGACGGTCGCGCTCTTCTTTTTCTTTTTGTTCTTTTCGTTCGCGCTCCTGTTTCTGTTCTTTAAGTTCGCGCTCCTGTTTCTCTTTTTGCTCTTGAAGTTCGCGCTCCTGTCTTTTTGCCCGCTCCTCAATGGTCTCAAGGCATTCCGACAGCTCGTCAACCTCAGCTTCTAACTCAAGAATAGCCCTTAGCAGTTCTGGTTTTCTGAGTTTGTCTGAGACATCCAGACCCAACTCTCTTGCAAGCTCCAGCAATTTCGGTTTGCGCAACGACTTCAAATCCATGGCTGCTCTGAATGCTGCTTTCTCTACTGCCTACTATTGTCTTGCCGCAAACTAACCCGGCAGCAACGACAACCACAATTACCAGCTCTGTTTCTGACACTAACAAAAGCCTGGCAAAACTCAGAAGAAGAAAGTCCCGCACTCACCAAACCTCGCAGCCAAGAATTCAGCGCAGTCGTTCCGCTGCAGGCAACCAGTCATCACACAGGGCTCGTTGCACTGCTCCCGGATGGTCGTTGTGCTGCTCAGCATACAGTCAACCGCATCTCTTCGCTGCTGGCCTCCGTTGTCGCGATCTCACCGCTACCAGCCAGTTGTTAGAATCGCACCGCTGGCACGAGTTGTTGCAAACTCAGCGCTGACGCCCGTTATTGCAAACGGGTCGCAAGCCCCAAGGGTAGCGTTGGCCTGGCGGCCTGGGGCACTGGAAGCATCCGAAGGTCTCGGCAAAGCACGAGTCGACTGGTAACAGAACAACTGGTTTATTCTAACATCGCAAAAGAGCGGGCGGTCAGGTCGACCGAAGTGAGAGACGGGAGAGCACGTAACTCGACAGAAGAAATCGGAGCCTCTCTCCCGGCGTCCGGGGGCAGCTGCTTTTATAGTCTCGGAGTCGAGGGCAAGAGGGAACGCCTCGATAGAGGCGCATGTGACGGGGCACGGACACGCTGAGAGACATGTTGAGACGAGTGTAGTGACGCATCCGCCAGTGGGGCGCCGATCAGACCTCCTCGCTTCACACTTGGGGAGCTCCTCTCCCCGGCTGCCGCGCTTTGACAAGCGTGGGCACACACACACACACGCACACACGAAGACACGTGGCACTGAAACACGCCTGGACGCGCTTGGCGGGGAGGCGTATCGGCGGCGCTGAACGGGCCAAAATGTCCGCCGCTTTGAACGAAGCCCCGGCGTCCGTTGCATCCGCGCCGGCTATACCGCGCGTCGTAGGCGAAACGTAACACTGGCCATCTCCTTCAACGTGCCAGCAGGCGAAATGAAGTAGATACACACAGTCTTATCGAATGGTATTTCCTATTCAGATTGTATTCAACTACAGGATTCACTATTAAAGATGATCGAATAGCCGTTTTCGTGTGAATGTAATGCAGACCATAACTTTTGAAGTCTAGAAGGTGGGGGGCGGATGCAAGTGAGGACTCTTATTCCGAATGATGGGGCTGCTGAAAGTTGCACCAATTCCTGAGGAAAATAACACACTGGGGCTAATCGGTTCTGCTTAACAAGTTCCCAGCTGTCAGTCAATATAAACGCCCCCTACTGTGTTGGGACCCGTAAATCTGCGAATTTGATTCAGGCAAGGAAAACACCTTTTGACAGTCTCACTATGTCTGCACGGCCTTAAAACTGGGTGCCCAATGTGACACCACACTTATCTTCTTCATTTAACACAGCAGATCCACAAACATCTCTACGTGTATGTGAGACGTGCAGTTGCTTTAATTCCTTTATTATTGTCCTTATGATAGTGCACCGGGAAACTGAAAGCAGGAGTTTATAATATAGAAGCTGCTTAGATGACCGGGCGTATAGTTGGGAACGGCATTACATTTAGGTAGAAAAGATTAGATAGGCGTAATATGTCTTTTTCCCAAATCAGACCGGAGAATACTTTAGTTTGTTTACACCCCTAGAAATGCCGAAGGACACAGCTACCTTTCTCTTAATTAAACGAATTCTGGCGCTTTGGCGATATGATTAAGGCACCCTGTTAAATCCTCACCACCTGGGGTTCTTTAACATGCACCTAAGCAGAAGTACAGGAGTGTTTTATTCCATTTTACTCCCATCGAATTCCGCGACCTGGTTCTAACCCATGAGCTCGAGTTTAGCAGTGCAATGTCATGTCCACTATGAAGGCTTTAATAATGCACTAAATGGAATGTGCGAAAAATTTCACATTGTTTACGGTCCAAAGATCAGCATATATAATGGTTACCTAAACCAATTTTCGGCGCCTGAGCTTCGATCGCAATGACAGAACCTGTACCGATCGTCCTGCATCCTGTTACGCGAGGAAGACGGAAACATGAGCGAATGTTGCGCTGCAGTTCTTTCTTTTATAAGAATACTTCCCGGAAATCCGAGTACAAAGCTCTGGATGGGGCAGATGTGTGTTATTTGTTTGAAGTGGCAAACAGGATGGAAACATAGGTTTTACCGCGATTGCGTGAAGGGCACCATGTCGCAGAAAACCTGGCGTCGCTTCGGTGGAAAGAATTCCGAACAGCGCATACCCAACCACGCAGGCGCTCCATTTCGCACAAGGAAATTACTGAACTAATTGAATTTCTCAAGGTAAAACGCATAGAACAATCGTAAGGTACGACTTACACACAACCTACAGACATGATAGCCTCGGAGTGTAATTTGCATATGCAACAAAACATTATTCTGTTACGCGGAAACACAAACCCCTTCTAACGCGATAGCGTTTTCCAGCTGCCGTTTGAGGTCTGTCCTAGTAGGAGCGGCGCGGCCTGCTCGGTTCCTTGCAGATCATTATAAAAGAACCACAAAGGTCGCCTTTGTGCATAGCCTTCGCTCCTAGGGTTTCCCGCTGAACATTACGGGTGTATAAGCTGGAGTGGCTGGGAAGCGTGAGAAGCACTCAGGGGCATCTGAATGTTATCGCGTTCCACTCTTAAAGGGGAAGCGCTTAAGCGCCGTCCAATTTATTTTCCTTCGGCGTTTCGCAAGACCTACTGATGGAAAACTATATGGAAACAATTTCCCCTACGTTGTCGTTGGTGTCTTTGTTTGTTGGTTTCTCGTGATATCACTCTGGTCAGTGAAGTTGGCCGCCAGGTCCTTAAGACTGATAATAATACATGTGTCGTGGAGGGCGTAAAAGCGTTGTCGCACCAAGGCGCATTTCCAGTCGTTGTTGTCCGCTGACCAAGGGAGTAGCTTTGCTGTTTTTCCCCGTTCAATGTTTGACTCGAAGATAGCTCCGCTATCAGCCGAGTAGGCGTTCTTCTCTAGGTACGCAACGCTTAGCACTGGCTAAAAATGATCGCTGAGCAGGCCAGGGCGAAGGTGGTTCGTTTCAGCACCTGAGAAGCTGCAAAAACTGTGAAAACAAGTTAATGCACCTCGCCCTAACATGCTTCCGTGTTCTGTCCAGCCCTAGTCGCGTTTGGTTCAGTGCGCAGTGGGGGTTGTTTACTAGATCGAGCTGACATGTGGAAAAACATATGCTTAGCGGATCAGAAGATGTCGCAACGGTAGGCTTTATGACCACCGAAATAATGTGCCTAAAGCGGTGGAGGACCATCGCGGCGGCGTTCAATGCCGCGATTGTGGCTGCCCCCCGCCTTCTTTAACAGTGCGTTGTGCTGTCAAGACACTGGTCCTAGTTAACGCGTGAAATAATAGAAGCAAAAGCAATTTCTACGCTCGGTGACCGCTGCTTAAGCATCCGTTCTCGCGCACTATCACGCCTTGTGCGTCACTACTTGGCCCCATTGAAGGGAATTCGTGAGCACGTGCTGTAAGCTATAACTGACTCGTTTTTGTTATTCCTGATTTTGGTATCATTCTTTGGACACGTATGTACATAGTGCTCATATGTATATATACTCCTCAAACACAAAAATCAGTCGGAAGTCAGCGCTCCTTCTCCTCTGTACGTTTCCCTACGGGATGAGTGCGCTACGAAAAAACACCACTAGGTGGCATAGCACGGCGTGCTCCTCATATTTTGGCTGCCGCGCTCAAACAAAATACAACGCTAGCACCTTCCCGAGCTGTTGTTTAATTTTCTACACAACAAGAACCTTTGTAAACTACAATAGGACTGGTCGTGAGCAAACTACGAAACGTAACAATTACACGCGCCGTGTTTTTACAGAATACAATGCACGGCTTCTGAGTGCGGCCATCACAATGAAGTCCGCCAACCCGGTTTACTTCGCGGTAAATAAGCAATCAAATATATTGCGTTATAGACTATAAAGCAGCAGTTGTTATTGCGTCAATGCATGGATCGCGTGGTTTAGAGCAAATGTTCTGGGGAATTGCGTGCTAAAATAATGATTTGATTATGAGGAAGGCCGTAGCGGGGGACCTGGGTTAATTTTTATGACTTGGGGTTCCTTAAAGAGCACCCAATGCATGGTAGTACTCAGGCGTTATCGCATTTACTCCCGGCTAAATGTGGCTGCCACGGTCGGGATTTCATCCCGCGCCTGCGGGCTTCGATTGTCAGTGCGAGGTTCCACGTGCATGTGTATAGTATTGCGCAATATTTCCAGATCCGTGCGAGCGGTACCGACTATGTGTATCGTTTCTTCATTTTAGCTCGAACGTTGCTTTTCAATATCGCCTGTGAAGGCTTGCGCACATCAGTCCGTTCAAAAAACTACATCAACAGACCGAAATTGCTTGAATGAGAAACAGAACAGACCTTGAAGCTAAATAATATAATCCACTACAAAATTTTTATTTTATTCACCTGTAAAAATGGCGCAATTAAAGGAAAGAGGCAGTTAAGCCATGCAAGGGTCAGTATTCTTAAGCCCCTCCCCACGTTTAGGTAAGCAAACTGGGCGAAGTCTATAGCAAACATCCCTGCATTTCCTGCCTTACCTTCTATTTCCATCTCTGTCTTTGAGACCAGCATTACTATCGAAATATCCGTGCCCAAAGTGTTCCAAATATGCATTTGCCTTGCAAATAATATTGTTGCGAAGTTTTAGAGCGACGTTGTTGCGTAACTATTAACTGGACCACCAACATAATTCGTACAACATTTTGGAGACACAGGTGTCACTGTTGGTGCTATTCATAGGATTCCCGCTATAGAGGAGTGATTCCGTAACTGCTCAGTTCTTTTTGGAACACATAACAGAAAGAAAAATAAAAATATTAATTAATGAACCTTTTCACTATTCTACATGCCTCGTTCACTGACTAACTAGGGAATTAAGTGACGGAAAACAACAAAGAGTCTAGAAGGCAGTAAAGTGAGATACTCCAAATGGATAGTGTTTGTCCCTGCGGGAAGCGAAGTCGCAAGTTACATGGCGAGAGTGGAACAGCATCGAAATCGCTCGCAAAACGATATTGGCTTTTGTAACTTCTGTTGTGCGACTTTCTTTGGTAATATTGTTCGCCTGCTCCGATAACCCTTCTAAACAGGACAAATTAGGCTTTCATGGTGATTCTTAAAACAACTTCAGTGTTAATAATAATAATAATAATAATAATAATAATAATAATAATAATAATAATAATAATAATAAATCCCAATGTACATAAGTGCAAGCGCGCCAGTATTTGAGCGCGGTATACAGCTCCACGCCCAAAAAGTAAATATAGGTGAGGGAATAAATTGCGGACTGGACAAAGCGGTGTTCTGTTTCCGCTTGTCCACTTTTCCACAATGCAGTGTATTTATTTTTTCCTCAGAAACAGTGGTATACCTTTACTTAACGTACACATTTGAACCATGCCGTGCCGTTGACGGGACATTATACGAGCATTTAAAACAATAAAAGCAAATATCGTTCTGCGAAAGCTTTCGAGGCTGTTCCACTTTCGCCATGTAGCCTCTAAATTCGTTTACTTCAGAAAAATACACAATCTAATTGCAATATCTTACTTTACTACCTAATAAAATCTGTAGTTTCCCATCAGTCTCTTAGTCAGTGCTGGATGCATCTACGACAGTTCAACAGGACTGCCTAGATGATAGCATTAGTTCTGTGTTGCGCGGCTCTGAACTACCGCCGAAGTACATTGGAGACACATTCAATACTTCTCCGACCTTCAATGAACACCCTGCTTGAAACTACTAATAGATACAATGCATATTGCGTCTCAGTTTAGACATAAATCTCTAAATCAAGTGATGTTTCGCGATTTATGCCCATTGATAAATGTTAAGCATTGCCAGACTCTAGTGAAACGATACGGGCGTTTACCAGGAACTCAGCCAAAAGTTATACCATGTAAGGATTCTGCTAGACATCTACTATGTTTCGGAAAATTAACGTTCATTTCAGCAAGCAATCTAGGCCAGGGGGTGACACTATTCTTTCCCACACCGCAGAAGGCAGTTCAAAAGATTTTGTAGAGGCTAAGACAATGTATGCTGTCACATTGAATGCAGTATAATGCATACCATGCAGACAGGAAAGGGCCACAGGCGTCTCAGGTTACTGGCATGGCTCTGAATTAGACACGTAACTGTGACCACCGATTCATACCGTCGATTGATGCTGTACATCTTAATGCCGCGCACACGCAGGCATCATGTAGCCTTCTGCACGTACTGAAAACACCTAGTTTTGAGCGCACTCGCGCGAAAGTGATGCAATAATTGGCGACAACTTCTGGAAGCGGGGAACTCGTTTGCCTAGAATACCGTAGCCCGTTGCCCAACTTTATAGCATAGCACGGGGTATATTCTTTATATATACATACGTATATATATTTATATATATATATATATATATATATATATATATATATATATATATATGTGTGTGTGTGTGTGTGTGTGTGTGTGTGTATAATATAGATATTTTCTTGTCGACGTTTCTTCTCATTTTATTCCTTTTGACGTTCGTGGAATTTTCGAAAGATGTGTATTTTCAATATACAGGTTGTTTCTATTAATATTTATCTTTGATTATGCCGAAGGGCTCGGTAAACATTATGCGAATGTTATGCAATATATACTCGATGTGTTATTGCAATAAACTTCAGTTCATTGTCAGGTCCATGTGGTGATCCCTCCTTTCACTAAGACCGTGTCTGGTCATGCTGTTGTAACCATATTTCAAGTTTACCTGCTTCATTTTGCACTTCCCTAGTATATCTTTTAGTGAGAAGAAATTTAGAAGTTGTGTGAAGAAAGTTCTTGACCAACAATATGAAATGAAGACCTTGAAGATAGCGGTCGCTGTAACTTAATGCCATGGCAAGGGTCAGTGCTTTGTTTTGTTGCTGCTCGGCTTAGAAGCATGGCAGTTTGGGCGAGTTGGTATGTCATGACTTTTTTAGGCTTGCTCGGCTTAGAGCACATGGATAAAATTCGATAATGTTTAGCTTTTGCCAGATAGACTGTGCGTAGTTTGGATTGTGTGGTATTGGTTTTGTTTCAATTAAAGCAGCATCGACAGACACCTCGAAATAGCCCTTCGAAATTCAGGCAGCTTCTGATGAGATCAACAGTTGTCGCTAAGCTTGCTCATCTTCGTCATGCCATACAAACGGTGCACTTTGTGAGCACAGTCACTCACCTAGTCGTTGCAGTGAAATTTTCGATAACGGTCTTAAATACCCTTGAAAAGCAAATGTAAACCATTCTTTTACTAAACGCACTCAGAAATGAACATCATGTTGTTTCTTCAAACTCAGTACCTCTTTATTTTTCTCTTTATTGTTCTTTTTGTCTGTAAATAGCTTAAAATTAACATAAGTGACCTCAACAAGTATTCTCATTCCTTCAGGTTTTTCTTGGCAATGCAGTGCTCAGATCTCCGAGGAGGTAGCTAACGTGTTGTTAATGATCTTCCAAACGTCTTGATCAAGCTCTGATATATTGAATAGATGCATTGTAGGAATAGCCATTCAATTTTTCTAGTACAATATGCAATTTTTCGTATCTTAAGTAAATGTGCAATGCTCAAAAAGATTGTTCTTGCCAGATATTGCTGTGTCTCTGTGCTGCACCTAGTTGCTCGTGGATAAAAAGAGTAATTGTAACTAAACTGGTGAGTACCTGGTTCCTAAAAGAACATCTATTTAGTTGTAAATAACACACATACTTTTACAAAAGGATTCTAAGCAACCATATTCACATCACACACTTCAAATATTGTTTTGAAGTGTGAATGACATGACTTTAAATTTAAGCAAAAGTAAAGCTGGGCGTCGTAGTCATAACATCTGTCATTGCACAGAGCCCTATGTCACACGTGCTTTTTGCCTTTACGACAAAATTTACACAATCATCATACCAATATAGAAAAGCCCCATTCCGTGAAAATAATGAGAAATCAATTTTCAATGCCCAGAAAACCAACTTGGAACGTTCAGTTTGGAAACAGTTAAAACTGTGAGGCGTTCCTGAAGTGAGGATCCCTTCTCAATGTCAGCGCATTGAGCTCACCCATAGTGCTAAGCAAAACATCGATTTAAGCGACCATCCTGCTTCGAACTCAATTACAGTGAGGGCTGGAACCTTCGAAACGCATACCCACCACCTTCTCAGGAACAATTTTTCTTAGTGCGATGCGAGGAAGATGTTATTTGTCCGTTACAATATTGCACCCTGTGGCCTCCAAAATAGGTGCACAGATGTTCTTACACCGAAGTTCTGCGTCACCCGCAAAGCACTGCACAAAGCGTGAAGTGTCAATGCTGTTCCACAGAGCAGTGGTGACCTCTGGCGGCTCCAAATTTCAAATTGACCAATACGCTTTAGTTTGATCTCCAGTGGCGATGGGTGAGCGCAGTTCAGCTTTGGTGAACTTTGGTGAAGTTGGTGAGGCTGATACTGAATACGAAGATGCCCCCTGATGGAGACAACATAACAGTGAACTGGGAAGAGCGGGCATACATAAACCTCAGTGGGGATCCTTTATTTGCCGTCAAATAAAAAAAAAAATTCCCAGAGGATCAAAGTTCACTGAAAAATCTTGATTTCCAAAACGCTCTTCCTTTGCCGCCCAACAGTGAGATTCACTGCATGCAAATGAGGGTGGTGATATTTGAAATCAGTTATTTTCTTTTATTCTGCTTAACTTCATGTATATGACAATGCCCATGAGCCAAAGGGCTAATTAAGAGAAAACCAAACAGTTCTTTTTTTGCAACACATTTTATTGCAACTTGCGTTCTTGTCTTCTCCTTGGTTCTCCTGGATGAAAAAGAGTAAAGAGAAAGGGTTTTGTAAGGAGCACGAGTAAACGACAAGGCTTATTATATCAAACCGGACATAAAAGCAATGCTTCTAGAACAGATAATTGCCAATATATTTCCTTTCTATCTTTCTGCACATTGCTGTTTGCAACAATACAAAATTGTGAACTTTATAACACGTTCTGTACAATCTTCAGGGCTGCAGCACTTGAGAGGCATGAACAATCAGCTCATAAAAAATATTTAGAAAATTCGGTTGAATTATTTGACTGCATTTACAATTTTTACACCGGAAAATATGTCTGTTATACATATTTTCGTGGAAGTATTCAGCCACACTAGCTAACAGAAAAATGGCCTTGCGCGTTGCGCAACATAACACTGTGCAGGCTTCACCACTTTTCCTGAGGCAAAAGCTTCTTATTACTTGAAAATTACATTGCATTTTTTGTATAGATGTTTGCGATGACACTCATTTAAGAGTCTGCAAATTATGAATGAAGCTTCGTCCTGACATCGGTGCTAGGCTTTATTTCGGCTGTCATTCCAACCGGGTTTAACAGGCGTCGCCCCCCCCCCCCCCCCCCCCCCCATGCTCTGGGCGACATACTCACATTTCTTCAGCAGGGTGGTGTAGCCGAGTCCACCAAGCCCGTAGCCGTAGCTGAGGCCGTAACTGCCAAGGCCATAGTTGAAGCTTGGATATCCGTAGCCGTAGGTGAAAGCCGGAGTGTGGTGTACTGTGGACACGGCAGCTAAGGGGGCGTGGTAGGCAGCGTACGTCGGGGCCGCCACGGAGTAGGTGTACGGGTAGCCGACGTAGCCGGCGAAGGCACAGGAGGCCAGGGCGAGGATGAGGCAGGCACGGAGCTGGGAAGGATTGGAGGAATGAGTTGGTGATTGTCAATGAACCCGTCACACGAACAAAGTAAAATATTTTCATCACATTTCAAGTACCTCAGCGAGAAAATCTTAGTGGCCAGTTGTGGCAATGATTTAGACAACGCACAAATGCTTGGAGCTCTGGCCGGTCGTTTACACCGTCGCTTAGCGTTATTTAGGACCTTTTCTCGAAAAATAAATTAGAATAAACCAGAAAAAGATTAAATTTGTGTGTGGAAATGCTAGCTTTAGTACCATTATGTCAAAATGATTTAGGTTTAACCTAACCTAATATATATGAAGGATCCTGTAACTTTGATCAGGTAGCACAATATTACCATAGAAACGTAGAACGTAACTGTGTGATTGCTGTTTTAAATGCCTTATTCTGCTAAATAGTCCGTTATAGGCTCGCTCATCTAGTCCTTCTTACGTCTGTTGGTGTCGTCTTTCGAATCCCAAAATGTTCAGCAAGAAGAAAACACAGGGCTAAAGAAAGTAAAAAAAAATCTCATTACACCGCTAACAACCCAACATCCAACCAGCAAATTAGCAGTTTAAGATTCAACCTATCCGGTACTGGGACTATGCTACAAAAGTGGAGCATACTGACCATGGGGAGCTTAACCGCGTCAACAGCTTCCATGATTGGCTTATGCTCCCTCAACAGCTGTGTACTAAATAGAACTGGCGTCCGCACCTTCATTCTTTGTGTTCTAGGAAGGCACCCTTTCTGTTTTGGAGGATGCTCTTATTTAGGTTGTTTTCTTCTACATGTAATCACAATGACTGAGCGCGTCTGCTTCTTCTTCATAAGACTTCTTCTAGCGCTCGGCTTTTTTTTGTTTACTGGAGGGCGCTGCCGCCATATTTTCTTTATGTAGGATAACGTGAGCTCTAATATTTGGGTGAAGCCAAATAATAATTTGGGATAAGTGAAACAAATTTAGCAGTAAGAAGCTAAAGGGTTGTTTTAGCAGAGAGCAGTGACTATATCCGGATAAGTAAGAGCACGAAGCCAAGCTGAGTCCTTCCGCTTGAATAGAGGAAGGGGCAACATCCGCAAACTTATACGAATCGCGCTTTTCTACTTCTTAAAAGCTAATTACTCGCTCTCATCTGTGAATGTTCACACGAACAAAGGCCGCGCGAAACAGTGTAATGCTTACTGAGCATTATAATTAGTGAGTTATTGCGTCACGAGTTCCCGTTAGGTGGGAAACAATTTTTTTAGCATCCATGGAAACTATGCACAAAATGCATACACTACATCGCTGGATGAGCAGCCTCGAAGACGCAGTAAGTAGCCGCCATACGCATAAGCCAAAATTTAGCCACTTTCCATGCGTAAGATACCGTTAATTAAAAACCAGCGACCTGTTGGCCTTATGTGGCACGGCTTGAAACAGTCAGAAAAGTGGTTCTAGTTTGGTCCGTCATTGTCGAGGTTCCCTAAGCCCAGGTATTATCCTGAGGGCTGGCGTACGTGCGTTACCAAGAACATTTCTCACCATAGCTGAAGCGTTGTGCAGTTCTCGAAACGAAGCAACTGATGTTTTCACTCAAGCGATGGTTCTCTTTATATAGGGATCCTAACATTCAGTATTTTTGTCTCTGTTTTATGGAGTAACATAAAGGCGTTGCTCGAAAAGTCAGGCCGGTCTTTCTGCATTAGGATTCTAGTACTTTTTTTTACTGCTATCGATCTTGAGCCGCCCTCCAAGTGGCTTCACAGACCACTGGTAGCGACCAATGCGACGTGTTCAGTGACCTTCCGGTTGCCACGTGTCCCAAACCCACGTGAACACTCGAATGCGGCATCTTTCATGCTAAATTTAGAACCTCTTAGGGGTTCATCAACTTTGCGTTCAGCCTAGGAGAAATAGAATTCAATTGGGAGAATACTTGCAATTTCCATTCGCGTCACGTCTGGAGACGCGCTTTCGGGGTCACCTACATCTCATCTTAGCCGGTTCTGCACTCTCCGCAGGACTTTCCATCGTGTGGTTTGAAGTATGCGTCGCTCACATAAGTAAACAAGCTGCTCGAGAAAGTTGAAGCACGATATGCCACAAGAGCTCTTCTTGGCACCAACTATTTCTCGAGGGGGGGTGGAGGGCCGGGGAGGGCAAACCACAAATGATCTGACCTCTCTCTTTCTCTGTATTTATATTACATATATTCGATCATATCATCAGAAGCCAAAAAAACAAGGGCACCGAGGATAGCACAGGGGAAATAACTTGTACTCATGAAGTGAATTAAAGATCAATTAAATCAAGCAATTGGTGCGAGCTAAGCATGCATAACGGGAAGACTGGGATTTCATTTTCATTGATTTATCATTTCGGTAATTCAATTAGTAAGTAGAAGTCATTTCCTGTATGGCGTCCTTGCTGTCCTTGCTACTCTTGCAATAAGTGAAAGAGCCTGGAAATATTTCTGACAGTTATATTCATGTTTAACAGAAATATACTTATTTATCAATCGCACTTCGCGAGCCACGGGCGACCGAAGGGTTATTTGAATTTGCACTTATTTCTTGCCATTATACAAAATCTCAAAATTTTACAGGGACAAAATGTAATGAGTGCATTACAGAGGTCCCAGATGCTGTCTTGTAGCAAGCAGCTTTACAGCGCACATAAAAAGTGCGCATTTGTTACAAACAATTTTAACCAATAAACAAAGAATTGTACTTGGTTTCTACAGTATGTCTACAGCATAAATGTAGCGCTAGTTTAGGTAATAGTTTGCGGAGGTTATAGGAAACTAAGTAAAATCAACATAAATTACTTGCAATATTCACAAAAAGAAAGGAGGGCAGATGTGTGGGACCTTAGAGAACTACAACCCAAATTTCCAGCGAAGGTGTTTCTTTCTAACTGTTGCAATAAAAGTTTCACTTTCTTTAATCATATAGCATAGATTAAAATGTTAAAAAATTAAATTATGAGGTTTTACGTGCCAAAAACACTTATTATGAGACACGCCGTAGTGGAGGACTCCGGAAATTTCGACCACCTGAGGTTCTTTAACACTTTAAAATGTAGCCCATATATGCTTGTGTTTCACGTAAATTCGACCAAATATTAAAAAAAAATGTGGTTAACCGCAACTGAATGAAAGCAGCGACATATGGTTTGCCGTCATGTGGCACTTCTGGTATTTTTGTTATATCGCACCTAAATTGTTAATTAACTAACATCAATTAGGCACAATTAATACCATTTACTTTAGGGCAAAGTGCGTTTCGTTACGTTGTAGAGGGCATTCCAAAACGACCGACCCAATTTTCTGTGGCGACTTACAGGCACCGACAAAAGTGGTATACTCCACGCAGCGGCAGCCGGCGCAGCGGCGTCGCTCGGCATTTTGGCGAGCTGAAGCACGAAACATTGACGCGAGTCAAGCGACATGCCTGCAGATAATAAAGGGCACCCACTGGCTGTCTCGATACCAGATGCTGCCGGTAGATGGCGTTGCGATGCAGTTTGCCGTTGCTCCGGCTCCCGCTGCGTGGAGTTTACCACTTTTGTCGGCGCCTGTACGTGCTGCATGGGGATTTTTTTCCGGTGTTTAAAGAAATCCCGCCGAATAGAAACTAAACCCAAGTGACCGCGCTCATGCGCTAACCTGTTGCCGTGCTCTCAACGCGCTCCGTGCGAAAGAACCGTGCACGCGGGCCGTGGCGAAGTGAGCGGCGGCGGCTCTAGGCATCGGCTGTACAGTGCGTCAGCATCTTTGATGGAGGCGCACGAAAAGAGAGCACCATCATCCCTTATAAGCGATAGGCTTGACGTACAGTTGAGAACGATGCCGTACGATAGCGCACATGAGTGCAGTCTTTATTTCTTATTTCGCGAGTGATCTTTAAACGCCGGAAAAAGATCAACAGGCAGCGCATACGTTGCCACGGGAAATTGTATCGGTCGTTCTTAAATGCCCTCTACAACGTAAGGAAACACGCTTGCCCCTCAAGTGAATATTAAAAATCTTGCATAATTGATGTTAGTGCAATAACTAATTAAGCGTAATATAAAATATACCATAAGGAGCCCCACATAACGGCATAACATATGTCGTTGGTTTCATTTAGTTGTGGTTAACCACTTTATTTTTAAATCCTGGGTTCGCGGTACGTGAAAGACCCTGCAAGCAATAGTTCCGTTTGAATGCTTGCCTCCATGTAATGCCTTAGAGCGCTTCTTGTTGGGAAATTATAAAACGCCAGTAATTCACCAGTCCACATGTAGCATCGCCACAACATTTACCACGGTGTCCTCGCTCCTTCCTTGCACTCCCCTCCCCTCAATTTCCGCTAATTTGATATCGGTTGAGTTCACAGTTATCCCAGGGCTACGTGATAAATTCTTTTTTTCGCAAAACACATTCATCAACCTCCGGATCCTTTGCATGCGTAATTTGCTGCAAGTGTCATAATTAATCCCCTGTCTTTGAAGTTTCTTCCTACATATTTTGCTAATAAATTCAAAAACTTGAACATGAAATCTCGCAGCTTACGTAAGACGCAAGAGGACGCGTGCTTTCTACGTGCCGGCTAATTTTAATAAGTTGAATGAGAATGATATCGCAGGAACATTTAAACAAATAAAATCACATTTAAGGTCATGGGTGATACGTAATGCCCATATTTTTTGAAGTTTGTTTCGGAATTTGAAGCATGCGAACCTGATTGTGAAGTCATCTTTAATGTCAATGTCCTTCTTTTTCCTGTTGACGCAATAATATCTTTTGTTCATTTGTTGCAATATAATTTTTTTCCTATATTTATTTATTTATTTATTTATTTGTACACATATCAGTACTACCAGCTTCGCACACAAGCAATGTTGCTTATGCGGGCTGGATCTGTAACCATGACATGACTGGATGTAATAAAGATTATTATTATTATTATTGTTATTATATAGTCCATAACGCTCCCTTTATTTCCTCCAAATATAAACAACGTGTCTCGTTTAGCTCACCCAGGACATCGATCAAGCAAAGTCGGAACGTGTTATGATGCCTGAAAATAGGGGAGGGGGGGGAAGCGACGGCCCACTAATGATTTGCAACACTTCTAGGCAGACAGAAACGCGAAGATTTTGCCGCACATTGCACTTAGCGTGATTCACCTCCCATTTCCACAATATGTATACCTGCTGTAGCCTAGAGCTATGTCGGGACACTGGGAAGCATAGCTGATAGCGTCCATATCACACGCTCTAAAATTTGAAGAAGAATTATTGTACGGAGACTATGATTCAGCCAACCACATTTAACTTCGGACACAGAGTTTGCATAGCCTACCACAAATTTTCGCAAAATGTTGTCTTGGTGGCTTTTATAGTTCGGCTAGGGCAGCGGGATCAGTTCTTCCCCGCTCCTTACTAGACGCTCTTAAGAATATAGCGTGCTTGCGTTTGTAATTTATTTCAAAAGCCCTAATTACCCATCTATGTTGAACTGCACCTATACATTACCAATGAACTGGACCTTTTAGTCACCAAACGTAATGAAGCTGCCTCCTTTATTTCAATGCGATCACCAGGTAAAACTAATCATGTAACATAAACAAGTAGAAAGAAAGATAAGTGAAGGTTAAATAATTCTTCTTAAAGCCTCTAAATAAGCTAGAAGTGTTCGAACTACGCGACCTACTTCATTTAAAATGCTGCCTGTTCCTTCAAAGAATAAAATCCCTGAATATGTCGAGTTCCCTTGGAACATTGACAAACTAGCTAATACAAGCAGCGGGATAGTTTTGAACGCTTGCTTAAAATTTTTTTAACGCTGTATTTTATGAACACGCATTTATCAACGCACATAAACTTGGAGTATTGCTCTTCTTATGTTCGCAAAATTTGACCACAGTGATAGTTGTAATTATCACAGCGCAGGCGTCTGAGTTTTACACCGCTCGTAAAACAGATAAAACAGGCTAGTAACGCTATAGACCACTTGCATACGTATTCTACTGAAAAATGCGCATTTAACCCACCCATTTTGGGCACTGCGTACACATTGGCCAGATCACGCCTCTGTGTTTCCCCAGATCTAAACAAGATAGCATGTTTAGCTCCGCGAGGACTCTGGAGAAACAAGCTACGAATCTAGTATGATGCATGAAAACACATGGAAAAACTAGGGTTTAGCTTTCATCGGTGACCCTTACTTTTAAAGCAAGAAAACTAAAGCTTCGCAACGTATTACGTTTAAAAATTTTCTGTTTTCACGGATGTTCACGTTCTTATCTCGTGCGGTTGTTTTAGGAGTCTGCCAAGCATTTCGATTAGCGGCAGTATGACACCCTGGAATGCTTCAATGAGTAACTTTGTACAAACGCTCTAATCAGCCTACACAGAATAAACATATATCGCTAGTCACTCAGAACATCGGCTCGTAGTTCGAATAAATATAACCACCGTACACCGCATATTTTACCGAGCATAGCGGGGGAAAACCCCTAAATGTAGCGTATAACAAATAAAGATTGGGAGAAATTGGCCATTCTGTAACAGATTTTAGACCACCTGAGCTACCTACACGGTGCAAATTTTCGGTGCCCGTCTCCAAATAGTGGCTCTCATGTTTAACAAATACTTAAAAAGTACGAAATATCTGCTATTCTTGCTCTTGCCGGTTAACAAGTAATAGTGTAGGTCGCATTTAAAAACAAGCTGAAAATGAAATCGCCAAAGTCATAAGTGACGCAATGTCGACCAAAGTCATTTTAACGAGCATATCTACGATAAGTCGTGATAACACAATCAAATTCCACAGTTACACCTGGCAGAAGCTTGGTTATATTTTTGCTGGTAATAAGACACTGAGACTGTAACGCTTTGTAGGCTATCACTGGACACAAATTAAATGCAGGTAGTTCCAGCATTTGACAATCCAACGATTTCATGCTGCAAGGCGAAGCGGCCTTTGGGCGCGGCTGACTACAATTCTTTATCCGGACCTCTCACTCACCCCCTGGTTAAGCGTAGCAACGTGATTGGAATACGCGCATAGTGGTAAAAAAAAATAAAATAATACTGGGCATGGTGGAAGTTGCCCAAGCTGACATTTGCTAAGACGGGAATTGCCCAGCGCCAGGCGAATCCCGCGATTTATCCGCTAGGCGGTGTCCCGAGAAGCCACAAAAGAATCCTCGCTGTACAGCAGGGGATGCGTTATAAAAAAAAGCATTACTTATGCGATGAATTTATTAAAAAGAAAATTTAGCTTCACCTACAGTGTTGTTGGACTTTCTAGCGTGCCGCCGAAAGTGCCCGTTTTCGAAAGTAGGGGGTGGAGGGGCAAATTGCATACTTTGCCCCCGCCCCACATTCTATATAGGGGGGAGCAAGGATGCTATAACGTAAAACTATTCCAAACTTTTCTATTCCAATTCTGCTATCAGCCCTCCGCGATTTGTCAAAAACTTTTGTGGACCCCCCCCCCCCCCCCCCCTTTCACCTGTCTGTCACGCGACGTCACGAAAATCGCGATACCTCCCCATCTGATATGACTTGTACACGCTGATTATGCAAGATTTGGCCGAACAAAAGAGAAATTGTTATTTCTGATTCGACGCCTTTTCGCCATTAGCTCCTCGGCTATTGGTCAAAGGTTTTCGGGCTGCACCTACTTCACCTGCCTGTCACGCGACGTCACAAAACCGCGAAAACTCATCTCGTCAATGTGACGTCTACGCATTAAAGATGCATTATTACGCCGAACAACACTGAATTTTCTTCTGAATAGCCACAGGCTGCCCCGTACAGAAAGGAATAAAAGATGGCTGCCGCCGATCGCTCAGGCGCTGGCTACTCGCACCTGCAGGAGGAGCATGGGTTTATTTGCGTCTAATCAGTGGCGTTGAAACGGGGGAGGGGGGGGGGGGGATAGAGTATAATGTACGTGTTGCCTGTGTGTGCAAGTGAAAATATTTCTTTAGGGTAATTTGCACGACGTGCATGTAAGAACACGCTAGTGCAACATTTCAGGAGCACGCACTGAATTGTTTCTATAGTTTGCTGCCCGGAAAGCAGCGATTACGCCACGGAACCAAGTCCTTTTCAGTCATCCACCTCTGAACTGGTAATATGCCAGCATGTAAATTAAAGAAGAAAATTTAGACCTCTAGACTCACAGCAATGTTTTTACACCCTTCAGAACGTTTAGCAGCCAGATTCCAACAGACTAACAAGACCACTCTACTGTAGAAGCGAGAAAAAACATTACATAAATTCTCGAGAACCTTTTAAGTATTCTAACCTAAATATTCAACTGGAAATGGTGTTGCCAGCAAGCGACACGGCCTAACAGCCACCTAATGTAGTCCTGGGACGATGTAACGTAAAGCTATTCCAATTCTGCCATCAGCCCTCAACTATTGGTCATAAAATTTTCCCGCCAGCGCCCACTGCGCCTGTCTGTGACGCGACGTCTTGAAAACCGCGAAAACGCCTAATCTGATATGATATGTTCGCAATGATTATGCATGATTAGACCGAATAAAAGAAAACTAATAATTTCAGTTTTCGGGTTACGCCCACTTTACCTGCTTGTCACGCGACGCTACAAAATCACGAAAACTGTCCACGTCAAACTGACGTGTACGCCTTAAAGACGCATTAATATGCCGAACAAAACTGAAAGTTTTTCGGAATAGCCGGACACTGCCCCGTTCCGAGAGGAATAGAAGATGGCTGCCCGCCGATCGCTGCACTAGCAACTCGGAGTTGCCGGGAACGTGCATTTATTTGCTTATAATAAACTATTTTGCGGGGAAGTATATGGTTATCGAGACCTTTCGGCAAGTAAACGACATCGCTCTGCCAACTTTACTTTGCTGAGGATGCGTTTTAACAGCATTTTTAACCTTCCGTTGCAAGCCGCCGCAAGCGAAGGGGAGGCAAACCAATCGCAGACGGCGGCACCACCCACCTCATCTGGTTATCTACTTTCACTACGTTGGCTCGGCCCCATCGAAATTCTATCCGCTTGAGCGTGCTCCTCGCCATTATTCAACCAATTAGATAAGATAAAGTTCTCAATGTAGGCAATGCTATTTGCTTTGAAAGCAAAATAAAGTGGCATCCTATAAATGAGAAGCGCTTTTGATTGGGCTTGTCAAACAAGCAGCGGGTTAGCGTCCGATGCTTGCATCAGTGGTTACGTCAATTTGACGTCAGGAAATCTTAATAAATACAGACTGGAATAGTTTTACATTATAGAGCCCCTCTATTCGACCTTCCATTTGAGCTGAAGAGATAGAGAACTCGGGCAAAGCGCTGACCAAACCTGCTTAGCAAACCATGCGCAGGAAATAGTTCTGAACGCCTCGAACGTCCAAGAAACGTTTTACTGTTTGTCACACAAATAAATGCGATCAAACCAGGGCGCCATCGCAGACGTACCAAAACAATATTCTCTTGACGTCCCGCTATCCGCCATCACTGAATCCCATACCAGCAGCAGCCCGGTGGCAACCTCATGCTGCGAACGCGTCCCGCGCAAAGCTATAAACGTAACAAGAGTGCTTTGAAGAACTAGAAACCCACATACACTTACTAATGAAAATAAACACAGATTTTCACAGGTCGAGGGACCTCCTGTGAAAAGTTTTAAAAAGCAACCTGCTCGACGGAGATGCAGCAAAAAGGTGTTTAAAAAGAAATCACGTTAACCCAAATACAACAGCAGATGTAAGGCTAATACTTGCGCAACGAAGAAGTGCCATGGTAAAAAAAATTGAACTGATAGGGACATGGAGTTATACAGAAGTAATCGTTAAAAATTTATTAAATCATGCAAAATGCGGTAAATGGCATTGCAGTAAAATATTCACTGGTAGATTAAGCATGAAAATAATTCCCTTTTGAAACTCCCTATAATTGAAGACACCTTTTTGTTAGTTGTAACAGAGCTCCAGAAGGACAGGGCCGTAAGCAAAGCAAGTTTCAGCAATTCTGTTCAATTTCAGGCAATAAGAAACAACTAACTGATCCAAATCACCTTTTGTAGTTATTAATAAGTTCAATGTTAAACATTTGATGGAAGGCTTGAGTGAAGCGAGTTCAATACAAGGATTGGCAAGTTTAATTTAAATTGCTTATAAATTGTGAGAATGTGATGCTCTTTCAATGTCGATGACCTTCATAGGGGTGATTGTAATGTAATCTTGTGGGTGGCATGGTTTTGAACGTTTTGTTATTGTGTAAGGTTTATGTGTTCTCCGATGACGCAATACAGTATGTGAAATGACTAGGAATGAACGCAAAATGAGAACAAGGTAGAAGTAGGAACCATTGTTTCGACAAGCGGACTTGTCTTTTTCAAGATGGCATATGCTATCACATAAGTATGAGGCTTCGAGACAACTGAGCAGCCACAACCATTAAATAATAAACTCGACCCTAACGCAACTTCGGACTACAGCAATATTGTGCAAAGCACAATAGCGGAGCTCCTGTCCAGGGAACTAATCACGCAATCTGAATATCGCTTCATGATACCCATGAACAAAAAAGCAGGCCGGTTTTCGAAGAAATATTTATAGTAGAAATCCGAGCTCGGCATATTGTGTCTAATAAAAACACGCCTACTGAGTCACTATATAAATTCCTAAATCCCCACCTGTCAAAGATACCCACCACCCTCCCATCTTTCGTTCAAGACACGTCGCACTTCCGTCGTATCAAGGACACATCAACGCCAACCAAGTCCTTTCCGACCGCGCTATTCTAGTCACTTTGGATATTTCTGCCCTTTACATTAACATACCCATTAGTGCAGGAATTAAAGCCGTTTCTAAATCCATTGCAATCAATCCCCAAGCGCACGCTCCCGAAGTTTACCTGTCGCTCCTTGAGTTAGTTCTCACGCTGAACTATTTCGAATTCGATTCTGTTCACTACCTGCAAACTTTCAGCACTACCACGGGAACACCATTCGCTCCCACTTATGCGAACATTTTCATGAGACAGGTTGAACTAGACCTGTTTAAATTCTACCCTTTAGAACCCAACGCCTATCTTCTTTACATTGATTGCATATTTAGAATATGGGAACATGGCACAAGCACGTTAACCGATTAAATAGCTATTTCAATCACTTTCACTCGAGTATTCAATTTACTGCTCACCGCTCTCCTAGTCAGATCAACTTCCTCGACATGACGGTCTACATAAAAAACGTAAAACTGGGAGCGACATTTTACCGGAAGCCTACGGATAGCCAGCAATATTTAGACTACAACAGTCATCCCCCGCGACACTGAAAGCAAGGAATTTTTGTCGGGCAAGCAAAACAATAAGAAGAATCTGCAGTGAAGACAAAGATTATTCCAACGAGCTAAATAATTTTAAGCCAACGCAAACAGAAACAAACTAACCACAAGTTTATCACGACAGAGCTTATGACGTCGCGTAAAGATGGGAGAGGCAGTCGGAATTAGCTGAGAAACAGCCCACACCAGAATTTGACATACCGCGTGCCTTTATAACAAAATATTCTAATGCCCCCCCATGCATAAACAACATCCTATGAAAATACCACCCAATATTATCAAGTAACGAGCGTCTGAGAAATGTGTTCTCGGATGTACGAAGGTTTACCTATCGCCTCAGTGGAAACTTAAAAGACATATTAGTACATGCAAAAGTCACCAACATCATTCCCCCCTTAAGAAAAGAATGTTGTCGCCCCAAGTGCTAAACGTTCAGGCACCTTCAAGGCGACACTCAAATTAACAGCACCAGAAATATTTATACATGCAAAGCGAAAACTAGCTTTACTTGTATGACTTCGGATCTGATTTATTTGCTTCAATGTTCCTTCTTTAAGAAGTAAAATATTAATGAACGGGACAATCAATGAACGTCAGGTTAAATGGACATCGTGCGCACGCAGCCAAAAAGGTCCCCAAAGCCCTCGCCGAGAATATCAATCAACCAGGTCATAACAGTGATGAACTTATACTCTACATATTACAGTTGAATTTCCGTTCTTAACGAGAAAGAAAATAGAGAGAATCATACCTCATCCATTTCAAGGCATTGTAACCAATAAGCATAAACACTTCAAAGGGAGCTTTATAATCTATTCGCTATGCTAAATTTCAAGCTATAGGTAACAGAACTTAGTCATATTCATTTTGCTGCTTAGTGTTCTTTTTTCTGACCTTCTCTTCTTTTCTATTATTTATATATTTGTTCGATGTCAGTTTTTTTTTCTCACGAGCATTATTTTCTGACGCTTATTTAGTTCTCTTTCAGAGACACGATAGCCCACTGACCTCAACGGAGTAGATAGGAAAGGCGTGCAATACGCACGGTCATTGACACGCCGGCTCACACAGAGCTGTGCCACCGGCAGTGTGCATAGCACCCCTTTATTTTCAATTCTACATCCTCGCCGCTCACACACCTTCAATCGTTGCCTAACCCACTCGCCTTACCCCCTCTCGCCTTTCCAAGAACTCTACCTAGATGTACTGTGCCGAGCAAAGCATATGTCGCCTTGAAAAAGACAAGACAACTTGTCGCAACGTTGGCCCCTGCTTTCAGCTTGTTCTCGTTTTGCTCATCGTCTTGAATTTACATCTCCTACATTCCCCATGTTTTCTATGAATGACCGCGTGAAATAGAAAATTTAGGCTGAAGTATGGGCGCGTTTTTTATAAGTATCTTTATAAGTAGTATTATAAGTTTTTTATAAGTAGTATTTTTATAAGATACGGTATGCAGTTTTTTTTTTACTCTATAGATATGAAAAACGGGAAACGTATTTAAGGTTACAATCAAGTAAGAAACCAGAAATACGTAATCGTTAGTAGCCTTAAAGGAGTTATTATCTAGAGTGAAGGTGGGAATCTCTTCATCGTTCTTTTTAGTGGAGGGAAATACTATGAAGGCTTTTTTACAACGGGTTAGATTCCACATTTCAACTAGTGTTAGAAGCGCCTTGTAAGCTATAAACTTCACTATGCTGCGACCGTCTCATCGCGCAATAAACCGATATTAAGGTGAAGAAATTAAGCGACACGAGCGTTAAGGGCCGAAATACAATTTGCGTAAAAAGTGGAAGAAAATAAGGTATATCTTCACTTCTCCACCCCAGAGTGTCACTGCAGGAAACGACGACGACTCTAGCTGTTTATTGTCAAAAAGAGATTGTTGGAGTACATCTCTGACAATATCCTCTATCAGAGACACCGCGAAGCATCACTGAATTTACTGCGTATATGTTTGTGCCATGTGTCCCTTAGCTGCTTCGCAGTGTTGATGCAGGCGTATTTGTTTATCTATCTGTCCCTTCCTGTTTTACTATACTGCTTTTAATAAACATAATAAGAGAAATTGTTCCGTACTAAATATATGCCCCACGTGTTGGGCATTGAACCAAAAGACACATCGAACTAAAAGATGGAGCAATAATGGCGGCCACTATTGCGGCAACTTTACAAAGAATCTTAGAATGGAGGGTAAGTCAAGGTCGACGAAACAACCTAACAGTAGAACTATATGCTGGAGGTATTGATTACGTCAGGGAACTTTGCGAAAAGATCAAAGGATTCAACGAGAGGAAGTACTCAGAGAAGGATTGATCTGCAAATGTAAAGAGAAATAGGTTATCTTATTAGGAGAAAACGTCATGTGCAAGGGGCGCGTAAAGAACTCCGACCCGTGAGTATTGGACCCCGACACCTGGACGCCATTGCACAGCAGCGGTTCGCCGGGGTACAGCATTGGTCTCGGCGTAACCGCTTAAATATTAGGCCGTGACAATTATCCATTTGTTTTCCGAAGACCACGTAGGGACCGGATCTTGGAGATCCATTCCCATACGTCGGAACGGCATTGGAGGACGGTACAGAAGTTTGAGCAGATTTGCGCGCTTGACGGGTGGCACTTTACACCTCTGATATTGACGGCAGGTTTTCATATAGGGCTGAACAGACGGAAATAGCCGCGGCCTGTAGTATTTCTCAAGCACTTCTGGTGCGTTGCTCGTAGCCTGCGAGGGTGTTTTCAAGCACTGTCATTGCCTCACATAGGAAACGTATTATGGCGCATTACAAGCCAAGCCCACAATCTGACCACTGCGAAACGCTGCAGTGGAGTACTTTGTTTTACATTTAATCACCTGGTGTTCTATAACGTGCACCTAAATCTGAGTGCGAGATCGTTTTTTGCATTTCTCCGCCGTTGAAATGCGATTGTCGTGGTCGGGAGCGAACTCGCGACCTCGTGCAACGCTACTGCCACAAAACTAACGTGGTGGTTACAGAATTGTTCATTTGACGGGCGGCTGCTTCCGTAGAGTTTCTAAACGCTGCGGTGCTTTCTTCCGGCTTTGCGTCCACGCGCCTCAAGTCCGCGTGTGCTTGATAAACTTGCAGGGTGTCTGATTTTTCAGGAATCATAGACCAATACTGTAGTATATTTTGAATTTATATTTATCCAGCTAGAAACTGCTGCTGCGGGTAGTAGTAGCGTTTGCTTGCCTTCTTGCGCCATTCTCATGTCGCCTTTTCCCTCTCCCTCCCTCCCTCCCTGCATTCGTGCGAGCTGCTAGCGAAAAGTGGCAAGGCTGTTTTTGAATCGCTTCGTGACTTCTTCGGTTCTACCCGCCTCCTCGTTTTACCTCCCCTGTACCATTTTATCTAGCTCCCCTTCGGACTCGTGCACGTTAGTAGCAAGGTAGGCGCTGCAATCTCTGCAATGCTTTTTCGGGGGGCCAATAATAACTACAGCAGTCAAGCGCATATTGTAGCGACAACATGGAAAGGCCAGAACGAGTGTCCCGCTTTCTCTTTTTTCTGTACAGCGCTCTTGCCATGCTTATACACGCTTTGAACACCCTTCCGGCGCGGTGTGCAAGGCAGCGACAGCAGCAAGGGTAGCATTAGGAAAGCCGAAAATCGAGGCAAAGAAAGCTTCGCTTTAAAATGCTCCTCAATGTGCTTTAGTCAGGTTCTGTTAGTATAGCCACCTACGGAACTTGTCTTAACCTATTGAACGACGTCGTGTGTAATGTTATGCAATCGTACGAAAAGAATCTGTCAGAAACCATCTATTCATAAATACAGCTTGTTTTCTATTTTCGAACTGCAACAGATTTGGGTACCGGTAAATAAGTGTTAGCACTAAGGCACCATGACATCTACGGCACTCTTGGCATGAAGCCTTAAGCGCAAACATGGCACCTGTTGCAAGAGAAAGCGCGACAAAAACAATGCCTCAAAGGGTTGTTTATTACAGCATTTCCGTCTGGTCACCGTTTGCAGTCATCTCCGCCTAGTCTTCTTGCTTGAATTCCTGAAAATGGCAGAAGATAGAAGTAATATTCAGATTCTTCCAAAGCACAGCAAAGACATGGGGATTTGAGAGAACCTGCTGTATAAGCGACATCGCTGATTGCAAGCTGCACATTACAATATAAATATTACAAAGGTTATACGATCTCAACTAACCGTATTTAAGAGACAATGATATCAGAGCTCAGAGCACGTACGGTTGGTAGCGTGGGCGAGTTGGATATGGTTCATGCCGTTGCGTTGCGCAGAACGTGATCGGTTTTATGAAAAATACTGCAGAAAAGAAAGTGCGTTCTTTGTCCTCTGTATTTGCTTTACTAAGTTAATTCATGCGCAGCTCAATATACTGCCATGAGTATACCTACGTAATATTGACTCCACTGAGCACCGACTTGAATTTCATAATTGCCGGGCAGGCAGGTAGCCGACTTTCACTTGTTTTTACCCTTTACACTTTACAACAAAATATGGAAGACGCACTACATTATTACCTTTATTTTCTCCACCCAGTTCAGAAGACTGTTTTCTAGAGCGAAATTACTCAATCATTTGGCTAAACAAATCATGCGGACGCTATCAGTGTTTGTAGCAATTGCACTGGGCAGAAAAGCTATCGAACAGAAAGCTTACATTTCTTGCGAAGGAAGGTGCTGTAGCCGAGACCACCGAGTCCGTACCCGTAACTCAGACCGTAGCTGCCGAGTCCGTAGCCATAAGCAGGCACTCCATATCCGTATCCAAGGCCATAGCCGAAAGCAGGAGAGTGGTGCACGGTAGACACGGAGGCGAGGGGAGCGTGATAGGCAGCATAGGCAGGAGCAGCTAGGGAATAGCCGACCGGGTAGCCGGCGTAGCCAGCAAGGGCACAGGTGGCCAAGGCGAGGAGGACACAGACACGAATCTGAGAAGAGATGGTAAGTAAAACAACTAGTTTGACAAGTAGTAAGAATGTCTTAGATAGTACCTTTTGTATCCACTATCATGTAAGTTCTAAAGACTGTTTTCATATTCGAAAGACTATGGTGGCCGCTCTTGGTGCAGCACGTCAAGAACAAGAGCCTACGAGGAAGCCCGGACTTGGGCTTAAGTTCCTTTGGTATTGTTATTGTTACTTCTCTCTCACTTTCTCGACTGAGTAAATTGATTCATGTGAAGGAACTTTCAAAAATGCCATTAGCATAATGAAGGCTGCCATGGTAGAGGCTCAGAGATTAACCTTGATCACCTTTATGTTTTTGACGCCCACCTAAACATATGTAGAGTAGGATTGAAGTGAGCTTACATAAGAGAAAGAGGGCGTACATTTTACTTGGAGCCTAGTACGACCATCCTAGTGGAGGCACCTCGGACGGCAACCGAACGATGGCTCTGTGCTCTGCCAAGGAATACTCTCGGCACAGAGCTGTGGCAACGACCGTATTTTCCTACTTTCTCTGTCAATAATAGGCTACTGTATTGTATGGGGATATAACTCCATAATGCAGCTTATTTTGGATCATGGTAGACTGACAAAGTGAAAAGAGCGTTAGCTCCAAACCCTTTAGTGAAGTATTGTTATACACGGCCAATAAATGGTGTAGATTCTACGTCTTACATCATGGTGCTCAAGGCACGACTTACCAAATGATAAGAATGGTTGAATGATCTTGTGACCATATTTAGGGAGTCGTATAGTTACAGAAAAAGATTGATTTCGGTTACGTGCATAGTCAGTTATGTAGCGTTTTGGCATAAAAGAATTTGGATCACCGTTCCAAAGCACATGCACAAGGCTGTAGACGATTTACTGCAGACATTGCGATGAAAGAAAAACTATTCCTTCGGCATCATGGGACGGCATGCTGCAAGTCCGGCATTCCTCCGAACATACGGATCAAAGATGTTTTCCTCAAATCATGATTACAACGAGAAGGATATGTGGAAGAGTTTTCCAAGGGTCCCATGCGTCCCAAGAGGGTCCCAATCAACAGCCTGAAGCACAACAGTCTTTACTCACATCGGACAAATAGAGCGTTCAATTTAAGCGCTCCTCTGTGTGCGGTTTCTTTTTCTTCTTACACTCTGGACATAACTCGCAAGAAGCAACTATATAAAAGGCGGTAATACTTCGGCTGCTGTGGGTTTTTGAAACCAAAAGGAGACGTAAATCAAACTTTGCCAGACAAATACAAAGTAGTACATAATATTTGAAACTCCACCATAATCCTACAGTGAATATTGCGTAGTGTGAAAACCTTACCATGGCGAAGTGGAACGGCAGCTCTTCGGAGGATGAGCAACTGATGAATCTCCCCGTGTTATGCGGTCCTTTTATACTTGCAGGAGCCGATAGTTTTCTGGCTGTTTTGCATGTGTCATTCTCCTTCCCCCGTCATGTGCACCTTCTCGAAGGTATTTGACACCGCCCTTCTAGCCTTTCCTCCTCTCCCTCAATTTGCATGCTGTACCACGACTGCATGGACTGTTTGTAAAGATCGTCGAGGCGATATGTTTAGCGAGACGAACCGCGTAATGCTTGAAAACACGTGTGACTCAGCCTACTGCATTCGCTGACCAACGCCTTTGCCCGTGTATTTTTCCTCATCAGGCTCTATAGGAGCATCCCCTAGTTCACTGTGTCCGGTCACGTCGCCTTCTGGGAAGCACTGATGATACAATCAAAATTATTAGAATTAGGATTATTTTGACACTATACAAGAAGCTGCCCATGAAGCTTCACGACTCAGGTGATCAATAACTTCAAATTCCAGGACTTAGTTGGCGTATTATCACAGTACCACGTAGATAAAATGCATGTTGAAAGAAACAGCAATATTCACAAAAGCCATTATTTGAATAATTTTAGCTTGGCAAAAATGTAATATGAATCTTTGGTTCCTCTACTAAACAGTTTGTTCTTTCTGCACGCATAGTATATAGCACATTTGCCTTCATTAGCCGCGCACTTTTTCCATGCGTGCTCTGGGCTTTCCCGCTCAATCGATTGGTGGCACCTTGTTGACGCTGCGGGAATCATAATAGCTGAATATTTATATATAAGGTCGCGCACGATAGACCAAACCCAAAAGGAGTGACGAACACTTGAACTTTTGGATCATACTCTTACGTGAAACATTGTTCATCTGGCTTCGCTTGTTCTACGAAGAGCTAGAAAATGACGGCAGTAAGACAATTGGAGTCCACGGTATCTCTCAGAAAATTGTGTCCATTGATGCTCGTCACCGACACAGCGCACGAAACTCCGTATGGGGTCGGTTCATGTAGGGCTACGAAAATATGCTTGGGTAATAGCAACTATTTTGTGTGCATCTCCTAAAAATCAATATTCCCAATTTAGCCAGCTATGACGGATATCAGCCTTTTATAGCATTTCTAGCATTTCTAGCAATCTAGTGCATTTTTGAAAAAAAATGCACTAGACAAGCACCACTTTTGAGATATCAGTTTTTACCATTTGTTGCAACATACATCGGCATTTAGGTTTGTAGCTTCACGAGAGGCTCCCTTTAGCAACTGAGTATCCTAACTGAACGTCGCCAAATTTTAAATGTATATACAGAGGGGTTTTCCGAAGTGGTACTACTCTTATCATATCAGTTAACCAAAGATGATTTCGCAATTATTTGGCTTTCATTGCGCATTAGCGAACCAGGTGCCAAAGATAATAATTAGAAAACAAATATTAATCTTTCAATCAAGCAGCGGGGAAGAGTGTATTGCAGGCAATTTATCTCCGCCTATGAGGCAAAAAAGCAGTGTCTACCGCAATCCTGTTTTTCAGCCGCTAATTGAACAGTTTGACTATAATTTTCACGGCAATATAACAAAATTACGGCAGAACTAATCTCGGGACGAGTGGTGACAGTAATAGGAATAGCATGTTGCTCAATTTAGACACCCTTATTTAACACGTTCAAGGATAATTATGAGACTTTCGTTGGCTACGCTATATACCACATACTCCTATATCGTCCCACTTTACCATGGCACTTGGACTTGGTGCCGACGAAGCGGCGATGAAATCACCTGGAAGGAATTACGTTGATCAAACGACAAATGCCTATAACGGCCCCGGCAAGTCGACAATGAGATATCGATTCTTAAATTATGAAGATGGTACAAGGACGAAAACGCGACGACGACGACTTTGTGACGACGATGGCATGATGACGATGGCATGACGACAACTGGGTGAAAAAGCAGAAATGACGACAATGACATGGCCAAGTCGGCATGACTACGATAACATAGGACAACTGATGCATGATACCGTCAGTGTGACCACGACGCAATGATGGCGACGGCAGAATAACGCTGGCGTAATCACGATTGAATGACGATAGCACGGTTACGATAGAATGACGATCAAGGAATGACATCAATGGATTCACGAATATTGTGTGGCGATGACGGCATGTTTAAAGAGAGGTGACAATAAAGGTATGACGACGACGACATGACGGGAATAGGATGTCGAAGTCGCAATTACGAAGAATAACGACCGCGACGACATTCCGACTATGGTATTACAACGAAGGCATAATGACGATTGTGTGACATAACTTATGCATGACAACGCCATGAGCAAGATGGGATGTCGACGAATGTATGATCACGACGACGTGAAAATGACTGTATCGCGAAAGCTGTATGACGACGTTGTCGCAGCGATAAAGACATGACAAGAGTCGGATAACGAAGCTGAGTGACGACGATGGCACGACTATGAGGGCATTACCATGACAGCCTGACAATGGAGGTGTTATAGTGACTCTGTAACGACAACGGCATCACAAGGAAGGCGTAATTAAGAGTTAACAACGATAGTGTGATCACAATAGAATTACGAAGGAAAATTGACGCTGGTGAAATGACGAGTGCAGTATGACGACGATGGTATGACTACAATGAGATGACGTTGCCGAAGTGATCACAATGGCAAGACGGCAGCGTGATGACGACCATCTGAGAACGCCTGTGTGATGGCGATGGTGATGGTTATGCGATGACAGCATGACGAGAGGCGAATTACAAAGATGCAGCGATGATGATGTAATGATCATGGCTAAATCAATGGTTAAAGCTATTAGACAACTTGGAACCCTAGGCCGGGATAGAGGGCGTGACGAGGACCGCGTGACGACGACAGCATGACGACGACTAGGTAATGATGACGGCTTAACGAGAGTCGTATAACAAAATTGAAATGACGACGCTAAAATGAAAACGACGGCATCAGGAAAGCGAACATGTGTGCGGGATCGGCAAAATAATGCCAACTGCTATTGATCAAATTGAACATCTAGATCGGAGCAGAAGGTATGATGACGGCAGCAAGACCACGGTCAGATCAAGAAGCTGCAATGACTTCGTTTTAAGAAGTAAAACGGAGACCGCTATGACAGTGTGACAGCGTATGCTTGACAACTGTATAAACACGATGCTGTTACGATGATGGCATCATGAGTCTCGGATGAAAAAGCTGCGTGACGGCCCTCCAGTGACCATGATGGCATCACGACCAGGACCCTATACCCAGTGAGCCAGGCTGTTCGACAAGTTAGACAACTTGGGCCAGTATGATTATTATGCCATGACAGGAAATTTCACGTCGTGGTAGGACCAAGGCCGTATGACACAGCATGCGTGACCACAGCAGCATGACGACGACTGTGTGACGACGGTGGCATGATGACGACAGCATGACAAGAGTCGGATGAGAGAAAATGGACTGACTATAATACAACTACGACGACTACGCCAACACCACGAACACATACTTAGTGGGCGAAACTATTAGACCAAGAGGCCAGAGTAGAAGGCATGACGAGGGACAGAGGGACTTCTGGAATTATGACAGAGCACTTATGGAAATTCAAAAGTATATTGCTTGGATAATGTTCAATATTTAAAGAAACGGTTGGGCCTCTGGGGATATTTATATCCTTGAACCGCTATTTTAACGTTGGTCTTTATTGTCAAATACAATGAAAGATGGCATGTTTTTTTTAAAATATTTTTCATCAGCGTAGTCAGCAACGCCGAAGTTTCGGGGCTGTGTTTTTTCCTACTTAGAAAGTGTTTTAAAGAGCTCACAATTCCAGTACCTGAATGATGCGCCCAATGATACCATGGCTTTTCACAGTCCTTATATTTGCCCTGCCTGGTCAGGATGCTGGGGTTCTCTGTAGAGACGTTACAATAACAATATATCATGAAAACTTATGAGTACCATACACAAAAAGGAGCAGGCGAGCACTTGTGTCCCAAAGAGCACCACGCCCAGTGGAAGCAGAAGGAAAGTAGTATTAGCAGCATCAAACTTTATTTATCAAAGAAGCTGGTGACGATATTCACCCTAGGTGGTTGGCGTACTCAATCCAGGAGGCCCTGGGCGCAGACAGTTCGCCGCACCTTTTCCAACACGATCACCTGGTTCTCAGGTCGGGTCTGGGCAGTCGCCGCCCCTTGCACTACTCGACGATTGGTTCATTCATGTGCTGCACGCCAGTGCCGCCAAATTTCCATACCATGTACTTGAGGGTGTTGGGCACCTTGAAGAGCTTGCATTCCTTGTTGCAGCTTGTTGGGTCCCCAAGAAGTACCGACTGCACAGGAAATGCTATCTTCCACCACACACCAAGCTTAGCATAGACGAAGCTGCCAGTTGACTTCAGCATACTTCACCCTAACTCCTGTCCACGTCCAATGCTACCAAACGGAAGAATCAAAAGGAAAAAAATAAAAGCTGGTCTTGCCTGTCAGAAGCAGGATATATTTATTGATAACGCGGTAGTCGGGGACTCGCGAATAAGTTAGCCAAGTTGGATTTAATTAACGTGCCTGTAACTCTAAGTACACGAGAAGTTTGGCATGTCACCTCCATAGAAGTGTTGTCTCTGTGGCCGAGATCACACCTGTGGCCTCAAGCTCAGGAGAATAAAAGGGGTAGGCGCAGTACAATGCATCACTTCACACACACTGTGATCATTGTGTGTTATTAGACGATAGATTACGCGGTCCAAGAATGGCATGGCATGAGCGCTTTGGCGCCTGCTCAGCAAGTAGTAGACACGACTATGGTCTCGGTTGCACCAGGTGCATCCAGTGCCGAGGACTTCCTATGGCCGCACCAGAACGGCCATTGAAGCTTTCCTTTTTTTTCCTTTACTGCAATGCTACAATTTTCAACCTTGTAATGACAGTATTCATTTATTGAATTGTTTCACATGCAACAAGCGATTGCAAGCGGGGAACTAAATGGGGTACATTTTATGCGTTTTTCTTTTCGTTTCCAGAAATCAAATAAGTACCACAATGGCACTCTACAGCTGCACCAGCATCAACTTTGACATGGTGAACTGGCATGCGTAAGGTTCAACTTATATGTAGATCCAATAACACAGTAATGCTGTATATGGAAATCCGCTGTCATAATCATTCATAAGGTACGTATTGCCTGTGTGTGCAAATTAAAACATTTCTTTAGAGTAATTTCAGCACGCCTCCAATCATTTCTAGTTTGTTGCACGAAAAGAAGCTGTTACCCGACGGAACGAACTCCTTTTCGGTCATCCATCTCTGAACTGGTAAAACGCTAGCATGTAACTTAAAGAAAAAATTTAGACCCCCCGACTAACAACAATGTTTCAGCATGTTCAGCATGTTTAGCCAGATTGCAACCGAGAACTAAGACCAATCTACAACAGAAGTGGGAGAGAAACATTACATAAATTCTTGTGAAATTTTTACGGATTCTTATCCAAATATTTACCTGGAAATTGTGTCGCGAGCAAGCTATACGGCTTAACAGCTCCTTAATGTAGTCCTCGGACGCTATAACGTAAAGCTATTCCAATTCTGCCATCTGCCCTCCACGATTGTTCAAAAAACTGTCGAGCCACCTCCTTTTGCGCGTCTCTGTCACGCGATGTCAGGGAAACCGCAAGAACGCCTGATCTTATATGTGCACACTAATTATAAATAATTTGACCGAAAAAGAAAGAAAAATAATAATTCCCGATTCCACTCCTTTGTCACCATTATAGGAAAAGGGCGTCGTTTGTTCCAGACCGGAACCGTCCGGCTAAGCCTCTCGGCCGCTCAGCGAGCCTACTGGACGGCCAAGACTTGGTCTACAAAGAAAATTCAAAACTGTAGACGACACTCTACCGGAAGCCTACGGATAGCCAGCAATATTTTACACTTGAACACTCATCAACCATGACACTACAAGCAAGAAATTTTTGTTGGACAAGCGAAACTAATAAGAAGAAACTGCAGCGAAGACAATGATCATATCCACCACTTAAATGAGCGTGAATCAACGCTAGCAGAAAGAAACTATCCACAAGTCCCTCTCGACAGAGCTTATGAGAACGCGTCAAAATTGCCGAGACAGTTAGAATTAACTTAGAAACAGGCTGAACCGGAATCTGAATCAGCACCAGCCTTTACAACAATATATTCTAATGCCCTCTCAAATATAAACAACACCCTACGAAAATACCACCCAATATTATCAAGTAACAAGCGTCTGAGAAAAGCGTTCCGGGATGTACCAAGGGTTACCTATCGCCGCAACGGAAACTTTAAAGACATGTTATTGCGCGGAAATGCAACTAGCATCATTGCCCCGTAATGAAAGAATGTTGTCGACCCAAGTGCAAAGCCTACACGCACCTCCAAAGTGACATTAAAATTAAAAAACCGCAAATAGTTATACACACGAAGTGAAATCTAGCTTCACTTGTGCAAGTTCGAATGTGATTCATATGTTTGAGTGTTCCTTCTGTAAGAAACAATATATCAGTGAAACGCGACAATCAATGAACGTCAGGTTAAGCGGACATCACGCGGACACAGCTAAACAGCTCTCCAAAGCCATGTCAAGCATTTTAACCAACCAGTTCATAACATTGGTGAACTTCAACAGTACATCTTAGTCAAATTTATGCTCTGAAAGAGAAAGAAAATACAAATAATCATACCTCATCCATAAGCTCAAGGAGTTGCAACCAATAGGCATAAACACTTCAAAGGGAGCTTTAGAATCTATAGGCTATGCTAAAGTTCAAGCCGTATCCCAGAGCCCTTAGTTATTTTCATTTGGTAGCTAAGCGTTTTCTTCCTCGTCTTCTTTTTTCTTTTATTCATATATTTATTCAGTAATTTCTTTTTTCATGAGCACCCATTTTCTGCCTTTTATTCGATAGTCTTTCAGAGAGACGATAGCCAACTGACCTCTAGGGGAAGCAGATAATAAAGAAGTGCTGTGCACATGGCCGTTAACCCACCGGCTGACACACGGCCATGTCACCGGTAGTGCGCATGGCACCCCTTTATTTTCATTTCTACACCCTCGAAGCTAGCACACCTTCGGTCGTTGCCTCACCCGCTCCCTTACCCTCTCCCTCCTTTAGAATACCCCACCTACATGTGCTGCGCCTAGGAAAGCACGTGTCGCCTTCAAAATACAAGTCTACTTGTCGCAGCGTTGGCTCCCGCTTTTACCTTGTTTTTGTTTTGCTCATCGTCTTGAATTTATGTCTCCAGCCTTCGCCGTGTTTTCTATGAATGGACGCGTTATACAGAGGAAAAAAATTTGGATGAAGCATGAGCGTGTTTTTTATACGTTTTAGATATAATATGATGTTTTTTGCTCTAGGTGTGACATATGTGAAGCGTACTTTAGGTTGGAATCAAATACAACCCAGAAATCAACAATGGTTAGCAGCCTTGATGGGGTTATTCTGTAGAGTGAAGGTGGGAAACGGAAACCATTCAGCCTTCCATTTAGTGGAAGGAAATAATGTGAAGGCTCTTTTAATGGAGTTACTTTAGATGTTTCACCCAGTGTCCGAAGCGGGTGGTAAGTCACAAACTTCACTGTGCTACGACCATCTCATCGTGTAATAAACCAACATCGAATTGAAGAAAAAAGCAAATTAAGCGGCAAAGGCCGAAATAAGATTAGTGTAAGAAGAGGAAGAAAATGGGGCATATCTCTACTTCTCCAACTCACCTCCACCTCCACCACTACACGAAACGACGACGACTCGAGCTGCTTATTCTCGAAAAGGGATTGTTCGAGTACATCTCTGACTGTTCACTCTATCCCAGACACCGTGAAGCATCGCTCAACTTACTTCACATAACTGTGTGTCATTTCTTGCATCGCTGCTTCGCAGTGTTGACGTAAGCGTATTTGTTTATTTGTGTGCTCCGTCCTGTTTTACTATACTCTTTGTAATAAACAGAGTAAGAGATATTGCTCCGTACAAAATATATGTCTCTTATGTTGCGCATTGAACCAAAAGATATATTTAACGAAATGATGCAGCAAGAATGGCGGCAACTACTGAGACAATTTACAAAAGATATTAATAGAATGGAGGGTAAGTCAAGATCGAGGAAACTACCTAAAAGTGGAACTATATGCTGAAGGCATTGATTCCGTCAGGGAACTTCGCGGAAAGTTCAAATTATTCTACGAAGGAAAGTACTCAGCGAAGGATTGATCCGCAAATGTAAAAAGAAAAAAAGGTTAATTTATGGATGGAGAACGCTATGTGCAAGGTGCACGTGAAGAGCTCCGACCCGTGAGTATTGGACACCAACACCTTGACGCCATTGCACATGATAGGTTAACAAACGAGGCATTGGCAAAAGTGTTATCTTTATAATAGTTCACACTCGGAAAGCGCGCGTACTGCTACGCACTTCGCCGTTTTCGTTCAAGTGGCAGGAGGCCGCAGGGCCCAGCCTACCTCAAGTCGTTTCTCCCCTCTCTAATGTCATTTATGTACTTTTTTTAATAGGGCCGGTTAAATAAAGGGATAGGACAGTTCTAACGGCACATTTGGTCACAGAAAGCAAAGAATAACCTCAAGAGTGCGTAGGACGGCCAAGTATTGCCATACTGCACTTAACTCGCGGGCGTAGTACGGCTTCATCCACACTACTTGCACATCTTCGGGATGGGGACGTCGTCGACTTAAGTCAGAATAAACACTTTGGAGCACGAACTCGCAATTCACATTGATAAGGCGGCGCACAACCTCGTATAGGCCGACGTATTGTCGCAATAATTTCTGCGAGAGCCAACGGTGGGGAGGAGGCGGGGCGGGGGGGTTAACAGGTGTCCACACCCCCACGTAGTTGCTGGGTGGGTGTGCACTCGGCATTCCATCAACCCTGGTTCTAACGAGGAGCGTCAGTACTTTGTTGGCTTTGGATGTAGTTCTGAGCAAGCTGGCGAGCTTCGTCGGCTTTCTGGATGAAGTCGTCAGCACTCTCAGTTTCAGTGGCGCCATCGTCTACTGGGAGACAAGCTAAGATGGGGCAATATGGGTGGTCTTCTGCAGGGCTGTATTAAAAGCAAACGTGACGTATGGGAACATTTCGTCCAACGTCTTGTGCTCCACATCAACATGCATCGTCAGCATATCGCCCATTGTTCTGTTTAGGCGCTCTCTCAGTCCGTTAGTTTGGGGGTGATAAGCTTTGGTCTTCCTATGGTTGCTGAGCATCAGCCTGACGACTTCATGTATTATTTCAGCAGTAAATCCACCGCTGCGATCAGTAATGGGGAGTGCGGTCGCACCATCAGGCATTATAATATCGTGGACGAATAACTTGGCGACTTCAGCAGCGGTTCCCCGGGGTACAGCGTTAGCCTCCGCGTAACGGCTCATATATCAGGTTACGACAATTATTTTGTTTTCCGAAGGAAACGTAGGGAACCCATCTAGGAGATCCATTCCCATATGTTGGAACGTCGCTGGAGGACGGTACAAATGTTTGAGCAGACTGACGGGCTTCCTGGGTGGCAGTTTACGCCTCTGAAAGTTACGGAAGGCTTTCAACGACGGCACGTTTTCAACCGCGGAACAGGTGGAAATAGCCGTGGCCCGCAGTATTTCTCGTGTACTTTAGGTGCATTGCTCATAGCTGCGAGAAAGTTGTAAAGCAGTCATTGCCTCACACAGGCAGCGCATTTTGGCAGAAGAGTGAAACTTTAGTTAAATTATAGCGCTTTACTGGTCAAGCCCGCAATCTGACTATAAGGAACGCTGCAGTGGAGTACTTTGTTTTACAATTAATCACCTGGTATTCTATAATGTGCACCTAAATCTAAGTACGGGATCGCTTTTGCGTTTCGCCCCCGTCCAAATGCGAATGTGGCGTTCGGGATCGAACCCGTAATATCGAGCATTGCTATTGCCACAAAACCAACGTGGTCGGTACGGAAGTGTTGATTTGACCGGTGGCTGCTTCCCTAGATTTCTGTACACGCTGCGGTACTTTTTTCCGGCTTTGCTTCCACGTGCCCTAAGACAGTCGTGCGCTTGATAAATTTGCACGGTGTTTATTGTTTAAGGAATCATAGACACGTACTATAGTATATCTTAAATTTAAATTGATCCAGTTCGAAACTGTTGCCGTGCCTAGTAGCAGCGTTTGCTTGCGTTTTACGCCATCATCATGTAGCCCTTTCCCTCTGCCTCCCTCCCTGCATTCATGCGAGCTGCTAGCGAAAAGTGGAAAGACTGTTCTTCAATCGCTTCGTCACTTCTTCGGTTCTATCCTCCTCCTCGTTTTACCTCCCCTGTAGCATTTTATCTAGCTCCTCTTCGTACTCATGCACGTCAGTAGCATGGTAGGCGCTGCCATCTCTCCAATGCTTTTCGGGGGTCAATAATAACTACAGCAGTCAAGTGGGTATTGTGGCGACAGCATATGAAAAGGCCAGAACGAGTGCCCCGCTTCGCGTTTCCTCTCTACAGCACTCTTGCCATGCGTATACACGCTTTGAACAGCCTTCCGACGTGGTGTGCAAGATAGCGACAGCAGCAACAGCGGCAAGCGTAGCAGTGGGAAAGCCGAAAATCGAGGCAGAGAAAGCTTCGCGTTAATATGAACCTTAATGGGCTAATGACGTCGTGCGTGTTGTTATGAGATCGTATGAAAAGAACCTCCCAGAAACCATCTACTTTATATTTACAGTTTGTTTTCCATTTTTAACTTACAACAGGTTTGGGTGCCGCTAAATAAGTGTTAGCACTAAGGCACCATGACATCTACGGCACTCTTGGCATGAAGCCTTAAGCGCAGACATGGCCCTTGTTGCAAGAGAAGGCGCTCGAAAACGGTGCCTCAAAGGATTGTTTATTACAGCATTTGCATCTGGTCACCGTATGCAGTCATCTCCACCTAGTCTTCTTGCTTGAATTCCTGAAAATGGGAGAAGATAGAAGTAATATTTAGATTGTTCCAAGGCACGGCAAAGACACGGGAATTTGAGAGAACGTGCTGTATAAGCGACATCGTTGATTGCAAACTGCACATTACAATATAAATATTCCAAAGGTTATACAATCTCAACTAACGGTATTTTAAAGACAATCATACCAGAACTCAGAGCACGTACGGCTAGTAGCGTGGGCGATTTGGATATGGTTCATGCCGTTGCGTTGCGCAGAACGCGATTGGTTTTATGAAAAATACTGCAGAAAAGAAAGTGCGTTCTTTGTCCTCTGTATTTGCTTTACTAAGTTCATTCATGCGCAGCTCAATATACCGCCATGAGTATACCTACGTAATATTGACTCCACTGAGAACCGACTTGAATTTCATAATTGCCGGGCAGGCAGGTAGCCGACTTTCACTTGTTTTTTACCCTTTACACTTTACAACAAGATATGGAAGACACACTACATTATTACTTTTATTTTCTCCACCCAGTTCAGAAGACTGTTTTCTAGAGCGAAATTACTCAATCATTTGGCTAAACAAATCATGCGGACGCTATCAGTGTTTGTAGCAATTGCACTGGGCAGAAAAGCTATCGAACAGAAAGCTTACATTTCTTGCGAAGGAAGGTGCTGTAGCCGAGACCACCGAGTCCGTACCCGTAACTCAGACCGTAGCTGCCGAGTCCGTAGCCATAAGCAGGCACTCCATATCCGTATCCAAGGCCATAGCCGAAAGCAGGAGTGTGGTGCACGGTAGACACGGAGGCGAGGGGAGCGTGATAGGCAGCATAGGCAGGAGCAGCTAGGGAATAGCCGACCGGGTAGCCGGCGTAGCCAGCAAGGGCACAGGTGGCCAAGGCGAGGAGGACACAGACACGAATCTGAGAAAAGATGGTAAGTGAAACACCTAGTTTACACTATAAAATATGAAGACGCCAAATAAACAGACACATACAAGAGAAGAGAACGGGACAGGGCGCTTTTTCCCGTTCTCCTCTCTTGTGTGTGTCTGTTTATATGGCCTCTTCATATTTTATAATGAACAGCTACCAACTAGCCCAACAAGAAGTGCTTTTAACTAATTTACACGTAGTAAGCATGTCTTAGAATGTACATTTTGTATCCCCTATCGTTTAAGTTCTGACGACTGTTTTCTTCGAAAAGCTATGCTGGCCGCACCTGGTGCAGCACGTTAAGAACGAGCTGGGTAAGAAGGCAAGAGCCTACGAGGAAGCCCGGGTTAGGGCTTAAGTTCCTTTGGTATTATTAACTTTTATTTCTCTCGCTCTCGCGACTGAAATTTATTCATGTGATTAAACTTTCAAAATTCCACTAGCATAATGAAGGACGCCATGGTAGAGGCTTGATTTCTTTGATGCCCACCAAAACATATGCACAATGGGTTGAACTTAGCTTATGCGAAAAAAGAGGGCGTACATTTTACTTGGAGCCTTCTACAACCATCTTCATGCAGACACCTAGGACGGTAACCGAACGATGGTTCTATGCTCCACCAAGGAATGCCCTAGGCACAGAGCTGCTGCAACGACCGTATTTTTCTACTTTCGTTGTCACGCAAGAATACTCTAGAATACTATAGTGTATGAGGATATAACTCATTAATGCAGCGTATTTTGGAAAATGGTAGAGTTAAAGATGAAAAACGCGTGACGTAATATTTTACACTGCCTATAAATTGTGTACATTTTACGTCTTACCTCAATGTGCCCCAGGCATGACTTTAACAACGATGAGAATGGTTGAATTATCCTGTGACCATTTTTAGGGAGTCCTCGTAGTTATAGAAAAGATTGATTTTGGTTACGTGCGTTGTCAGTTGTGTCGCGTTTTGGTATAAAAGAATGTGAATCACCGTTCCAAAGCGCATGCTCAAGGCTGTAGACGATTTACTGCAGACCGTAGCAAGGAAAGAAAAACTTTTCCTTCGGCATCATGTGATGGTATGCCGCAAGTGCTACATTCCTCGGAATATACCGATCGAAAATGTTTTCCTCAAATCATGATTACAACGAGAACGATATGTAAAAGAGGTTTCCAAGGGCCCCACGGGTCGCAGGCGGGTCTCAATCAACAGCCTGAAGTACAAAAGTCTGTGCTCACATTGGACAAATATAGCGTGCAACCTACGCGCATTTCTGTGTGCGCGATTTTTTTCTTTCTTACTGTTGGACTTAACTGGCCAGAAAGAAGTATATAAAAGGAGGTAATACTTTGGCTGATTTGCGTTATTGAAATAAAAAGAAGAGGTAAATCAAATTTTGCCTGACCATTACAAAGTAATATATATTATTTTGGAACTCCACCATAATCCTATAGTGAATATTGCGGAGTGTGTAAACCTTACCATGGCGAAGTGGAACGGCAGCTCTTCGGAGGATGAGCAACTGATGAATCTCCGCGTGTTATGCGGTCCTTTTATACTTGCAGCAGCCGATAGTTTTATGGTTGTTTTGCATGTGTCATTCTCCTTCCTCGCCGTGTGCACCTTCTCGAAGGTATTTGACACCGTCCTTCTAGCCTTGCCTCCTCTCCCTCAATTTGCATGCTGTACCACGACTGCATGGACTGCTTGTAAAGATCGTCGAGGCCGATATGTTTAGCGAGACGAACAGCGTAATGCTTGCAAACACGTGTGATTCAGCCTACTGCATTCGCTGACCAACGGTTTTGCCCGTGTATTTTTCATCTGGCTCTATGGGAGAATCCCCTAGTTCACTGAGTCCGGTCACGTCGCCTTGTGGGAAGCACTGATGATACAATCAAAATTATTATAATTAGGATTATTTTCACACTATATAAGAAGCTGTCCTTGAAGCTACACGACTCAGGCCACCAATAACTTCAAACACAAGCACTTAGTTGGCGTATTATAACAGAACCACGTAGGCAAAAAGCACGTTGAAAGAAACAGCAACATTTATATACATATGCAAAGTTTATTATTGGAAGAGTTTTAGCTTTGCGAAATCTAATATGAATCTATGCTTCCAATACTAAAAAACTTGTTTCTTCTGCCCTCATAGTCTACAGCACATTCACCTTCATTTGCCATGCATTTATTTCATGTGTGCTGCCGACTTTCCCACTCAATGGATTAGTCGGACCTTGTCGACGCTGCACGGATAATAATGGCTGAATATTTTTATACAATGTTGCGCACGATACACCATACCCAAATGCAGTGAAGAACACCTGAACTGGAGAATGATATTCTTACGCGAAACATTCTTCATCTGGCTTCGGTTGCTCTACGAAGAGCTGGAAAGTGACGGCAATGTAACGATTGAAGTTCAGGGTCTCTAAGAAAATTCGTCCTCGTCATCGGCACAGCGCACCAAACTCCTGATGGGGTCTGTTTATATAGGGCCACGAACATGTGCTTGGTAGAGAGAAACCATTTTACATGCATCTCATGAAAATCAAGAATAATAATTTAGCCAGCTATGACGGATATAATTTCTAACTTTTCGTTCTAATGTATTTTTGAAGAAAAAAAAAACACTAGATGCGTGTAACAGTTTTAATATTTGTCGTTAGTTTCCCACGCACCGATAGCCGCAAAAAAATCTAAAGACCAGCACCACTTCAGTTTTCTACATTTGCTGCAACATGACTACACTTCACAAATGACTACCGTTAGCAACTGAGTATTCTAACTGAACGTCATCTGATTTTCAACAGACGTACAGAAGGGTATTCAGATCCGGTACCACTCTTACCATCTTAGCTTACCGGACGAAGACTTCACAATTGCTTGGCTTTTATTCATCATCATCAACCTGGCTACGCCCACTGCAGGGCAAAGGCCATTTCCCATACTTCTCCAACTACCCCGGTCATGTACTAATTGTGGCCATGCTGTCCCTGCAAACTTCCTAATCTCATCCGTCCACCTAACTTTCTGCCACCCCCTGCTACGCTTCCCTTCTCTTGGAATCCAGTCCGTAACCATTATTGAATATCGATTATCTTCCCTCCTCATTACATGCCTTGCCCATGCTAATTGTTTTTCTTGATTTCAATTAAGATGAAATTACCTAGCGTTTGTTCCCTCACCCAATCTGCTCTCTTGTTGGTCCCCTTAACGTTACACCCATCATTCTTTTTTCCATAAATCATTGCGTCGTCCTCAATTTAAGCAGAACCCTTTTCGTAAGCCTCCAGGTTTCTGCCCCGTACGTGAGTACTGGTAAGACACAGCTGTTATGCACTTTTCTCTTGAGGGATTATGGCAAGCTGCTGTTCATGAACTGAGAATGCTTGCCAAACGCACTCCAGCTCATTATTCTTTTCGTTATTTCATTCTCATGATCCGAATCCGCGGTCACTACCTGCCCTAAGTAGATGTATTCTCTTACCACTGCCAGTGCCTCACTACCTATCGTAAGCTGCTGTTCTCTTCCGAGGCTGTTAAATAGCTTTCTGCAGGTCAATTTTTAGACCCACCCTTCTGCTCTGCCTGTCCAGGTCAGTGAGCATGCATTGCAATTGTTCCCCCGAGTTACGAAGCAAGGCAATATGATCAGCGAATCGCAAGTTACTAAGGCATTCTCCATTAACTCTTATCCCCAATTCTTCCCAATCCAGATCTCTGAATACCTCCTGTAAATACGCTTTTAATAGCATTGTAGAGATCGTATCTCCCTGCCTGGCGTTCTTTTTTATTGGGATTTTGTTGCTTTCTTTATGGAGGACTACGGTGGCTGTGGAGCCGCTATATATATCTTTCAGTATTTTTACATACGGTTCGTGTACACCCTGATTGCGTAATGCCTACATCACTGCTGATGATTGGACTGAATCAAACACTTTCTCGTAATCAATCAAAGCTATATATAGGGGTTGGTGTATTAAGCACATTTCTCTATCACCTGATTGAGTGAACAGGGGCACCTGAGTGTGAACTGGGTCTATTGTTGTGTAGCCTTTACGAAATGCTGCCTCGTCGTTTCGTTGACAGAAGTCTAAGGTGTACCTGATTCTATTTGCGATTACCATAGTAAATACTTTGTAGGTAACGGACAGTAAGCTGATCGGTCTATAATTTTTCAAGTCTTTGGCGTCCCCTTTCTTATTGATTAAGACTATGTTCGCGTTCTTCCTATATTTTCCTACGCTCGAGATCATGAGGCATTGCGTATACAAGGTGGCCAGTTTTTCTAGAACAATCTGCCCACGATCATTCAACAAATCTGCTATTACCTGATTGTCTCCAGCTGCTTTCCCCCTTTGCATAGCTCCCAAGAGGTTCTTTACTCTCCATTCTCTCTTCCATTATCGTCGTGGGTGCTACTGGTACTGTATAAATCTCTACAGAACGCCTCAGCCACTTAAGCTATCTTATCCATATTAGAAATGATATTGCCGGCTTTGTCTCTTAGGGCATACATTTGATTCTTGCCTATTCCAAGTTTCTTCTTCACTGCTTTCAGGCTTCCTCCATTACTGAAAGCATGCTAAACTCTATCCATATTACACTTCCTTATTTCAGCTATCTAACGCTTGTTGATTAACTTCGAATGCTCTGCCAGTTCTATTCTAGTTGCACCGTTAGAGGCTTTCATATATTGGCGGTTCTCAATGGGATCTTTCATCTCCTGCGATAGCTTACCGGTATCCTGACTAACGAAGCTACCACCAACTTCCATTGCACACTCGTTAATGATGCCCATAAGACTGTCGTTCATTGCTTCAACACTATGGTCCTCTTCCTTAGTTAAAGTCGAAGGCCTGTTCTGTAGCTTGATCCGGAATTCCTCCATTTTCCCTCTTACCGCTAACTCATTGATCGGCTTCTTATGTACCAGTTTCTTCCGTTCCCTCCTCAAGTCTAGGCTAATTCGAAATCTTATCATCCTATGGTCACTGCAGCGCACCTTGCGGACCACGTCGAGATCTTGTTTGATGCCAGGGTTAGTGCAGAATATGAGGTCTATTTCATTTCTAGTCTCGCCATTCAGGGTCCTCCACGTATACTTTCGGATATCCCGCTTGCAGAAGAAAGTATTCATTATCCGCAAATTATTCCGTTCTGCAAACACGTGTTGTCGACCCGCTACCTGGTCGCAGGCGACTGATGGTCGCTCGACCTGTGCGACTGGCAAGTATCAATGTGTCCTAGGTACCACTGGCTGCGACACCACGTCACGAACTCCATCTCGACGGAGCGCAGCCGGCGAAAGGGTACATCTGCTACACTAGCGCGCCAGGTTTTGCTAGAGGGGATAGGACATCGCCGTGACGCCGTGTCATGCTGCCTCGCTCTCAGCACAAGTGCTCTCCACGCACCAGAGTCCAGAACTCCTATATAGCAGGCCTGTGCACTCTCCTTCATAACGTTATGCTACATGGACCAAACTTTCCACCGTCAAGCCCCATATGACGAAAGTGGTGACATAAAAATCATCACAGCTCACTCTGGAGCATCCCTATTAGATCCTATGGATGTCGGGCAAGGAAGCTTGGCATCTTGGAAAGAGGTGCGCAGGTTTGTGCTATCAGGGAGGCGTTGGCCGAGCAGGCAAAAGTATAATATACTTTTGCCTGATCTTGCTAGATTGCTAGCTTGAGTGTTCTGGCACTTCGGTTGACTTGGCAAAGCGTCATCACGAATTGTCAGGAAACTAGAGGCCAAATTCACAAAGCTCTTAGTTCGTAAGTGTTCTTTGCTATTGGCCGACCGTTTTCGCTAATTATATGCGCCGCACGAAGACTTACTGACACTTCTTTTTAGGAAAAATTCTACAGTAAGCGCTTAATGTGAATACGTCCCCACAATATCTAGGATATGTAAATGATAGCCAACTCTTCGAGGGAACAGCGGGAACTAGGAAAAAAAAAAAGAAAAGCAGCCGAGGTAGCGCTTTGGCGCTTCTTATTGCATGCTTGGCGATAATGTTCCGTCGTCATCGCTTTGTCGGCAGCTGCCCCTTAATCAAACCTGCCGTGCCTGCACGGGCCGTGCCGACTGAATTAAAGATTCTGGAGGAAAGCTCTTTGCAGAGGCTGTTAGAGCAGCAGACTTACACCTCAGAGTTTTATTACTGTGTATGTTGAACCATTTTTTATTTGGGGCGATTGACAGCCTTGCTAGTGGGTAACTCGTGTAATTTATATTAAACAATAATAATTAAATTTATTATGGAGCTTTACGTGCCATAACTGTATCGCTATAAGGTACGGCGAAGTGGAGGATTCTAGAGTAATTTTGACCACGTGTTATACTTTAGCATCTACATAACGCGAATCACATGAATGTTTTTGCGTTTCACATTCATCGAAACGCGGCTGCCACGGCCGGCATTCAGCTCTCAACCTCGAGCTCGGAAGCGCAGCGACATAGCCACTGGGATATTCCGGCGGGTCTTTTACAAGCCAGATTATTCATCAAAGAAGGTGAACCTGATGACGAACAAATTGATCTTTCCTTCCCATGTATTTAGGTAGAATCCTCAGAGATATTGCTCCCTAGTAAAGATGTCTCGGTGCAACAGAGCGGCTAAATGAGCCGGGTGGCTAGCATGTAGTAGAGTTGGGGTGACAAATTAGCTTCAACAGAGAGAAATACAGAAAGACAGGAAAGCTTTATTGGAGAGAATAACTTGGTTGAATTGGCTCCAAGAATGTCAATGTAGAAAAAGGCACGCACGTTTGGAGCCAAGGTGCCAAACTTTAGGCCAATGCACGTGTTTTCACATACCATGAAAACCTGATAAGGCTTGAGTTTGCGAGATAATATCCTGTTTGCGCAAGAAATCCTAATGGCGGCGGTTTGCAGCTTGCAGCTGCGACAGAGGCGCTGGTTCGTGATACTGTGTGGACCGCTGGCAGTTTTTACTGCAGCGGGTACACCGAAATATAGCACAATTGCTACCATGGATAATGTACAGATCCTGTCGCTTTCATTGCTGCGCTACTTGTCTAGCTACAGGCAAAATTTTCTAAAAGCTGTCTATTTCTTGCCTGCCCCTAGGTGTACTGCCTGTCCGTGGGTTTCTTGCCTTGTAGTGGTAGGTGGGTCAACCCCAGAAAAGGTATAACAAAAACAGGCGATTTCTGGGAGTACCCTATCAAACGCAGTGTACCGGTGCATGGGTTGGTCCATATGCTAGTGCAAGAGATGTGATCGCGCAAGAATTTGAACGCGTTTGCAACGAGGGCCGATGCTGGAGGCAGAGCAGTCCTTACAGTGCTATCGCTGAGCAGTCGCTCTAGTGCAGTATCGGTTCCTATTTTTTTTTCCTTGTCTGGCGTGATCGTTTCACCGAATAGTAGAAACAGTGGCAGGTCACCCGCACAGTTGTTGGCCGTAAAAGAAGAAATCCGAACGATATTTACACAACAAAGGACGTCTACAGAACAGAAAGGGCTTCAGATAGGGTAAATGCCGCTGTAGGTCTAGGACTTGGCGTGAATCGGATGTTGGTATTAATTGATTGATTGATTGATTGATTAATTGATTGATTGATTGATTGATTGATTGATTGATTGATTGATTGATTGATTGATTGATTGATTGATTGATTGATTGATTGATTGATTGATTGATTGATGTTTTCATCATGTGTGCTGATGCGTAAAGCAGGCATTACTGTGCTTATCTCTCTGTACACATGCTGCTTCTTTTGGCTCTCGAGCAACATCATATTACCCTGTAAGTCATTTCTGCATTCACGTCGCATAACACGACGCTATGCCAAATTGGGTTTGCAATTAAGCCAGTGTTTTAAACAATGACATAGGTCAATCGAATTGAAACCGCCCAGATCATGAGTTTATTTGCATAGCGTTTACGAAAATGAGTGAACATTGAAAGAAAGCTTCGCTTAACGTAAACTGAACAACTAAGTTACATCTGCTATTTCTTTTCCATTTCTTCTGACCATTAGCTTGGTCTCCATACTCTTTACACAGCCACTATGTGAAACTGTCAAAGGGGCATCAGTCAATTCTTTTCATGTGTGTAATAGTAAAGTTGCAAATGGAAGCTGAATTTAGTTGCCTGCACATGGGGCTGCTCGGAGGAGGAAGAGGATATGTAGGACTAGAAATATGTGCCGTTATTGCAGAGCAGGGTAACCCTGAAAGCTTGACAGCGCTAAAATAATTCATGATAGAATATCTACTTGCAGCGAACGGCGAAGCGACCTATTACATTGCGCACATTATTTGTTTCAATATTTCAGTGCACTGGATATCCAAAATGCGGACCCTTTGACAGGGGCATCTTTGTTTTTGTGCACGACACCGGGGTCTACTAAACTTTTTTTTCTTCTTAAAGACATGGTCGCGAAAGCTTTTTGTAAGCAATTGAGCTTTTCTACGTAAATTTGCGCAAATACTAAGGTTCGAATAATTATTGCTACACTACTAGATTCGGATAAGTAACAAGAAGGTTTATTTTTATATTGCATGATGAGGCTACAGCGAACTTGGGATATACGCCTTTTTATGTCAAAGAAAGCATGAAAGTCTTCCATTGCTGCGATACTGTTCGATGCTGGAGCCGTAACAACGTGGCACGACGCCGTCCTACCAAATGTACCACTTACGCTCCTCTGCTGACATTTGCTACAGTGGCGCCTATATTTATCCGAAAAAATGCTTAGGCCCTTCTACGCACTTCTGAAAATTCCAACTGACGCAAAACGATAAAGCAGACAGAATGGCCGAGTTCGACTCAAAGCACATGAAACGCTGCCTATCAATTTTTGGGGCCACAATGAGCACCGGTACACTCTTTTCTTCATTTTATGATGTTTATGAAGATGGCGACGCATTATTGATGCAGAAAGAATGTTTCCCGTGGCCTTGCTGCCCACATAGTAGGTGGGAAGTATGATTCAGGGCACTCGTTAAAGGGCAATCTAAAAGGTTCCTGCCGCCTTTAAAGCAGCAAGCACGACCAGGTACCAAGCCTCCGTACTCTTTAATGTGCCGCTGGAGCGAAATCCTTTTTCGGTTTCATTGTAGGCGATCACTAGAAAAAATCAAGGCTCATACATTTGTAGAAGATTTCATTGTAACGTATTTATTCCTTTGAAGATCTTTGTGGTCTTCGCACGTCCCCAAGTACTGCGCTTCTGAAAAACAGATACGCACACATGAAAACTTAATATTGTCAGACACTGAAGTAAATAACATCACTAACTCACACACGCGTTTCGACTGAATTAGACCACAGAAATAAGTATCTGAAAGTAACGAATTTTTACTAGAGGGATTGTCTTCTAATTTGTAGCAGTTTTCAAAACATTACCAATTCACGTAGCCCGAAGAGGTCAGCCTGAACGAGCTCATAACACATACTGTGGTGCTTTCAAAATTCATTTTACCAGATTTAGAGAAAAAAAAAGCAATTGTGTTAATAACCCTGCATTCGTACCTTGAACGTTTTTATTATATGCGACGTCCAGTGTAGGCGTAGCGTGGTAATTATTTTCCTGAAACGTTTTTGATAAACTGAGCGGAGGATGGACACTCACATTTCTTGCGGAGGAAGGTGCTGTAGCCGAGACCGCCGAGACCGTATCCGTAGCTCAGGCCGTAGCTACCGAGTCCAAAGCCGTAGGCGGGTACACCGTAGCCAAGACCATAGCCATATGCTGGGGCGTGGTGCACGGCCGACACGGAGGCGATTGGAGTGTGATAGGCAGCGTAGGCAGGAGCAGCTACGGAGTAGCCGACCGGGTAGCCGGCGTATCCGGCGAAGCCGCCAAAGGCACAGGTGGCCAGAGCGATGAGGACACAGGCACGGATCTGCCAAACAATATAGGAAAAAATTAAACCCCACACTTTAACGTAGAACATTGGCTGTAAGGCGGCACCGTTGGCGGCTTGAGAATAATTTCGATCACCTGGGGTTCATTCACATGTGCCTAAACCAAAGTGAACGAGCGTTTTAGATTTCACCTGCACCCAAATGCGGCTGATACCGGTGATACAAAATGAAAGTCCTTTGGGGATGATACATTTTTGAAAGGCATCTAAAGCACAGTTGGAATGTCACACCACTCCCATTTATCCCGTTGTTAAAGTTAATGCAACGTGAAGTTCCCTGTAAAGCCGATTATTTCTTTGTTTTGGAGGCTATATCAGGCCTGAATGAATCGATAGTTTCAATATCGCGGCAGTTTTTCTGGCCAGCTCCTTAAGGTCTTGACCAATCAGCTGTTTTGCTCAGCGCGGCAACTATTCTATTGCCAAATTCAAAAAAAGCTTCTCTCTAGTGAGTGCTGTTCGCCAATGGCAAACCACGTTTGCTAATAACATGCCGTGAATCAGCACTGACTGGACATTTTTTTACGAAAAATGTACGCGTAAGTGATGTTTGTGAATGTGGGACTTGTATTTGATTTTCCAAGGAAAGCTTGGTTTCTTGACTTCTCTGCTAAAATAGAACGGCTAAATTTACATACGATCAAATACTAAGGAATGAATTGGGACAAGTGAATGCAGCAAACTGTAGTAACTCACCATTTTGGAGGTAATAGCGGCTTCTCGGATGAGCAAACTGACGAACGTCTGCCTTATATGCGGTCCTTATATACTTGCAGCAGCCAGTATGGCATTAGGGGTGTTTTGTCACGTGCGAATCAGTCATCCCTCTGTAGTGCACCTTACCGAAGGGATTCCAGGATGTTTTACACAGTCTATCATCCGCCGCCATTTACATGTTGTTCGTTAACTTTATGGCTCATTCATACTGATCGTAGGAGCCGATATGCAGAAAGAGAAGGTACAGCGGAATATATAGAGGCGCGCACGACGAGGTGGAATGTCTTAGCCTTCGTACCTTGTTGATCAATGCGTATGCACGTCACCCTATTACTTTTCACAGTCTCCTACGCGTGCTTGCATGGGCGCTCCCATACGAGCGTATCAACATTTCCATCACGTAGCTGTGAAGCACACACTAACACTCAAAGGACAAGTGTGGTTGTTTTGGTGTGTGCACGGAGTCACTAGTGTCTAGTATTACTGCGCGAAAATAAGGGTGGGTCAACGAAGACAGCTCTTAGTTTATAGCTTGTAGGGCACACTACCCACCAAGCACGTACCCAAAAGGCCTTTCCCTCCCCCCCTTCCCCCCCCCCCCCGCGATATTAAGCGGCACATCCCCCACCCCCGACCACGCCACCAATCCTCACAAATATTCCTAAAGTGACGCCAAATCAATCTTCAGGCGGTTAACATTGGGCTGCCGTTTCAACTTCTTTTGGATGGTGGTATAGCTACCGGCATCTCCTGGGATGTGAATACAAGTTTTCTAATCGATTCAGTGCCCGCGCGATTAAGTCGAGATGCATTCAATTGTCATCATCTATTGCAACGGTCACGCGCATCGCTGTTGCTTTGTTAGTTCATCCTTCTTTGTTTAGACTTCTTCAGGGGCCAGGAAATGGATTCAATTCGTAATGAGCTGGTCTGTATACAGTCGGAGAATTCGTCCGTTGCGTTTCACGTCTCCTTTTGCATCCTTAATTCCTCGAGTCCCAGCTCTCTGCGATGCTGGCAGATCCCCTGAACCACATACCCGTTGTATGGGTTAGATAAGGTGAAAAATAATATCATGCGAAACAGCGTCCATCATCAAAGCCTGCAGTACCCGTTAAACCTATAGGCAATATGACTTTCACTCGTTACTTCGTCTGCTTTTTCACTACATATACAGCAGTAGCTTTTCGTGCAAACTTGGCCACTGGAAATAAATGTAGCAAGGAGCTGAGAAATTAAGTAATCTACTAAGGGGGAGAGCCGACGCACCAGCCAAACATGAAGAAAAAGCAAAAATTAACAAATTTAACCGTTATTTGTGAAAATATTCATAGATTATCATTTTTTTATTTTAAAAGGAAGTAGATAAAAGGCTGCCGGAAGGGGAGAATGATTCCGTGTGTTTCGAATGACGCTTCTACATTTATCATTCGAGCCGTCGGACTTAGCCACTTCTCTGCTGTGCTTATGTGGGTTTTTTTGTAACCTTTCATTTTGGGTGCAGTATGGCTAGAACCGCAGCGTCTTGCGCTCTACGCGGTTGTACGGAACTGGCGGTCACGCATGGCTACGCAACTTCCCAAATAACAATACAAGTAGGTTTTGGCACCTAACATGGTAGAGCAGTATACGAATGATCCAAAGAAAGTGAAATTGTTTCGTAAATACATGTTTCTCTATAGCTTTTCCAGACCTAATGCAAAAAACGCTACCAGAAATTGTTATTTTACACTTTCACTTCTTTACTTGTTCTTGGCGGGGTTCTTCCCGCGTTCTTTCCTGCGCGAGTTCATTTGATGTGGTTCCTTGTTTATCAAGTAAAGGAGAGGTGTATCTCCCAAGCGTACGTGTCAGACATTCCTTATTTAAGTTCTCTTTGGAGGTTTACACGTCTCTATGGCAAACGGTGGGCACTATTAGCCTAGCTACTAGTGAAGGTACCTATCGTCTCATTTCCATAGAAACGTTAATTTGGGTTGCCACACCCCCCCCCCCCCCCCCCCTGAAAGAAAAATCCTGCGTACGTGCCAGCTACTTACCCTCCATTTATTAAGTTTCCTCCATGCCAGAACTGTAGCTGAATCTTCCCCGTGCAGGCATTCACCAATGGGTCAATTTTATCTTGTCCCGCAAACATGTGCATGCTTTCGAAGACGGAAAAAAATGTCATGCAGCTGCGGCAGAGAGTGCCCCAGCGCTACACAATAGCAGTATAAGCATAATTTCATTCGTGCGTCTCAGTGAGGTGACACAAATTCAGTGTCTTCATAAAATATCTGGTTATACGTGCGAATTATCACAAAACATAATTCGAGATGAGAATTAAAAAAGGTAAAATAATGCACTAATATTGTGCGCGTAAAGACCAATGAAGCAAACATAATTCTAAAGCTTTTTAATTAACACAATAACCACACTCGTAACTCATGTGAAACTTATGTGCAGGATATCAGCGTGTATATAATACTGATTCCGAGCCGCAGGGAGTTCATGTGAAGCGGATCGTAGGTTGCCATCTAGGTCGAATAGTATCACTCAGAACGTAGGCACACGACGGCCCCTCACGGCGCTCATTTAGAACAATGTCCCTTTGTTGTTTCGTCTACAGCTGTCCTATATAATTTCTCGAACAAACCTCTGCCGTGTTCCATAGGGTTGTGCTCACAGATGTTGCTTCGAAACATGGGTCGTTGCCAGCAGGATAGTTCACAAAGAAAAGTGTTCTGGATTACACGCAGTACATGTGCATAAACCACTTCTTTACAGGCCAATGAAACAAGGCTGCTGATACCTTTGTTGGGTATGTCGCGTATTGCCTAGTGCTTAGAGGCCTACTGGCATTGTCGCTTCAAACTGAGCCGAAAATATTGCGGTTGGTAGAGCTAATGGTCTCCCGATCTCTCCTACTACAAGGACACTTGGGCTTGCTCGGCGTTCTGCAGAACCACAGCCGGAGGCACCAGAAGAAGTAATGCCACTAAAAGCCTAGAGCTGGAATGCAGTCGAACGCCTTATAATGAAGTGGTTGAGACCTCCGAAATCCATCCATAGTTGTAATGATGGTCATTTGTAAGTTCTAACTTAGTTGTAATTGTCGCGCAACCTACGGCGCGGAGTAGAGCAGGCTGATTGCGTTCCAAAAAAAAAAAGAAAGAAACGCATACATCTATATTTAACATGAATTCATAGAAGCTTAGCAAAATAAGTCCCTAGTTTTTGTTCACGGTTTCTCGCACAATATTACTGACTGCCGTCCACCTAATTGTACCGAGGTTCCAAGCGCGACTGACGGAAAAAACCAACAGCTACTCAGCGTAAGCTTTCAAATTCCTGGCTCGTTCAGAGAAGCTTCCTCACCACTGCCTTAGTTGACATTGTCATTGGTTTGGGTTTTAGATGGCTCTGAACACGTCGTCGGTCGCCAGTTACGATCATCATCTTTTCATGACGCTGGCGTATGCAGCAGCAAACGTATCTGCTGTCGCGTTACAACCAGAGTAAGATTGCTGAATGAAGCTCTGCACGGAGAGCGCTACGACGATTCTATTGATCATCCTAGAGGCCGACATTGGCCTCTAGGGATGCTAACTAAATAAAATGTCATTCTAAATGACAACTACACATGCTTCATCACATGTCTCAGCGTTATTCCACGGGCCTTGCCGAACCGATGTTGTGCAATAGTTGCGCGTCTAACCTCTACCGCAACCTTGGCCACGTCACTTGGAGCAAGCGCACTTCAATATTTCCAGGTCACGGACTCTCATGTCTGGCAATGAGCAGTACGAGTTGGTAGGTGGCTCTGGATTTGCGGCCCTGTTGTTTATACTGTTGCTTGTACTGCTCGCTAGACTGTGTTATGGTGCTTCTGGCAACTTGGGAAACTTTCAGCATAAAGCACCTGTAAACTAGGGGCTAAATTCACAAAGCTCTTAGTTCGTAAGTTTTCTTTGGTGCTAGCCGAATATATCCGCTAATTATTTGTCCAGGATGCGGATATTATGAAAGTTTCGTTTAGGAACAATTCTGCCGTAAACGCTTAGTATGAATACGGCCCCAGAATGCCTAGACTTTGTAGGTGGTAGCCAACTGTATCCGGGAACGACGGGAACCAGCGAAAAGAACAGCCGAGATAACGCAGATACGCTTCTTATTGCATGCTTGCCGGGAATCTTCTGTCGTTATCGTTTCGCTGGTAGCTGTCCAGTGATCAAACCTGGCGACCCATAACGGGTTGCGCCGACTGAATTACAGATTTTAGAGGAATGTTTTAACGAGGCTGTGACAGCAGCAGATTCACACTGCCCATTTTTTTCTTTGTCTTTTTCTTCAATTTTCAATCATTCTTTATTTAAGATAATTGACAGCCTTGCCAAAGGTGTACTCAATAATCTATTAATTCCCATTAAATAATCGTAATTAATTATGCTGTGGAGCTTTACGAGCCAGAACAACGGTCTCCTTACAAGACACGCCGTGGGGTGGGATTCCAGATTAAATTTGACCACATATTATACTTAAACGTCTACCTAACAGGAATTACACAAACGTTTTTGCATTTCGCCTCCATCGAAATGCGCCCGGGATGGCCGATATTTAACTCGCAACCTCGAGCTGAGCAGTGCAGCGACATAAATCTACTGGGATATTCCGGCTGGTCTTTTACATGCTACAAAATTTCATGCTATATTTTTTACATGCTACAATTCATCAAGTGAGGTAAAGATGATGACGAACAAGTTGATCTCTCCTTCAAATGTATTAAGGTAGAGCTAATGCTCCCTAGTAACGATGTTTCCGTGCAACATAGTGGCTAAATGAGCCGGATGGCTACCACGCAACAAAGTTAAGGTGACAAATTAACCTTAAAAGAAAGACAAACAGACAGAAAAACGTTATTGAACCGAATAACCTAATTGAATTAGCGTCCAGAATGTCAACGTTGAAAAACGCACGCATGTTTGAAGCCAAGACGCAAGACGCAAAACGTTAGACCAAGGCTTGGGTACGCGGGATAAGGTGCTTTTTCAAGAGGAAGCCTAATGGCGCCGGCTGGCAGCTTGCCGCTGCTACAGAGGGGGTGGTCCTTGATACTCACTTGACCACTGGTAGTGTTTACCGCAAACGATACAGCAAAATATACAACTGCTACCATGCCTAATGCATAGGCCCTGTCGCTTTCATTGCTGCGCAATTTTTCTAGCTACAGACAAAACTTTCTGAAAGCAATATAATTTTGCCTGAAACGGGGTGTGCTGCCTGTCCGTGGGTTTCTTGCCTAGTAGTAAGTATTGCGTGGGTCAAACCGGGAAAAGATATAACAAAAACTTCGGCGATTCCGGAGAGCGTCCTATCAAAGGCGGTGAACAGGTGGATTGATCCTTATACTAGTGCAAGAGATTTGTCCTCGCGAGGATTTTCATCTCGTTTGCAAGGAGGGCCGATGCTGGAGACAGAGCAGCCCTTACAGTGCTATCGCTGAGCAGTTTCTGCTCCTGTTTTTTTCCATTGCCTGGCATTCTTCTTTCACCGATTAACAGAAAGTGTGGTGGGTCACCCACACAGTTGGCGATAAAAAATTCCGAAGAATATTCACAGAACAAAGGACGGATACGAAAGAGAAAGGGCTTCTTTTAGAGTAAACACTGCTCCAGGTCTAAGATGTCGCGTGAATCGCGTATTGGGAGTGATTGATTGTTTTATTGATTGATTGATTGATTGATTGATTGATTGATTGATTGATTGATTGATTGATTGATTGATTGATTGATTGATTTATTGAACTGTCCGCCAAATGTGTTGATGCATTAAGGAGGCATCACTGTGCTTAATTTCTGTACACAAGGTGCTTCTTTTAGCTCTCGAGCAAAGTCATATTACCCTGCAAGCCATTTCGGCATCCACATCGTATAACATGACGCCATACCAACTTGGGTTTTCAATTAAGGCGATGTTTTAAACATTGACATGTAGTAATTGAATTGAAATCGCACGCATACTATGTTTCTTTGCATGACGTTAATTGAAATGATTTAACAATAAAATGAAGTTTCGCTAACGTAAACTGAACCACTAAGTTATATGTGTTATTTTGTTTTCGTTTCTTTACACCATTGACTTGGTTTACTTACTCTTTATACTACAAGCTTTGGAAACTATCAAACGGCCATCAGTCAATTCCTTTCTTGTGTGCAATCCTAATGGTCTAAATCCAAGCTGAATTTAGTTAGGTGCCGTTGGAGCTGCTCGGAGCAATTAAAACATATGTGGGAGTAGAAATATGTACCGTTATTGTAGTCACTGAGCACGTGCTGGTGGCCAGCACGTGCTCGGTGAACAGTGGTCAGTGGACATATCTGATAATCAAATGATAAGGGGGATGTTGGAAGCGCTTGAGGTCAAGAAGTATTGTGATGATTGTATCAGTGTAGCCTCAGTTTCTCTATCGACAAAGCAACTGGTGTATCTTGGGAGCGGCACTTAGAAGCTGTTCTGTATCCTGTCTTCGTTGTGCGATGCAGATGACAGCCCGGTTTAGTTTTGTTGTTTTGATCCATGGCAGCAGCGATTTATTCCTATGTGACGAAATAAAATGCTCTGTTAATGCGCCTACGTGGTTGTCCCGTGTCTCGTTCCTTCGTTTCTTATTCAATTTGGCGACTTCGTTGTAATCGTCTTTGCAGAGAATCGTAACCCGGAAACCTCGACAGCACTCAAATAATTTATGATGGAATATCTATTTGTAGTGAACGGCATGGCAACCACATACACTGCCCATGGTTTGTTTCAATACTTCAGTCTACTGGATATGTAAAATGCAGACCCTTTCATAGGGCATTTTGATTTTTTGTGCGAGACACTAGAGTTTACTAAACTTTTTTTTTTCATCTTAGGGACCTGGTCGCGAAAGCTCTTTGTAAACTATTGAGCTTTTCAGCGTAAATTTGCGCAAATACTTAGGTTCGAACTATTCTTGCTACTTTACATGTTTCAGATAAGTAAAAAAAAATATTTAATGTTATATTGCATGATGAGCTACAAGGAACTTGGAATAAATGCCTTTCTTTGGAACAGAAAGCGCCAAATTGAAAAAAAAAAACATTTATTGCTGTGATACTGTTTGATGCTCGAGTCTACACAACGTGGCACGAACGTCGTCCTAACAAATGCACCACTTGCCCTCACATTTGCGAGAGTGGCGCCTATATTCGTCAAAAAAAATACGACTGATTCGCAGCAAATTTCAAATAAACTGTCTTTGTACCAGAAAATTGCTTAGACACTTGTACGCACTTCTGCACGTTCCAACTGACGCGATCTGATAAAGCCGGCAGAGTTGGCGACTTCGACATAAAGCACAGGAAATGCTGCCTATCATTTTTTGGGCCACAGAGACCAGCGGTGCATCCTTTTCTTCATTGCATGAAGTTTATAAGGATGGTGACACATTTTTGATGCAGAAGAAATGCTTCCCGTGACCTTTCTGCCCCAAAACTAGGTGACAAGTATGATTCACGCCACCCGTTAAAGGGCAATCAACAAGGTTGCTGCCGCCTTTACAGCGGCAAATAGGACAGGGTACCAATCCTCCGTACTCTAAACTGCACTGCTGTAGGGAAATCTTTTTCAGATTCATTGTAGACGGTCATTATAAAAATAAAGGCTCATACATTTGTAGAGGGTTTTATTGTAACGTATTGGTTCCTTTGAAGATCCTTGTGGACTTCAATCGACACCAAGTACTGCATTTCTGAAAAAAATAAATACGTACATATGAAAACCTAATAACGCCGGACACTGAACACAAAAAATCACTCACTGCCACAAGCGCTTCGACTGAATTATACAGCAGAAATAAGCGCCTTAAAGTCGGAAAACTTCACAAGCGTGATTATATTCAAATTTGATGCACATTTTAATAGATCAGTAATTCATGTAATTCGAAGAACTCTGCCTAATTGAGAACGACCTCATTACAGGTACAATGATGCTGTGAAGAAAATCATTTTCCTAGAATTAGAGACAAAATCATGCAATTTTATTGGTTGTTTTCATATCCCTGCATTTGTACCTTGCATGTTTTTATTATATGCGACGTTCCAGTCTAGCCGTAGCCTCCTAATAATTTTTTTCCTGAAACATTTTTGATAACTTGGCCGGAGGATGGACACTCACATTTCTTGCGGAGGAAGGTGCTGTAGCCGAGACCGCCGAGACCGTATCCGTAGCTCAGGCCATAGCTACCGAGTCCAAATCCATAGGCGGGCACACCATAGCCAAGACCATAGCCATATGCCGGGGCGTGGTGAACGGCCGACACGGAGGCGATTGGAGCGTGATAGGCAGCGTAGGCAGGAGCAGCTACGGAGTAGCCGACCGGGTAGCCGGCGTAGCCGGCGAACCCGGCAATGGCACAGGTGGCCAGAGCGATGAGGACACAGGCACGGATCTGGCAAAACAATATAGGAAAAAACTAAACTCCGGCGTTTAACGTAGAATATTGGCGGCGAAACGCCCCAATTGCCGGCTTCAGATTAATTTCGATCCCATGGGGTTCATTTACGTGCGCCTAAACCAAAGTGAACGAGCGTTTTTACATTTCACATGCACCCAAATGTGGCTGATACTGGTGACACGGTAATGAAAGTCATTTGGGGAACACACATTTTCGAAAGGCATCGAAAGCACAGTTGCAATGTTGCACCATTCCGTTTATCCCGTTGTTAAATTTCATGCATCGTGGAGTTACCTGTAAAGCTCATTATTTCTTTGTTTCTGAGGCTATTTCAGGCATGGATGAATTGATAATTTCTATATAGCGGCAGTTTTTTTGGCCAGTTCCTTGAGGTCTTGACCCATCTGCAGTTGTCCTCAGCGTGGCAACTATTCTATTGCCAAATTCAAACAGCTTCTCTCTAGTGAGCGCTGTTCGTCATTGGCCAACCACCTTCGATAATAATACGTCGTGCATCAGGATTGACTAAAATTTTCTCTTACGAAAAATTCTCTTACTTTCTCTTACTTTCTCTTACGAAAAATAAGGGACTTGTATTCAATTTTTAAAGAAAACATTGGTTTTCTTGACCTCTATGCTAAAATGGCAGGGCTAAATGGAGATATGGGTTCATACCAAGGAATGAACCGGACAAGTGAATGCAGCAGACTGCAGTAACTCACCATGTTTGGATGTAATAGCAGCTTCTCGGATGAGCAAACTGGCGATCTTCTGCCTTGTCTGCTGTCCTTATATACTTGCAGCAGCCAATAGGGCATTAGGGGTGTTTTGTCACGTGACAATTAGTCTTCCCTCTCTAGAGCTCCTTAGCGAAGGGATGCCAGGATCTTTCAAATATTGCATGATCCGCCGCGATTTACGTGTTGGGCGTTAATTTTGTGGTTCATTCACACTGATCATAGCAGCCGATATGCAGAACAGGAAGGTATAGCGGAATATATAAAAGCGCGCGCGACCAGGTGGAATGTCTTGACCTTCGTACCTTGTTTATCAGTGCCTATGCACGTTACCCTATTACGTTTCGCACTCTCATACGGGTGTTCGTATGGGTGCTCATAGTGTGTCATCATTTCCATCACGTAGCTCAAAGGACAAGTGTCGTTGTTTTGGTGTGTTCACGGAGTCACAAGCGTCCAGTATTACTGCGAAAAAATGTGGGCTGGTCAACGAACAGTGCTCTTAGCATAAAATTTGTAGTGCACGCTATCCACTATAGATTTTTGTTAAGATTCCACTATGGCATATATGTATCTGAACCTACGTCATGAAGGCATTCTTGACCGGTAAATTTAATCTTATTGTTCCGTGAAACATGTGCATGGTTTAGAAGGTGGTCAAAAAAAAGCCAAGGAACTGTGGCTCTGATTTCCCCAACACTAAATCATAACAGTGAAATCATAATTTCAATATTGTGCCTCACTAAAGCGACACAAATTCAGCTTCCTGATACAACATTCGTATGTACATGTGAACTACCAGAAGAACATACTTGAATATGAGAGAAAAAGCTGACAAAATATTTAACTCAAACGGCAATTGTAACCAACCAGTGAAGCAAGCATAATCCTAAAGCTTTCACAGTTAACGCAATAATCGCACTCGTCAGTTACATGAAACTTATATACTAGATATACGGGCACGTGTAATACTCATTCAGAGCCGCAGGGTGGCGATTTGAAAGAGATTGTAAGTTGGCTCTCTCAGTCAAATTAGGAGCGCTTAGAACGGACGCCCAGGATGGTCACTTAAGGCGCTTATTTAGAACAATCTGTCACTTGGTTCTTGTTTTGTCAGCAGCTATCGTATATGACTCGTGGAGAAAACTTCGGCCGGGTTCCACGGGGCGGTGTCTACAGATATTGCTTCGAAGTATGAGTCCATTGCTGGCATCATAGTTCACAACTAAAAGTCTTCAAACTTACATTACGTACTTGTGCATAAGCCCTTGTTTACAGGCTAGTGAAACAGCACTGCTGATACCTTTGTTGGCTCAATCACGCATTCCATGTTAAGAAACCTATTGGCGTTGTCGCTTCAAGCTGAGCTGAACATGTGGTTGGTTGCGCTAATGGTCTCCTGACCGCCCCTATTACATGACACTTGGACTTGCTGGGCAGTCTGTAGAACCAGAGCCGGACACTAACGAGTAAATACCTGCCAGAACCTAGAGCTGGAATGCTGTCGAACGCCTTATGACGAAGTGCTCATGACCTCCACAATCCGTCTGTGCACAGGTAACTCAGTCGTAACGGTCACGTAACGTACGTGTGTGTGTATGTGTGTTCCACACGCACACGCGCACACGCACACAAACACACACACACACCCCACACACGCACGCACGCACACGCGCACACACACACACACACACACACACACACGCGCGCGCGCGCGAGGGGGCGGCGCGGGCGCGCGAAAAGAAAAGTCACTTCACCAAGGGGCCATAATGGCTTCGCATTACCAGACGTAAGCAGTCTTAAATGCCTCTGAGGGATATTACTCGTCGCCTTCGTTACCTTTGAATTCATGCAAATAATAATAATAATAATAATAATAATAATAATAATAATAACAATAGTAATAATAATAATTGTTATTATTATTAATATCATTATTATTATTACTTCGAAAATAGACGTACAGCGGACTTAGGCGACAAGCGCCCCCGGTACACGTCAGGCCAGGCAACGGATGAACTCGATAGACAGCCACCACCGACCGCATCATTTAAACCGTGAGATAGGTGTAAGCTCTATGCCTGCCATGCTATATGAAAAGCTGTTTATGACAATTATATAGCCGCACCATTCTACCACTATGGCTGTCATACTAGGCGCGACATTCTTGACAAAATTATTGCTGTAAATTTTGATGATGGCAGCCAGCGTACAATACAGCGATTGTACATGCCTTTTATTCTCAATCTTCTCAGAACTAAATATTAAGAGTGTGAAACAGTAACAGAGGTGAAAGCTGAAAATGCTCTCATATTATGGCGCCACTGTGCACTTCCTCCGAGATCGGCAAAGCAAAATTGTTTTTTTACGCGCGCCGAATAGTACGGACGTTACGTCAATATTATAGACGATTCTTCATTAGTGTAAATGTTGACTTCGATGTGTTACAAAACGCCGAACCATTTACTTCGGGTATCTCGCGAACGCACTTAAACTGGTGACTCAGAAGGGATAAAACGGCTAAGGGTCGCGTTGTATAGACCGTTTATAAGCCCGTATCCATACTTGGCCACGCGACAGCTCCTGCCAATGAGCGTCTTTCGGTCAGCGTTCGCTCATTGGCGTAAAATTGCCGCGGTGGCAGCAGGCACGGCTAAGACAGCCGATGTTTCGGCCTTTACATTTAGGAGTGGATGCGTAGGCGACGAAATACTTCCACAAAAGCTGCAGACCTAGAGTAAGTACAATCTTATTGTGTTCAAGCTTATAGGATGAAGGTGATAATTAGAGCGTGTTATTTGCTTTTACCTTTCATTCTAGTCTAGTCTTACATGCTAGTCTAGCTTGCCTATTCCTTTCTTTAGAGTGGTTGATTTTTAAGGCATATAAGGCCGTGCGACTGTGTTCGTCGGTAACCGTGTGTCAAAAAGTTCGTAGCAGAACAGACGCATGTGCAAGCGCAGAAAATGACTGTTTGCGACCTACTTCAACCTCTGTGGTTCGTTCCAACCGCGTAATGTTTGTCACCAGCACTGATCAGATAAATTGAGAAAGATTTTCCAAATTACTTACAGCGCAGATTAACGTGTATTCGCGTACGCGTGAACAAAAGATGTTGCAAGTGGCCGAGCAGTCACTCATCTTTGCCTGATTCCCGGCGTCAACGTGTGATTTCTCTGTTATAGAAAATGTAGTAGCTCGACTAGGTTAGATGAATTAGCAAGGAAAAATCTAGCAGTGGGCAAGTTGGTTAAACATATCTTGTGCGCAATAACAAGGAAAAGAGCACCTTGGAGCATCCACATTGGAGCATGCACACAAATACACGCCACGGGTGTGCTTTGTTTATATACTGGCCCCAGTCAGGTTCTTTGATTGTTTTTGCCCACGATCTCTTGTATGTCAATCGTGTTTGAGTGATGAGCACATAACGCTGACTTTTACCGTCATTGAAGTTCAACAATCACAGGTATTTTGCGCCAGCAGTGGCGGCACCGCTGCGTTGTTCCTGCACGTGATGTTCGCCTTGAAGTAATCACAGGTCATTGCCCGTAATTCGCTATCCAGCACTGGCGGCGTGATATTGTGCTCGCCTTGCAGAAAGATATGTTTAATAACGCATAGTATCAAACACGGGCACTCCTTGTGCCGCTCTGGCCGATGAAGCTCGAACACGGCGTCATTTCATACCTTATGGTCTTCCCCGCAGTTCTTGCAGTTCACAACAGAGCACAAATTGTCCCTGCCTTCCATATTCAAATTAGATCATACTAAGTGAAACCACGCTCTAGGGGGAATGTTGCAGAAGCGGCTTGTGGCGGCTTATGCCATTCTGCTTCCAATCAGAAGGCGTTCTATGGTGCCGCGACAGTGGCGACCCCTTTTGCACTGTGCGCGGACTTTTCGCTGTAAAAGGTGTAAAAGAACCCTCGCAATCACCCTCGCAATCCTTCACGCGCACATACAGCATACCGCGCGCGGCTGCGATTTTATTGCCTTTGGATTTTATGCGCAACCTCAAGGCGATGGCAGAAATGCGGCTGGAGTGTGCATATTGACACGTGTACTTACATTTATCGGGTGACCACGTTTCTCCGCCTAACAAATCTTATCGCACAGCGCGGGACGCGCCTGCATGTACCCGAAGTTTCTGGAAAGTTATCGATGCTTATATCCGCTGTCTGTTGTCGCCGAACTTTGTGTTATCTGATGTCATCGCGTGCCGCGAATGGTGTAGAACTTTGTGGAAGGCACGCGGGTCCCAACGATTAGTCTGGAACATTCGATGACCACTGTATAAAAGCCGACGCGCTGGACCCGCTGATCAGATTTTCGACGATCGCCGACCGTGTTCGCCGCTATCGTTGTGCTATAAGTGTAGCCTGTTTTTGTGGGCACAGGTTCGCCCAGTAAAAGTTAGCTTTGTCTTTCACAGTATTGCTACTGTGTTCAACGTCACCTACACGTGACATCTGGAAAATCTGATCAGCGGGTCCAGCGCGTCGGCTTTTATACAGTAGTCATCGAATGTTCCAGACTAATCGTTCGGACCCGCGTGCCTTCCACAAAGTTCTGCACCATTCGCGTCACGCGATGAAATCAGATAACACAAGGTTCGGCGACAACAGACAGCGGATAGAAGCATCGATAACGTTCCAGAAACTTCGGATACATGCAGGCGCGTCCCGCGCTGTGCGATAAGATTTGTTAGGCGGCGAAACGTGGTCGCCCGATAAATATATGTACACGTGTCATAATAGCGTGGGTATAAGTACACGTGTCACGTGTCATATAATAGCGATAGCAATTATATACACAAATTAATATCAAGAGAGCGTTCGAATAATGTGACCATTTTCGGTGCCATATAGAATACTAAAATAATAGATAGGCGCAACGAATATTTAAAGGAAGCTTTATTTCAAAAACTTCAGTCAGCCATGGCTTGAGATGACGTTTGCCGAGATTTCTTTCATGAATTTCTGTAAAACAAAGCAGAGAAATGAGTGCGTGTTAGGTCATGAGCTCTGTAGCAAGGTCGCAGTCAGATAAGCTTCATCGCCAAAAGTAATTAATGCCCAAGGGCTATGTAACTCTCACAAAAATGTTCAGTGTTCTGATCTTGAATTATTTATGAACTTGTATTACGACATACTAGGCTAACAGATTAAAAGAAATAAAGCGAATGTCTTGGTTAAGGCGAAAGGCACACCAACCAATGTGCTCTAACTTGATAGGACACACTAGTGGCGATATGTCCCGTAAGCTGTCCCATTGTACGTTGCGTTGCCTGCCGTAATCTTTGTAAACTGGAGAAATGACTAAGAGCGAGATTCCGTAGCATTTCGCATGCAGAACCAAAGGTCCGAAGCAGATTTCATTTCATTCGTGGAATCTCCTTTCGTTCATCATGTTTTTAGTGTGGTGTGTGCCCAATACGTGAATGGTTACTAGATCTATATAAAGACCTTCCAAAGTTCTTCCTCAAGGCCAAATAATGTAAGGTATACGTACACTTCTTGTGCCCTAGAGTGGTATAACCGAGACCACCAAGACCTTGCCCATAGCTCAGGCCATAGCTTCCAAGTCCGTAGCCATAGGCTGGCGCACCATGGCCGAGTCCGTAGCCATATGAGGACAGAGATCCAAGTGGGGAGCTGTAAGTTCCGTAGCTGCCAGGAAATGCGCCAGAGTAGCCGTATGGATAGCCGGAGTAGACGGCAAAGGCACAGGTGGCCAGGACCAGGAGGATGCAGGCACGGATCTGCAAGAAGACAATGTTAAAGATGCTTGCTTTGAACTTGAGGGGGCAACGATGCTAAATAAGTCTGGCTACCTAGTACATAATTTGAGAAGACGGCGTGAAAAAAAAATCAGACAGAAAAATGCACGCATAAGGGCAATTTCGTTGCTGCTGAGTAGCTTCTTCTAGTGTGCACTCCTGATCTACGTCAACCATGCCGAAGAATAAAAATAAATTTGTCTAGGCAACAGATAGAGGCCATATAATTAGAATTTCTATACACGGTGTCTCGCCAGAAGAGTAATTTCCTTTTTGCGATGAAACCTTTAAAGGGTGACGTAACGGTCACGCTTAGACTATACCTGTTTAAAGAAATAATAGCGCCAACTTTCTGACAAGATAGACAAGTTTCAAATAAATTTTATGCAGGATCTATTCGGACAACCACGTTGTCCCAATTCTACGAAAATCAAACAGAAATATTATTTCAATTGAACCACGTTGTCATTCCTCTATGAGAGATTCCTCTCAATTTAGCATGTTGAGGCCCGTTTCGTGACTGAAATTTGTGTGTGCTACGATGTATCTGGCAGGATTGTACTAAAGTCATTGTGCTTTCGTTTTTCAAAAAGAACATTTGGTTCCCACGTTTCAGTTGCGGAGACTTCCGCAGGTGTTATTAAGATTCGCATAGCTACAGTTCTATGCTCGCTAAAAGCAAAATTGCCAACAGTTGAAGAAACTTTATATACAGGTAGGCGCACTGTTGCGTTCAAAGCAAATGCCTGTATCAGAAAATAATTTTTCCCTGTGGAAAGCATGGCAACATCGAAGTTTGTGGCAAATAAAATGCGGAAAATTGCGCTGGCTGTCATCTGCTTGCTTGCGAGTAGAATCACGGGCCCCAGCAACCGTAGCGAACGCAAGCTATCAGCGAGTTCACTCCTTGTTTCTTTTAATATTAACCCGTCCATGTCTACATACCGACAATTACAACAGCTCCTGATTTGGAGGGTAGGTTAATAAAACGAGGCCTGTATTGACGACGGGAGGGAGTATCGGGCAGCATACCACGTAAGTTAGACCATATGCTCAAGGATTGAGCGCATAATTTAATTTACTGAACATTTGAAATGACTTTCGATAGCTGTGACGACAGATATATGCTCCTAAGGTTCAGTATTTTCCTCTGCTACATAAAAATAATTCAGCAACCTTCAATAAACACTCGGTGACATACGTAGTTCAAGGTGCGGTAAGATCTTATCGGAATGTATCTGTTGCATAATTAAGGAGCATAATTACTCGAACAGTGTAGCCTGACCATTTGCGCTGGCGCTTCGCGTTGAGCAAGGTGATTTCGCACTACCGTTGAAAATATATATAGCCAATAATTTTGAAGCAAGTTTTTAGACAATGAGACCTTTGTAATTTCTTATGTGGGAAACAGTGGTAGTCAGGACCACTGTTTCTTTGTAAGCATCGGAGCAACTTTTTTACAAGAATTCATAGCAATGCAAGAGCTATTTGTCGTGTATTACAGGCGCGTGAAACAGTGCTTCTATAATCAGGTATTTCTAATTAGTTGCGATTATTATCTCAACAGGTGACGAAGTAATGCGTGAAAAACTTCCGTGTTCTAAAGAGCACGTTTGCTCGTAAGAGAACTCTTTAGCACCCAAAAATATTTGTCAGAGCCTTGTCTCAATTATTCTCGTATACTAATTTGAAACTCGAACTGCGCATTCCAGAAATAGGAGTGTGCAGGCTGGTGTTCTCGCCTTTTTTAAAGAATTTTTAGCCTCCCATTTACTTCAGAAGATCTGAACTATTTGTGCATCTGTAGGTCATCTGAATATGCACTGAATGTCATTGCTACTACGGACTTCAAAATTCGAAGCAATATTTGTTAATTTTACACTATTACCTGTAAAACAGACGGAGAACCTTTGGTAATACGTGCCATTTATGCCGCTCATACGACAGCTCGAAACAAGGCTTTCGCATTTCAAATTACTACAAGTCGTATTGTCTTACCATGGTTGAACGAAGCAGCAGATCTTCACAGTAGCAACTGATGGACCTTCGCGTTGAGCGACCGACTTTTATAGTGAGAGCTCCACAGCGTGCCACTGTTTTACACTGACTTGTCGGTTCTTTTTCTCACGCAACCTTCCACTTGCGAAAGTCTAGTGCCTCGTGCTCAATATTGCTTAATCTGTATTGGTTTAAGTTCCGTAGCAATATTAACCTAGCTGGTAACGGCAAAGCGGTGCGTTACGTGCTGCCTAGCAAAAAACAAAATTTCGTACGTTAAAGCGTTCACCGGTAAGGCACGTACATAACACTTGGCATATTGAATATGTCCTTTTTTTTCCTCATACCGACGTACAGAGACTGCTTCCAGGAGTGCGTGCATACTGATCATCTAGACATGCGGTAAACTCTGATCCCTACTAAGGAATGGTTTAATTAAAGGCGTATGCAGAATGATCGATATTTGAATTAGTCAAGAAGGTAACAAATATGCTGCAGCGTAGAAAAACACAGAAGAAGATGATAAACACAGCAAGACCGCTGGTTTTCCATCTCTTCTCTTCGTCTGTGGATCTTTGCTCTGCACTAAAATTGATATATAAAATAAAATGGGCTCTACTTGACTCATATCGCACAGTGTTTTCCGGTGGCGCTTATAAAAAATTGTGTAGTCTTTGCTTGCTGTTTTTCTTTGATAAGGTCACAAATATACATAATGA